>NW_025791660.1:9409271-9725093 GCF_921293095.1 Ischnura elegans | reverse complement strand
TTGCTCAGCCCAAACCACTGAAATATACATTCCTGTTGCAGACTGCCGACTGCCCAGGGATGACAAGTTGGTGAGTTTTAATCTTATACTCAGTGAAAACTTAAGTGAACCACATTCAGTTGTACAAATTTCTTGGTTGCTTGAAGAAAGAGGGTGTGTCTGTCATGAATATAATAAGTATTTTTTATGGGAAGTCACTCACCATTGTGCAACCTTCAGTTGCTGGACTGGTCCAGTAGTAAACTATGAGGCAAAAAGCCGTACACACACATCTTTTTTCATGTAAGTCTATATCCGTTGTACAACACTTCTAATCTGTTGACAGAAGTGTCTCTTATCCCGTGGGGTAGCCATTGGTAGTGGCTTACGCTAGGCTGTCTCATGATTGCCCTCGTATTTGTTCAAGCCATCTTCCTCCTTTAATTCTACTACGGAATTAGCATAGATTGTTGTAGCACCTCTTTGTAAGCCTAGGTGAAGAAAAGATGAAGGCAAATAAATGTACAGTGGAACTTTGATCTATCGTTCCTGCTGTTGTGCCACTAGTGTAAATGGCCAAAACTCTCATTCAAACCTCCAAAACTATCAATAAACTGCTCTTGGTGACGTAGCTCCCCCCTCACTAGTTGGACGTTAATATTCTGGAGTTTGAATTGTGAGTTACAAGAATCTCACGATTATTTGGGCCAGCTGGAGTGGTCTCAATTAAAAGAGTAGTTTTTACTGTAAAACGAGGTTATTATTGTTTTGCTTTGAAGTGACGCCCATTTTTCTCTTCTAGTTTCATGTGAAAGAGGAGAACCAAGACCCTCTCAGTGAAGGGAATAATCCTCAGCTGTACACATCAGATCCAGCTGCAATAACAAATGATGCCTCAGACCCATTGGCAACTGACTTGGTGAGTTAACTCTTGCCTTGTGTAGATCTCTTTCTTAGGGTAAAATATCATTCTATTGTGGAATATTCACAATACCTCTCAGCAGAAACCTACAGCATTTTCCTCACCTGATCAGTAATTAACAAATACAAGAGCCTTAATGAATAATTGTTTAAAAGGAGTGATTCATTGTAACGAACGGATTTGGTTTATTTTGCCAAACTGACAGTTAACTCTGCTCATGGAGCAAGTATCATCATTAATCTTCTGGCGATTAAGTTAGGGTTCTTGTTTCAGCTCTGTATCATCACAGCTCTAAGCAGTTATATTTTTTGTGATCATACGAACACAATTTTCTTTTCCATTCTCCACAAAGCAGAAGGGGGCTCGGGAATTGAGAGTATTACTGAGTTCTGTTGAATTTGGTACTCTGACAGAATGACCATGACATGATGCAGCTGCTATCCAGATCTGACAATTAAATGAGTCCCTAATGAGAGATTTGATATTCACAGGAATCAGGTTGTGTAGATTGGGATTTTGTGATGAAAGTGAGCAGGCATTTATGATGGGGACTAGGGATTTGTCCTTTTTACCATTTTTGAATGGGGTGTTGGACGTTGGCAGTGCAAGTCGATTGCCAAAAGACATCAATTGTTAGTGATATGAACTGATTTTTATTTACTATTCATATATTCATGACGTGGGCGATTAAGTTTAGGATCTTGTCTCCCATTTGTCTTCATATTTCCATGTTACTTTGTCAAAATTTTTTACTGCCAACATTGTTTGGGAGCAACACATTTCCATAGCTTTAACTGTTGACTTTTCTGCAGCTGTAAATTTTGAAGCCTGCCTACCAATTATAAGTATTTTCCTTACCTAGTGTCTGATGCATTGTTTCCATGCTTCTCTATTTGTATTCTCAGCTGTTAGTAGGTTGTTCTTTTTTGTGGAATGCTCCCCATGCCTTTATTATTGTAATTTATTTCTTGCTTCATCCATCATTGTTTACTGTGCTTTCTGTGGCTCAACATATTAGTCTCTTTGTGAGGTTATTAGATGTGAAAATGACATAATACTGAAGTCATGGTAAGATGTTGATATATACTTTAAGAATGGTGAAGTTATCATTTGTTGTTTATATTTTATCATGGATATAATGCATTTACACCTGAAACACTTTCATATGCTTGAAAGCACTCTCGTATACCTTTCGAGCAAATAAGTTGTAAGAGATTTAGTCACTTCCAGGCAAACTAATGATGCACTACTTAAATATGCATTATACATTTTTGTTTAGTCCCTGGATGTAGAAACACCTCAAGAAAACACTGCTTATAAGATCCCTGTGCAGAGTAAATGAACCTTCATATTTTCCAATTGAAGTAATGCAACATTTGGCCTATGAGGAGATTTTTAAACTATTTTGAAACAGTTATATATTAGTCTCCTAACTGCATAATAAACCAAAATACACTAAATTTATCCTGCGTTATTGACCATATTTATTTTCCATGAGTGTGTGTTGTTACTATGGGCCCTGGATTCTCATACAGAGTTCTCCCATAAAATAAGTTTCTGTTACGAATAAGATGATAACTGGAGTTTTCTATCTCCAAAAACCATTGCCCTGAGAGTCATCACGTGGCTTTTGCAGGGATTTTGCAGTGAAAAAAAGAGGTATAAAGTGGTAAATTTAAAAACATAATTACAAAAATTATGAACTCCTGACATTAATTACGTTAAGGCAGCTTGCAGGAAAGTATGAAAAAAATATCAATACGAAACAAACTTTAATTTTATTCCTGTGACATATTTCCTGAAGTTTTTCTATATTACTTTATTTCAATCATGAATGATGATGGTGGATTAAGTTGCAGCCCAATACCTTAACTGCTTCCCAAGGCGAAAAGGTTGAAGCTCTGGGCACAGGAGCAAATTTTGCAGACATGGACTGGACGCTGGTTGGGGCAAAGGAGGAACCATCTCCTGAGGAGAATGCCCAGGTATGTACAGAATCCTTGTTATGGACTTTCATTCACGAACGAAGCCAATAATAGGTTGAAAAATAAATTATCATCATCGTAGGACGTTGTACCTTCTTCCCAAGTTTAAAGGTAACCCATTGGATTCTAAGTTACTAATAACTCAAACATGTTTTTACTATCTCAAAATTAGCTTTTTTCCTTTTTATGTTCTACATTTGTGTTAAAGTTTACTTGCCTTATGTTTAAGTTAATAAATCATGGGACCATTAAATTATGTAATATTAGTCCTTCAGTGGGCACGAGGGGCACCTCGGTGTCCCGTAGTATTTCAGGTGTGTGCTGTTGTTCATGTGGTAACTAAGGATTGTTACGAAGGATTTCATTAGATTATATGAGAACAAATAAGACCTTGAATGGTGGAATATTGTTTGTTTATTAAGTTTAAATGTTTTCTAGTTGGGAAGTTTTCTTTGGAGGTAGGAATTAAGTATGTTGACTGGAAACTCATTTATTAGTATTCAACAAAGGCATATTTATTGTGGAAATCATAGTGGAAGTAATACAAAAAAGCAGTTTTAATGCATGAAATCTTAAATATCCTTTCCCCGTCTAATTTCCTGGATTTCACATGCATTCACTCACCATTTCGTCAGTTGTTAACTGACAAAATTCCAGTATGAGGGCAGCACTGATGTAAGCAAAGCAAATACCCATACACATTTTGTCATGACAAAGAACATGGTATCTGGAGGTTGAAAACACCAGGGTCTTTTTCTCTGGGGATCATCTGAGAGATTTTGTATTACAAAAGTGGTGTATTAAGTATGTAGCCAAGATACCGTAGTGTCAAACTTGCAAACCGAATTTACAAGAAAATAAAATTCCTTGCACTACTTTCCTTAATCCTTTTGCACCAAATGGTGGGTGTAGCTGATGGGCATTTTCATATGCAGAAGACCTGTTGTTAGGTACAGTTGTCATGGATTTTCCAATGGAAAACGAGCAGATGTCGGCTATAGCCAATGTGAGGGAACCGCTGGGGAAGCAATTGTCGTTTGCATTCAGTCACGGCCTGAGACCCAGCAAAGCGAGACCTTAGGGCCACTCTTCGGCAGTTGAGTCTGATCCTCCCTACCATTAATGATCATCCTCACTGCAATAATCCATTGTGAAGTGGTTATATTGCCATTAGTTTTTGCAGTGATATATTTTGTTGCATACTGCAATTCACTCTATACAATAAATGAATTCTTCACTTTGTTGTGTGCATAAGCAACTTTTAAACAAAATTTTAGTGTTAAAAATAACAGGCTGCTGGACTTATAGTCTTTTTAACTAACCTTGTGTTAACTAACTTTGTTGTTATCAATGCTAGATATCAGTGGAAAAATCTTGTGCTTAAAAAATGTTATTCTTTTAGAAGAGTTACCATATTTACTCTGAGAAGCCACACAACTTTTTTCCACAAAAGCCAGTGAAAAAATGGTGTGTGCGGATTACAGGAATCCTCCAAATTTAAGCTGCACACCATTTTTACACATTGGGAGCCTCCCTTTAGTTCTCGCACTGCCTTCTTCAATTCAGTGTAAGCCCTACTCCCTTTCAATCTATCTAAAAGTTCTTTTTCTTCCCCTTTCTCGTTTCCCTAACATTCTACCCTCTAACTCCATTCTCAACATCCCCTCCCCACTAAGTGCTCCTCCCATCCATACCTTCTGTATCCTCGGTATCTCATTTAAAAGCTGCCTCTCCTCGCCAACCATATCCAGCACTTGGTCGTTCCTTTTCCTTTCTGTCCATTTCACCTTCTACATTCTTCTCCATACCCACATCTCTAATGCCTCCAATCTTCTCTCGTCTTCTTTCCTCAGTGTCCATGTTTCCGCACATAGAGAGCTCCAGATCAAACTCTTCACTATTCTTTTCTTTAAACTCTTAGATCAAATCCTATCGTTTTTTCTCCAGAGTTTAGCATTGGCAAATAATGTCAGAATTACAATTACTATTGTGACATTGTTTAACTTTAATAGTCATAATTTCATAACTCAAATTTATCGACTGACCAATGAATTCCAAATTTCTATTTAAAACCGCACCCCAAAACCACTGATAAGTTTTTCCTCGCGAGCCAGCCCAAAAAATGGGAAAGCGCGGGAGACACGAGGGCTCGGCTCACTCCACTAAATACGGTGATTATTGAATATCAAATGCAATATTTGTTTGAGAAAAATGCTAGTATTGCAATAAGTTGACCATGGATTTGTGCTGAGATAGGGCTAGAGGATCAGGTCCAGTCGTGGGGGTAAGGGCCGTTGATAAGGGGATGCCCCGTTGATTAGGGACCCTCATCAAAGGAAAACCCTGTTAAAAATTCCCCATTGAAAATACCCATTAAAATTCCTTATAGGGAATTGGCAATGGAGACTACCATTCCCTATAGGGACACCCATTCCCTATAGGGACAGTTATTCCCTATAGGGACTGTAATTCCCCATTGAAAATACCCATTAAAATTCCTTATAGGGAATTGGCAATGGGGACTACCATTCCCTATAGGGACACCCATTCCCTATAGGGACAGTTATTCTCTATAGGGACTGTAATTCCCCATTGAAAATACCCATTAAAATTCCTTATAGGGAATTGGCAATGGGGACTGCCATTCCCTATAGGGACACCCATTCCCTATAGGGACAGTTATTCCCTATAGGGACTGTAATTCCCCATTGAAAATACCCATTAAAATTCCTATAGGGAATTGGCAATGGGGACTACCATTCCCTATAGGGACACCCATTCCCTATAGGGACACCCATTCCCTATAGGGACACCCATTCCCTATAGGGACACCTATTCCCTATAGGGATAGCTATTCCCTATAGGGACTGTAATTCCCTAATAAAACAGAATGAATAAAAACAATTGTTCCATTGATATGAATTTAATGCTAAATTAAACATTTTTACATTGTATAACATAAATTTGTTGACAGGCTTTCTACTCTTTAACAATACAAAAGGTTAAAGAGGGCAAGATTTGGGGTAAAACTGTACAAATTATGCAATTCCAGCTATGGTTATACACATAACTTTAAAATGTATGTTGGTAATGATGAAGTAAACAATATTCCTGTTAATACAAAGGTAGTATTGGATTTGATGGCCGCGTATAATCTTCTAAACAAAGGATATTAATTGTATGTTGATAATTGGTATAATTCGCCAGATTTGTTTCACAAGTTACACCACACCTTGCACACACACGCACACCTTGGTTACACACCTTAGGAACTAATGTACTGTACTTTGTGATCTAAATGCAAAAATATGCCTAAAGATACAGACGAATTAAAACTCCAAAAAGGTGAAGCCATATCATATTGCAGTAATAACATTACTGCAAATGGAAGGACAAGAAGGATATGTTACAATAATGAACACCAGGCATTCCTTGGAGTGCACAGATACCAAAAAAGTAAAGGTAAAAGGATGGCAAAACGTGTAGTGTGCTTGGAGAAAAAGATAAGAAGAGAATCCACATGGTAGTATGATGTGTGCAAAAAGCCACTATGTTTGGAACATTTTAAGCCCTAAAGAATTATCTCCAATTATGTAAAGTATTTAATTTAATTTTGAATGCTTTTATTTTTGCACACAGTAAACCATAGTTGGTAGTATATACTTCAAGCAAATGAAAGAGTAAGTAACTATTAACAAAATATCAAAATTTGGACCGAATTGGTTAAAAATACCACTTCAAATGTCTCATACAAACCAATATTACAATTGTGTTCAAATTCTTTCAAAGTTCGTGGTGTTTGGGGTCGATCAGGGGATTGATGTGAATGGTATGCGAGTATTACAAAGGCTGACAGGGAATGAACAATCAATATCTTAGCTGGTAGCATTTGCATCCATCATCAGTCTGGATAGACATGTGAAGTATTATTTGCTACTTTTCAGTAGCTTCTTCCTTTGGTATTTAACCATGTCACAACTTTTGGTGGCAAATGCCTTTGTGATAACTTGCTTTAGTCTAGTTGGTATACCCCTTTTCAGGTTGTCATTCTTACTCCAAACTCTCTCCATTGTCCCTGCAAATAAATATAGAATATTAGTAGTAAAAACAAGGTTATATCATTTGCTATGAACCTATCCTGCAGGAAATCTACCTATTTATTACATTTACACATTGCATCTTGCAAGCATATTTATGCACTCCCACTCTAACGCATTCATATTTATGTGCATGCATCAACGTGGCGGACAAAATGCTAGGCTCAACTTCCTAACAAGTATCTATTCTGTGCTCAACAAACAGGTTATTTTTTAATAAATATTTATATATACCCGTTAACTGCGTAAGGAACACCGGGGTAAATGGATTCCCTAACATAAATAGTTGACATTTCATTAGAATATTGAATTGACATTCAATTTTAGTAACATTCTACCTATAGCAATTGATAACAATATAACTCTTTAAGACATTCATTGCAATTTAGGCATTTGTGAAAAATGTACTCAAGTACAAATCAATACCTAAATGATAATGATCGGAGAGATTTAAATTGCAACGGCAATGTTTTGAACTGCTTATTAATTACTATAATTCTTCGACATGATGTCTTCCCGATGGTTATTCATTTTTCAAGAAAATACCCTTCGTATACAAGCTAATTGAGATTGATAATTTAATGCCATAACGAACTGGATGCCATAATGGACTGCTAACAAAGTGGATTCTTCTGCGAGAAGCCTGATATTTCAACTTAATCGGTCTTAATGGATTGTATTTTTACAATGGCCGAGAAAGGAAAGATCATGCTAAATTGTAATTACACTGTGAACATAGTAATTAATAATCTTAAATACTTATTGAAAAGAAATTAGCGGTCCATTAATCGTATCAATACATACAAATGTTCGGTGATTTACTAACGAATAGAAAAAATGTTTAATTTACTTACATTTACATGGTCAGCTCAGCGGAGATGTGTTGATGCCTTTTTGCCAGTCTTCACTGCGAAACACGGAATATTTTCCTTTTCCATTGCGTACTTCAACGTAAATTTGCTTGTAAAAGAGGATTCTACAGCACAACTAAATTCGCAAAGTCACAAAACGGTCACAAAATACAGTAACTACGAATGTAAACAATTCATTTGCAATGGCTCTTGGGTCACTGGTATGCAAGATGGTCGCCGGTCGTTGTGGCGCTAGTTTCCAAATACGATATTTAATCCGTTATATTAAAAAATAATTTCGTAACATAATGGGCAAAATATGTATCTAAGGTATTTTAAACGCCAAATATATATTTCCCATAATTACTAAAAGTTGTGAAAATACTTGGCATTCCCCATTGAAAACACATGAGAGATTTTCATTCCCCATTGAAAACCCATAAGAGATATTCATTCCCCATTGAGTACCCATAGGGACAATGTATTCCCCATTGAAATTTAATGGGGAATATCATTCCCTATAGGTTTTTTCAATGGGGACTAATGGGTAATTTTTAACAGGGAAGGGAGTACTCAAAAAGAAAACGTTTTCCTCTCATAGGCAGGAAAAGGCGAAGGCAGCTTGTGGTGTAGTATGTAGATGCATGATGAAAAAATGAACTCCAAATTTATTCCTGTGACTAACTTTTAATATTAGGTTAAATGAAATGGACTAATTCTATGCAATAATTCTTGTTGATAACCTGAGAAATTATGAGAGAAAGAGTGCCTTCTCTGCTCTGCATTGCATCGACTTGACAATAGTGGAGCTACTGTCTTTTCCTTGGCAATTTTTGTAAGCTCTGTGTGAATATTGTTAATTCCAGAACTTTAATTGTATCATCACAGTCGTATACTATGATTGAAGATTTCAGTCATACTTTTTGACTTGACTCTCCGTATCAATTGTTTTTTATGCCCATTGGTCAAGAGGCCAGTCTTTCATCAGGGAACATCTATTCTTATGGACACCCTGTAATTCAAACTTTGTTTATGATCACTTTTGCTTCTTGTATCAATTCATTAGGAAGTGTATCAATGGGTCTTCCTCTTTCCAATAGAGTGATCCAGGAGCATACAAGTGCTCTTCTGTGAAAGAGGATCAGAGTAGCAATGATGACAAAGGATGTGTGCTTAACGATTGCACTGATGTCACCACGAGCAACCTGATGCATCAAGACTCTTCTAATCAGGTAATACTATTAATGAACTATTTATTGAACGTTGACCTTGATTAGCTTATGAACTGTATTGTCATTATAAGTCTCCAATCCTAGAATAGGTTTCATTCAGTCCTCCCATTCCTCTCTCCTATCTGCGTACTTATTAATATTTATGTTATTTATCTCTTTTTTAACCCTTAATAATCTGACCTCTGAAACATATTCAAAAGCATAACTTTCCCCTCTCACATTCCACCTGACCTTTTAAGTTAAGATTTACTGAAGACTCTTCTTATTTCCCACTACTCTCTGTACTTCCTCGTTCAATCCCTTTTATCCCTAACATTCTTCGGGAGCAATGCATTCAAAGCTTTGACTATTCTACATGTTTCCATTTTGAAACTTTGCTACCATTTTTAAATATGCTTCAAATGTAATGTCAGATGCATTGTTTCCTTATTTTAGTATCAGTATTCTCACCTGTGATCAGATTCTTTTTTAGTGGAATGCATTCTGTGCCTGTACTAGTTGACTCACCTTATTTTTGCTTGTTTGATCCATCAGTTGTAACTTGGCTTCCCATAGCTTAACATATTAGCTGACTGCGAGGATATGAGACCTTAAAAATGACGTAGTTTGTTTTAACCTTGGTCAGTGGTGGAGTTATATATTTAAGTGTGGAAATATTCATTTTTTGTTTATATTTTATCACGGATATATTGCTGTTACTCCTGAAACAATGTCATTCACAAGAAAGCACTGTCATATACCATTTTAGCATTAATAACTGTGAATGATTGATCTATTTCCAGGCAAACTAATGACGCTCTACTGAAATATACATAATAGAATTTGTATTCAGTCCATAAACATAACAGCACCTTAAGTAAGCACCAAATATCAAATGTCATTGCAGAGTAAATTGAACCATCATATTTCCCCATTGGAGTTATGCACCTTTTGTCCAATAAGGAGGTCATCTACGTATTTCTGATTTTCATTACCTAACTCAGAATGGCCTTCCATTATATCTCGTCTGCTTAATTTCTATATACTTGTCAAAATGTTTGGTGTTATTTAACTGAATAGTAATCCAAAATATGCTTAAGTTAAATTCTCCATTGTTAACCGTATTTATTTTCCATGAATGTATGTCATTATGATAAAATCTGGAGTTAAATCATCATGAATAAGATTAAATAAGACATTTTACATCTCCATATTCTAATGCTCTGAGGATCATCACATGGATTTTTCTATGAAAAAAAGAGGTAGTGTATAGTTAAGTGGTAATTTTAAAAATCTCACTTGAAGCAATTTAAATTCCTGGCAATAATTTCCTTTAGGCAGCTTACAGGATAGCCTGAAGAACATACCCATTGGAAATCAATTTGTAAAATAAGTTTTAGTAAATCCTATCCATAAAAGTTCTAACTCCGCTGTTAATACATTATTCTTACTTGGATGCTTACTTTTAGCCTACTGCACTTGAGGATAGGGAGCCAATTGAGAGATTGACTATACCTCAGAAGACTACAACAGAGGCATTTTGTGAGTACACTAAAAGGCTGCAAATTACTGTATATATGGAGGAGTTGATGTTACTAATTGTGGATGATGTATTTGTTGATGCTTTATTAGAAGCAACTTTTACTGGGTCTAGAGCACTGATTGAGAATTCAACAGTAGCTCATGAATCCACAATGGAAACTGGGGGTGAGTGATTACAAGGGTTAAAATAGAAGTAATTCAGGAAAATATCAAGATATTTTTTGTATGTACTCATACGTAGTGCCACAAAATTTACAATTGTCATTGTTTGAAACATTTTTAATTAACAAAATATTGGACAATCATAAAATATTGAATGTCAAAAAAATTATTTGCCAATTTTAAATATCTTCTTTTGGACGAACTAATATAAAACAAAATTGATTAAATCACAAACTGTCATGCAAAGGACCAATTTTAAAAGGGACCTGATTTCTTTCTGCTTCAATTGTAAGCCAGATCTGTGAAGAGTATGTATGTGTGTTTACGTAGTTATATATACATCATAATACCTTGTGATTTCTGTCTTTTTCATTCCACCACAACCCTGTTATCCTCATCGTTTTTATGTAATTTGTTCCTTTCCCTCTCTTCTCCCTTCTATTAATTTACACCGAGAGTTTCTGGGTTCAAGTTCATGTCATTTAGCATTTTAGCCACCTAATTTCTGGCTTCTTCAATCCATTCAATCGATTTTAAATGGTAGGTTTAGGAGTCGAAAATTTCGTATTTGACGGGGATAATTTTAATTATTTTTCCAGGGCTACCTGCTCCTGAAGAAATGCCCATTCAAACAACATCAACTTCATATCTGCTTGCGAAAGGAAATGTATTGAATCATTCAATCGATGAATGCATTGGTCCGACATATTTGGTGACACAAGCAAACAAGGCTGGAGCATCCCATGTAGGGATAGGAAGAAATCTTATGGATAAAGACCTGGAAAATGTGGTGCTTCTGAAACTGATGAGATATCAAGTTGCTCGATTTCAGATGATAGGCAATTTAATAGTAAAGATATTGAATCACTTAAAAACAGCAGAGGTGCAGCCGCAATGGCTGTTTATGGGGAGAAAATTGGTTGTGATGCACCAAATTCCACGCATAACCTTAGGTGTATCAGAATAAGTAGAATTGACAGAAGTGGCTGTGAGACCATCATGGGAGGCAATAAGGAGGTACTTAATCGCTTCATCAAAAATCCAGGAAACAGTTACAGTTCAAACGAAGATTCATATAATTGCTTCAACTGCAGAGATGTGTTCAACAACAAAAAGGAGCTCATGAAACACATGAAAATTCATTTTGTTGCTCGTAATTTTGATGCTGCAGCAGAATCATCAATCGTAGATGTGTCTCTGGAAGCACTTCCATCAAGTGGACATAGCAGTTCTTGCGAGCCTACCATCTCAAAGGCTTTAAGTGGGCAGGAGAGGAAAAGACTAGAGCCTATGCCAAAAGAAAATGTGCTCATCAAGGAAACGAGTGAAGGAAAAGGGGACGAGAATAATATAAGACGATTGACGAGAAGTTTCACTCTAGTAGAGAAATCAACTTCACAGATTTTATCTACAATGTCATCTAGCATTAAAAATCTACGCGATCACGTGGGTCCGAGAAAGGAAGAGAAACTATATTCATGCAGCGAGTGCACTGAGTCCTTCACTCAGAAAAGGGACCTCACCGTACACAAACTTACACACACAGGAGGGAAAAGGTATTCTTGTAGCACTTGCAGCAAGTCTTTCACTCATAGAGGTCATCTCAACATTCATTCGCGAACACACACGGGAGAGAAGCCTTTTATATGTAAGGTCTGCAGCAATTCCTTCTCAAGCAAAGACATTCTCTACGCGCACGTACGTAAACACCCAGGAGAAAGGCCTTATTCATGCAACGTGTGTGAAAAGACTTTCTCGAGTAATAGCCACTTAGTTAGACATGTGCGCACGCACACGGGACAGAAACCGTTTTCTTGCGACGTGTGTGAAAAGTCTTTCTCGGAGAAGAGCGACTTAGTTAGACATGTAAATACGCACACGGGAGAGAAACCATTTTCTTGCGACGTGTGTGAAATGTCTTTCTCGGATAAGAGCCACTTAAATACACATGTACGTAGGCACGCGGGAGAGAAACCGTTTTCTTGCGACGAGTGTGAAAAGTCTTTCTCGGAGAAGAGTAGCTTAGTTAGACATGTACGTACGCACACGGGAGAGAAAATGTTTTCTTGCAACGAGTGTGAAAAGTCTTTCTCGGAAAAGAGCCACTTAGTTACACATGTACGTACTCACACGGGGGATAAACCGTATTCTTGTAGCATTTGCGGCAAGTGTTTCACTCAGAGTGGTCATCTCGACAATCACATGCGATTACACACGGGCGAGAAGCCTTTTATATGCAACCTGTGCAGCAAGTCTTTCGCTAGGAAAAGTCACCTCACCTCACACATTCGAACACACACGTGAGAGAAACCTTATTCTTGTAGCATTTGCTGCAAGCATTTCACAAAGAGATGTTCTCTCGACAGTCACATGCGTTTGCATATGGGGGAGAGAGGCATTAAATAATGGCACGAGTGTGAAAAGTCTTTCTCGAATGAGAACCACTTAGTGACACATTTTCGTATACACTCGAGAGAGAAGCCTTTGTCGTGCAGAATGTGCGAAAATTCTTTTCACAGAAGAAGCAATGTGATGGGAAACATGCAAACGAACGCACCTTTCTCACTCAGAATCCGCCAAAATAATCTTTTACTCAGAGTCGTTCACTTAAGAGTCACATGCGAAACAACACGTAGGAGGAACCCTACTCGTGCGGCGAATTAGTGTGTCCCTCTCGACAAAGAGCCTCTTTGATATAGACATTTGTACTAAAAACCCGAGAGGTGCTTTATTTCTGCGACGTCTGCAGCAAGTCTGTTACGCCATGATGCGACCTAGTAACCCATTCGTACACACACAGTAGATAAACCTTGTCAATGTAACATTTGTTGGAAGTGTTTTGCAGTGAGTGGTTACCTTGACAGATACACATACATGCTCACACGTGTGAGCGCAGCCTTGTTTATGCATAGTCCGCATCACGTCCATCACTGCAAACAATGGCCCTGACCACCACGTGTGTAAACGTACAATTGTGATGTATTATCATTTAGTATTTTGCACCAAGTCTTTCACTGTTAGTTCCAATCCCAACCTCCACAGGCGCTCTAAATTGAGAGACTATTCATGTTGTGTATGTTGCGTGGTTTCACTCAGATAAGTCACGTTTACGCATGCAACACTTTCTTGCGGACAGGATAATTTAAATAAATGTTACAAATGTTCCAATTAAACATCATGCAAAGCTGCACGGAGGATTGTAATCGTTAATTTTCGCCTGCACAACGAGAAATGAATGATGATATTGTGTCAATAGGGATGATGGGCTATCTTATTGTTTCTATGAAATGCGTGCCAAGTAATGTGTTTCTGGATTTTCGTAATGAATATTGAAAGATAGTAGTTGCAGAAAAGAGCACGCCAAGGCTATCAGATTAGGATGAAGCTGCCTACACTACACATTTTTGATTAAAGACGTCCACAATATATTTTTCCAATGTTTCTGGCTCTAAGTCCGGTAATTGTCATCTTGTAATTGGTTCTGAATTTACTTAGACCTAATCATGTGTTCTTTGAATATTCTTTGTTAAAATAGTTGTTCTTGTCCACATTTTGTAAATAATGTGATATTAATGCACAATAAATGGCTTATGAACGAGTTTGTTAATTTAATGAATTCAGCATGTCATTTTTTCCATTGCTAAAATATATGCAATTTTATTCCTATTTCTCTATTTTCATTTGCGGTTCAGGGATTCGTCACGATTTGTCGGAATGCACCGTCAATAGGACAGCAAGGATAATCGTGGGCCATAAACCTTTGAACGGTGAAGTTGCGAGAAAAGGCAGCAATGGAGGTGGAAGATGTACAAACATTGGCAGAGTGCATGGGGATGTTCTCGGAGGGTGGGAGAGTAAGCAGAGGGTGGGGAGTGGATGCTAGGTGGCGCTGAGTGCACTTGCAGGGTTTGGTAATGAGAATATGATTCCGATGACACGTCGGACGCAGCCTAAAGTAGTACTACGGAGTGTGCGAGCAAGGGATTTACCAATGTACAAACTTTGGCCGCAATCCGTTCAGCCGTATGGAAACGCTTAGCAGGTAGCAAACAGACATCCTCTTTTACGTGCAAAAAAGATGAAGAGCATCCTGGCATTATCACATCGCCGAGGAATGCCACACGTTCCTCCTTCTCAAAAGCTAGGTTCACATTTTTATAATTAGAATTTATGCTACTTTGTACACAAATGTGGTTTAACAATTTATCTGAGGAAAATAAAGAAAACGTCCAGTCTACTTTCAAATTTCAATACCTTTTCAGAACGAAGATATGCATTTTAGGTTTACTAGAGGTTTCCCCTTTCTCCACTCACAAAGATTACATGATGTTACATTAGAGGGTGACCTTGCATAATTTGTCACCTCCACAGATGCTATTGGGTGTTTATATTTATTTATTGCCAAGGCCAACAATCTTTTTATGGGAAGTTACTTACATTATGCTTACATTCCACTGTAAAATAAAATTAACGCAATTTTAAAATTAAATGTACTATACTTACATAAAAGTTTGTGGCTAAAATATTAGATCAGCCATATGTAGATAAGCAACGAGAATTGACCCCCGTGCATGGCGTCCGATATATCGGATAAGATAAAAGTTATTGACATATTGAGAAAAAATTCAATAAAAAAATAATTTAATTACCCTGTGGGGCGACTGAAAGTTCTTTGAATGCCATATTTTACATAAATCCTTCTTAAGTCGATACATTCAAGTAGTCAGCTGAAATATTACCAGCGCAGTTAAGACTGGCATCCATGTCAACTTAATATAGTATCACTATGTAGCGCATGTCAATTGGAGCCCAGAAAGAAATTATGTACGGAGGTGAATTCTTCTCGGGTTTCGGGTATACGGAGGTTCGACGAATCGGACGCTATGCACTAATTGGTCATACCTTAGGCTGCGGAAACGTTTTTAAATGGTCTGCATTGTGATAGCGGGGAGAACGTGTGTTAACATTTGACCAATTTTCTCGCCACTGGCAGCCATATCTTAAGATTTCAACGCCGTCCTTTCTGCGGTCGCTTGAACTCGGCCAAACCTATACCCTTTTTTTCTGAACTGACGGCGGCTGACCGTGAGCTTGCTCGAAACCCACCCACTCTTCTAGCCAATGACAGAAGAAAGTGAGGAGGAGCCCGCAGTCTCTCTCCGAACTCCGTGCAGTGCTGATCCCTCTCCAGCTCGCTGTGTTGCCAAATCTAATCCGTTGGAACCGCACAGCGTTCGTCCTAGAACCTTCCGCCGCTCCCGAAAGTACCGTTATTCCCAAGGCTGGCAACGCCGGTCGGCCGGATGGAGGGTAAAAGGGAAGGGGATGGAGGAGAAGTGGAAGGGGCAGCGCTTCTGATGGTCTATTTTCCACCCAGCCGCCATCAGTTCGGAAAGAGGGTATAGTGGCAGAGAGCACAAAGGTGTCTTTCGGGGACTGGATACCCTCATCACGGGGAGCGCTGCCCGGATTTTCCCTTCTCCGAGAGGGAAAGAGCTCCCTACTTTCCGCGGCGCATTCACGATGAAAACAATTCCAACGATTCCTAGCATTTCCTAGGGATTTATTTATGTTGCTGTTGTACATTAGCCAGAGAAACTTATTTGAATGCATTGGTCTCTTCTTCTTGTACTATCGGCGGTGAGTCTTTCGTCCCCGCGTAATTACCAAGGACATATTACATATACGGTCTGTCGTCAGGGGGTAGGGTGGGCAGTCCCGAATTAAGTGGGTTCACCACCTGCCAGACACACGCCCGGGGTCCACGAATAAATATCTTTCCCGCTCAGGTCCCGCACACAGTGGCAGAAAAATGTTGACACTCCCGCAGTTTAAGGTTTAAAGCTACCGGCTGCGTCCGCTGAAGATGAAGATGTTGTGTCAACATTTTATCATTAAGTTAAGCTGCGACATAAGCAAGTTTATACGTCGAATAAGCAGTCATGGAGAAAAGGCAGCAGTAATTCGAGCAGATATGAGCCTATCCCTGGGCAAGATAGGCCAACTAAATAATACACAAAGCCGCGATTTGGCGATGGGGGGCTTCTAAATATGCCTCGCATCATCTGGAGGAGAAGGCAGCGGGTCATCTTCATATGAGTAAAGGCAGGGGCCACGGCGGTCAGTACAGCGACACTCATTTCACTGCAGGCGTGAGAACGTTTACGTAAACAGCTGTAGTACTGCGATGAGGAAGGCAAGGGGAAACAACCACATTATTATCCCGAGGAGTCGCCGTCTCTCCAACGTTAAATTATCACTCACGATGGAATTCCCTTGGGTAAAACATTCCGGAGGTAAAAGTAGTCCCCATTCCGATGTCCGGGAGGATAGTGCCCGAGAGGTTTTAATAGTCACCTGCGATAAAGTTTTGAAGATAGGTATAGTGGCGGAAAAATTGACGCACAGCTCATCAGTGTCTGAAAGCGGCCAGTTCAGGATCCACTCGTCTTCCAAAATTTCCTAGGGTTTAGCGTTTTCGAAGTCAATCTTGGGCGTGCTTCGCGATGGCGAATAAACGAATTTGTCTATTTTGGTGGGCCTTTGGCGCGTTTCCATTCTGCATTTCAAGGATGTATGCATCCGAGACATTGGAAAAAGGTGCAAGGGTTCTGGCAAAACACGGCATAGTGACACTTTTGTGACTTTGTCGTGTTCTGCAAGAATCCTGTGGCAAGGAGACAGACGACCCCATATGATAGGTTAAGTGCCATTCAGATACAAAGGCGAATACACCGAGTCGAGTGCTCTTTCGGAGACTCGTGCATGTGCCAAACATCACGAGCCTTGAAATGCAGAATGAAAGAACACCAAAGAGCTACCAAGAATAGATCATTTCGTTTACCCGCCATCGCCAAGCATGTATGGGGAAGGCCAATGCACAACGTGTACTTCGGAAACTCATCACCAGACAGAAGCAATATTTTCCCCGGCTTATTAAAGAGGCTATCGAAATAGCCAAAACACCAAGCTTCAACAGGGAGGACAGCTACTCGCTCTCCAACGCCTCGAAGAAACTCTTCCCCAAACCAGCCAATTGCCATAGCTTGCCGCATCTTACCATAATCAAGCCTTATATAAGACTGCGAAACATCTGCATCCGTCATTTCAAACCCGAAGACGCCTGCAGCAACGCTGGCGAAACTATCGTTCAAAGAAGAATCGGCGCTGAGGGCAAGTCGGAAGCCAAACTGCACCAAGAGGCTAATATTACTTGGACTGTTCTCTCCCTGTTACGGAAGCGGCTTTCTCCGCTCCTTACTTGTTGGACCACAGCCAGTAAACAGGTGGGGGACTGCGCTCTCGGTTCGCTGCCTGTTTATTACTTTTGTTTTACCGCTGACATACAACGTGTATGATCTACTTATATGTATTACTAACATTCTACGGAAGAAAACTGTACATACCAATTTTGAATTGACCCCCTGGTTTGGAAGTTATCAGAGGTTTGCGTTGTAAACAACACATCCGTTAATTTTAGTGGTATATACAGCTTGTTTTCGGCTAACTACTAGTGATAGATGTGGCTTCTTTATATCAAGATTGTAATTATAGGAACGAAAACTACGGTAATGCCTAGCGCTCAAATTAGGGAAACTTGATTTTACGCGCGTAAAACGGGTACTTTTGGGGAAAAAATATTAAGAACAGGAAATACTATGACGCCGAAGATTTTTTAAAGTACATGATACAACACAGAAATGAATTCTCTTTCGTATGCTTTTTGTTGCATTGAAGTTGATTGCTTCGTTTAGACGCTAGAGCTCCTCAAACTCGGGTATGTTGCTTTTTAACAGACAGTACATGAGCCGGAAAATGATGCAAGACCCTTTGAGAATAATGGTAATAGAATACACGTATCAGGAGATCACATTCTCTCCAGATCGCCCCGTGATTAGGAAGAGGAAAATTCTCGAGCTCCTGAAGGAGAATGAAGAATGTAGCCCGAGGAAGTGCATATGGAGCATGCTATCCCCGGAAACGGTAACGAGGAGGCTGATGGAGATATATAATTCGAATCGATTGATGCAAGAGGACCGCATTCTTTCCAGCACAAATGAGACCTCCACTTCCATAGAAAAGGGGGAAAACTTGAATGAAGTACAAGAGCAAACATGAGTAAAAAAATGGCGGTTCTCGAGCTATTGCAACTTCTCTTATCAAAGTTGAAAATAAATCTGTTGCTTTGCCCATCCCTGCCTGATTGTGATAGTGACTCAATTCGAAAACTTGGATTTATCATTTTAAGACAGTGTATGAAGAAATTCCTGAGAATATTCAGAGTATTGGCATATTTTTAGTGAAAAACATAGTACCTGGGTGTAATGTGCAATCCATCCATACATAGGTGGATCCAGGGGGGGCACGGGGGCTCATGCTCCCCCAAAGACCCTTAAAATATGCTAGATTTTTAATACCGTCCAATTATCACTTCGTTCGTTTTGTATAACGAGGTATCCTTGTTCCCCCTCCCAGAAAGAAATCCTGGATCCGCCCCTGCATCCAGACATTGTCCAAGTGTTATGTTGCCATACAAAGAAGGTCATTTTTTATTAATACCATATTCTAATATAGAAAAAATATTTAGTTCGACAAATAAATCTACAACAGAAAGATGCTGATGAAATGTTGTGTCCTAGAAAATAAAGGTGATGGACCCTCAAAAAAGATTATTTTTTTCCACTGTTGACCACTGACTTTGTCTTGTCCAATAGCATTGGCTGTTCAACTGTTATTGTTTTCAAACCCTACCTTATGTGAGCACTAAAATTACGTGTGGAACTATTCGGATGATAGTGCAGTAGTGGGAGCAGCAGGATAGGATAGGATCTCTTTATAGGATTAGCTGATAATTCTTACGATGGAGGGTTTGCTGTAACTGCACATGCCTCCCCCTAGATCTGCCTATGATGAGAAGTTTCGAATCCACACGAAGTTTTATTTTCGGCTAATGTTTCAAGCCAATAGTTTTATTAACCTTGCCACACCTCGCATACATATATAATCTTTGGATTTAAAATGTCATTGTTTCCAAACCCAGCCCTGAAACTTGGATAAATCGAACATCAAGGGACCAGTTAAAGACTTTGAATTATCCAAAAATTCGATTAAAAGAGGTTCTTCATAAAAAAATCCGAAAATAAAATTCTTCTTTCCAATCAAAACTCACTTACTTATGGCCCTAGGCTTCCTTGAAAAATAGTGGGCACACACTTTTGGACTCCCAAAATCTTCTGGATGGAAGCCGCACTCTATGAGCAGCACTTGTCCATGACACCATCATCTTCCTCATCACCCCTAAACAAAGGAGGTGCATATACTCCGTTGGAAACTCTGTCACCACCCTAATTCCAGGTATCCTAAGGAGGATTATAATAATGACTTATAATTCCTCAAGATTTTCTAAAATAATGTTGTTATTGTAAAAATAACTGCAGAAATGGAGTGAGAATGCCAAAAAAAACATTTGTGGTGCAATTTTCAAAACAATCCTTCAAAAATCTGATTTTTCGTTCTACTTTGTCGTAATCCGGACCACTGTGCGCCGTTTCTATTACGAGGTTGGGATAGGGAAGGGTAAGTTTCCGGAAAAAAAGGATCAGGTGTTGAGGAGGTGGAGTACGTGTGTGTGAGTGTACCTGCACAAAGGGAAGATCTATATTTCATTGAGAAAGAATGTGGAAAACAGAGGAAAATGGTCGCGTTGAATTCTTTTTAAAAGAGTAATTCCTCGTTGTCCTAAAATTTCCGAAATAGCCCTCAGAAATAACGTTTCACGTTTTAAAACTCACTTTCACAGGTAAGTAGATTCACATTATAAACCCTTCGAAGAGTTTCATTGTCCGAGCTAACCCATAAAAGCTCTGAATCAATCGCAAAATATTTTTTATACGAAATTGATGATAAAATTAAAGATAATGTACTTCGAAAGAACATAATATTGCTTGATGTTAGAAGTCATCAAATCCGGGGAAGGGGTTTGAATTTTCACGCATAAAATACCTTATCTGTTTGCGTATTATTTTCTTTTACATTTGTAGCAGCAAATACTGTTTCATAAACTTTTATTCGTTGTTTTAAGGAAGGACCAAAGATTCAGTATTGGGTTGTAGTTTGAATGCGTGCACCGCAATCACAATGCAATTATTTCTACAAATGACAATAAAAGGCGTCTTCTTGAAAACAATATATTTCCAGCCATGGTTTCTCAGGGAAACATTTTTGCTTTCCAACTGCTTTGGAACCCTTTTGAAATACCATAATCTCTCATGGAAATGCTGTAGAACTCATTTTCCACTCATTTTTACCAAAAATTGATAATATGAAGACTTTTTAACTCATTTGAAATCACCTTTTTAACTCCTTTTTGCAAAGATTATTCGTAAGGCACCGCTAACTACACGCTTGGAACTCCTTTTGAACGATTCGACAGGATTTCCAGACGTAATCATTCGTATTGTAACTGCTGTGTACTGAGAAGATTCATGTGTAACTGCTTTCCATATGTTTGCAACTCTTGTTGAATGAATCCATGTGATTAATAGACGTCTTCATTTGTTTTTCAACTGCCTTCTACGCGCCAACACAACATGGGCAGCTTCAGTTTGATTAGTTTGTTCAATAAAGCGAAAATTCTTTAATATATGCTATAGAAATGCATAAGCGGTTAAAGAAATAGTAAGTCAGTTAATAGAAACAGAACTCTCAAATATTCACAAGAATAATAATTAATATTAAATAATAATTATTCTATTTTCCTTGCAGCTTAAATCGTATTTTTAGGGTAGTTTTTAAATGCGTCAAGGTTATCTTCACTACATACTCAGAATATTGGTTGCGTAGATTAAGGTATTCCACAGAAACTTCATTGCAAATATCGTTAATACTGGTGTTTTTTTGCGTTTTCAAGTTGAATTTTTTATTGTAAAAACAGTAATGTTTTTGAAGAATATTTCGCACCCAAATATTGAATTTTACTGTACCTTTTGCAAATTTTTGTCAATGGTCTTTAATATTTTCGAAAAAGTAGTATTTCGACCGTCGGTAGTAGACCGGTCGACGTATTGTATTCACCATCCCCGGGCATTGGTTTATGCCCATTCTTTGTTCTGTATTTAAGGACTTCATTTACGCAAAAAATGAATCCCTCCTCCGAAAATCTGTTTCAATGTCGCGGAATTGTGACAAGTTTAGATACCCCGAAAGAAATTTATTCGTATGTAGAATCGGATTTTCGGGTATTTAAAATGACGGTTTTCAAGAAAACAATATCCAAAAATGGAGGCATTTCACTCAGAAATAAACACTGAATGATCCACGCACACCAAGGAAGACCGGAGTAAGGCTCTCGATGTGGACTTTCTTGACCACCAAATCAACTTTCCCCCTACCTCCGTATGAGTACGTATTCTGCATGGTAGTACTAAAATAGGTAAGCCATTGCGCATGCCGGCGGTCGCGTGACGTCAACCGGATTTCATTTCCAAGGTGCATCTTGAGAAGACAACTGGATCTTGAAGCGAACAACTTTTGTCTGTCGGAAATTGCACCCAAGGAACTGCGATGTCTTTTTTCTCGGTTTCTGGCTACAGCAATAGCTATCGCAAATGCAAAGGAAATGTGAAGTTTTTTCGTTTTCCCAAAGATTTGGAGAGAAGGAGAATTTGGATCGACGCTTGCCGGAGACAGGACGTAGTGAACGCAGAAACAGGTACGATATTAATGCAGATGGTGAAACACTATTTAAAAAAACTTTCGTTTTCATGATAAAAATAGTTTCTTTTACCAATACTCCGTTTTCAAGTTTACTGATTGTAAAATTAGTATAAAAGGAGCATCGTATGGTGTTCAGTCATAACGTGCACTGGGTGAGGCATGTGCCGAAGAGATAAATTTGCATCTCCCGTAGTATTTTAACTATTGCAGCATTCAATGTGACCATTCAGAGCATTCACGAAAAATAGGAAGAATGTATTTTTTGTGCAGCAAACGCTTGAGGCAAGATTCCAAAAAAGATGATAACTTAAAGTTGATTTCTGGCAATTACATTACATTTAGCTAGATGCGCAAGTGATTCATTTGTTTGAATACAGAAGATTTCATGAAATAAAATATTTGCCTTTTTTAAGCACTAAGCTTATAGGAAGGGCTAGGTTCGTAGAAGGCAGAATGAGATGACAAGTCTGGTTCCACACGTTTAATTGTCACTAGCACAGGTACAAACTCCCCCTCCGAGCTACTGCGTAAGACTCCTCGTGTCTATTCCCTCCAAGGGGCTTCCTCCCGTGTCGCGTCCGTCCCGTGACCCTCTCGGAGTCTTCCTATTGGCCGGGAAAGGCCGCATGATAATGCACTTCATACGCCTTCCCACACCAAGATACTGCAACGTGTTACGGCATTAAGTGTTGGAGAAATACGCGAAGACCAATTCCCACGCGAGATCAAGTTGTTAATCGGATTAGGGTGTCAGAGTCATGCACGAGGATGGATCCCACGCGAGAGGTTGCATCGCGGTATGAGTTTCAGATACTGGACCCATCACTCGAACGCGACTCTGCGATTCTTCCATTACCCCAAGAGCGAAACCGAGCTGACACGAGACAGCAAGTGACACCCTTACACCGTTGAATTTTAGAATACTGGCACATTCCAACCGATTGCTCTCCCTACTACACCTTCCCACTCCCAGAATGCAATCCTAGACCAAGCCCTCCACTTAATATCGCCTCTCCTCCCATCTGATTTCCCTCCATCCTTACATCGATTCTTTTTACCTGCCATACAAAAAATTCACCTCAAAAGTTTCGTCCCATTCGTCCGCCAATTGAATATTTTCCTTTCTCTACCGGTTAATGCTTTGTTATCTTTTATATTGCTATTGTGTTGTCTTATTCATGTAATTGTTAAAAACATTTGCTGTAAATCGGCATCGTGTCTGCATGTGAAAAGTTTCTTAAATAAATAAATAGAACAAGATTACCACGTGGAGGTTTTCGGGGTTACTACCCAGTAGTTTCATTTCTGCGGACGACAGTTTCGCTGGCATTGTAGCAGGCTTCTTCAGGTCAATGAAGTGGAGAGCAAAGCCAAAGGTAAAGTCCCCGCAGGAAACGATTGTGGGGTGTAGCGAGTCAATTGCACCTGTGGCAGAGCATATATCTGACAAACTTGCAGACCCCCTCAAGGTGCGGCTTCAAGAACACCAAAGACCCACAAGGAATCAACAACTGCGCCTCTCGGCCATAGTTGAGCACACGTGGAGTGGGCCGAATCACAATCCCGACTATGACAATGCGAAATTCATTGCCAATGAAAAGATCTACTTCCCTCGGATCATTAGGGAAGGTGTAGAGATAATGAAGACACCGAACAACCTCAATAGGGAGGGCGGATACAAGCTGCCTAACACAAGGAGAAGAGTCCTCAAGAGTAAACCCGGAGAGACAGGACAGAGCCGGGAGGTGGGGACCAACGAGAAGCCACCTGGGCCTCATGAACCAGCCAATGAGAAGACACCGGCCTCCAATGGGGTGCATAAGAGACAGGCGATACCACGAATCTCCACTTCATTGACCTGAAGAAGCCTGCTACAATGCCGGAAGAACTCTCGTCCGCAAAGTTGAAACTACGTGGTTGTAACTCCGAAAACCTCCACGTTGTGATCTTATTCTTTTTATTTATTACTTGAGTGACTTCTGACATACAGCGATGAAGCCAATTCACGGCAATTTTTTTTAGCAATTACAATAATTAGACACAACACAATAACAATATAAAAACTAACAAAGAATCAACCAGTAGATAAAGTGAAACATTAAATTGGCGGTCGGACGGGACGAAACTTGTGAGGTGAATTTCTTGCACGACAGGTAAGAAGGATCGATGTAAGGATGGAGAGAATTCAGATGGGAGGAGAGGCGATATTAAGTGGAGCACTTGGTCTAGGATTGCATTCTGGGAGTGGGAATAAGAAGGTGGAGTAGGGAGAGCAAGTGGGTGGAGCGAGTCCGTATTCTGAAATTCAACAATGAGAGTTCAAGACAGTCAGAAGTCGAAGTTTGGCGGCCTTGCTGACTTTTACACAGGGCCGCAATAGTTCGCTACGAAAAATTTCACCTTCAGTGATTAAACTTCTCTTGGGTTTTCCACCGGGTTTAAGGCCTCAAAAGTGCCGACGTTTCGAGCTCCGACTCGGCGCTTATCATCATGGCTACTGGATGCTGTGATGCGGGAATGGGTCTGCTTATATGTTGCCCTTCTCCGGTCAGGTTCCTCGGGATTGGCTGGTAGTTTCCCGCCTGGTGGGGTTGACTCCGGATTGGTCTGTCCGTCGTATCGTCCTTTCCCTGTATTCGGTCAGTTTTTTCAGAACGGGTTTCCAAGTGCTGCTAAGGGAATACCCTGAATCGCGATTAAAGTTCTTCCTCTCCAGTTTAATTTCGATGGCCTCTTTGGTGAGACGGTCCCAAAAACTTTTGGCATGACAAAGTATCTCTGTTTTTTTTCAAATTGAACTTGATGGGCGTGTTCGACACTATGCTCAGCAATGGCAGATTTTTCTAGCAGACCAAGCCTCAGATGCCGCCTATGTTCTTTAGGCCTTATTTCGATGGTGCGGCCAGTTTCTCCAATGTATTGCCTCACCGCACTCGATACGATACGACGGGCAGACCAATCCGGATTCAACTCCACCAGGCGGGAAGCTACCAGGCAATCCCGAGGAACCTGACCGGAGAAGGGAAGCATATAAGCAGGCCCATTCCCGCATCACAGCATCCAGTAGCCCTAATGATGAGTGCCGAGTCGGAGCTCGAAACGTCGGCCATTATGAAGCCTTTAACCCGGTGGGAAACGCGAGAGAAGTTTACTCACATCATTCGCCGGGAAAGTATCAAATTCTTCTTTCACCTTCATTCTCTTAAGTCTTTTCTTTGTTTGGATGGGAGCACAAAATTGATGGTAAGTCGGACTCTGCCTCCTCTCAAAATGGGGACTCTTTCCCCGCACATTACGCTGGTAAAGTCTTATCGGGTTTCCCACCTGGAGAGTTCATTGGAGGCCGATGTTTGAATGGCTGCCTCTGCCATCGAAACGTCGGCATACAATCATTTCACCAGATGGAAAACCCATTAAAAACTCACCAGCAATTATACTATCAGTGAATATGTTGCACTCACCTTTTTCTTCTCTCATTCTGTCTACCTAATTTGTAGTTTCTTAAAACTGCCTTATGTTACCGTTATTTTACGTGCGATATTCGCCAACAAGCTACATAGCTCGAGTGTTAATAGTATGAATTTGCATCCTGCCGTATATGCAACACACAATTTCACTTTTGTATCGCCGCGCAGTCTGGCGCACAGGAAAATGAAAAATCAAAGCAGCGACCCCTTTTGTTTTGTGCAAGCCGGCCAAATGGCATTGAAGAAAAATGAAAAATACTCGTTAATCCGAACGAAAATTTTGCACTTTCAAGGTATGAATCAAGGAATTAGTACTTTAAAGAAACGGTATAGTTGGGTTTTAAAGAGAGAAGAAATCGTAACATAAAGTACTTTCTCTGTACTTTTTCTCTTGCAAAAATGCACAAAATATATGAATACATTACAGACATGAGAGTTTTTTACCACTAGAATTGTTAATGGCATCTGCTAATGGGTAATGGCACGCAATTCACAAAACTTTTTTAAAGATAATACCAGAAGTAACATTGTTGTTTAACATTTGTCATACTTCTAAGGTTTTACTTTTAATATTTTTTCGTGCTTATGTTAGGTTTCCTTTCTTTGGTTTAGTTATGGGCTGCGTGGGTTTTTAAACTTTTAATTGAAGTTTAGAATAGAAAAATGTGTGGAGTCGATATGCTTCTATATGAAAATAATGGAACATTTCAAGTAAAATTAAAAGTTAAATAGTGCAATTTAACACTTTGCGTGCCATGGACGTAATATTACGTCCTGCTAATCCTTCTGAGGAATGCCATGGACGTAATATTACGTCTTTCCATTTAATTGGCTTTTTATGGGTGAAGCCGTTATATTTCCCCCGTGGTACTTTCCCAGTTTACTGCTTAGTGGTTCTGTTTTTTTTTTAAATCAACTGCTCGATAGAAAAAGAGTTCACTTTATGTCTTGAGGACGAAAAGCCCTGTATAGCCACCGGCATTCTCATCTTTGGCCACTTTGTGTAAAAATTCTTTGGGGCAATCGAATCGTTAGTTGAGGGTGCATTGACCCTTTTTGTCATTCAGGATTGATAATGCTTTGCTTGGAACAATGCTTTTTTATGATTTCTATGCTTTAAATAGTTCAAATTGATTGTATAAAAAAATTATCATGCTGTGGCGGTACATCATACGTTGCATCTTTTTTATTTTTCAAAAATAGTAGGTTTTCATTGCTAAATTATATATTTAAAAATTAACAATACATGTTATTCAACTCATTAGTTAATAAGAAAAAAGTCCATTTTTATTGAAATGAGCATAGATATAAACTAATTTTTGATGCTTTTGTTTTAAAAAATGTACGAATATAGTAACAAATAGCTGGATTTTTCAGTAGGGCTTTAATTTTAGTAGCCGGTACCCGAAGTGTTAAAGGGGAATACATATTTAACCCAAATATCAAGGAGTTATTCCGCTATTTTTGACGTTTTTTTCATTGAAAGTAGCGTAATGATAAAATATATCACTCCATCGCAAGTGGGCGAAGAATTGGAGTTATGGTTGAAAATATTTTGAGATGAACCAGCCCTAATTACCCTTCTAATTGGAAATGAAAGAAATAAATTACGCGCGAAGTTCGAAAAATGTGGGGCGAATTGATTGGTTCTGTGGTTGAGATAATTCTGTTCAATTCAAGCATTTGTTAGATTCAAGCATCTGGCACTTCATCTTGCGGTCCATTCGGTCTTAAGTAGGGTTTGCAAGTCGAAGATGATTGCCATGAAAGTAGTTCAGAAACGATAACCCACGGCTAATGACAACACCGAAGTGTTCCAGTGTGTCAATACGCTTCGAGATTATTGATATATAAAAACAGCAAAAGAAACGTCGCCGCGGGTGAAGGAAATATATTTTAATTTCCAAACTTCAATATACTCCTATGGTAAAATTTTTTAATCCATCCAAATGTAATAAAAAATAGTCCCGTAGCAGATGCAAGTTTATACTTACATATTTTCGAATCATCTCAACAGAAGAAACTATGAATCTCCAGCAAAAGCTTATCCATACATTGGGAGCGCAACTTCCACCAATAGGACAGTTTACTTCATCAAAGAAAACGGAAGGCATTGATTGCGATTCGTTACCCACCATTAGTGATATTCATTATATACAAATTATGTATTTTGTTTTAGAAATACCGGTTTATACGATGGCAATGGTCAATTTTTTCCTCATTTGAAAAAGCCCAGATTGGCGCCCATGCGATACCACTCCACGTCATGTCACATGGACCTAGTTTCCATACAAGTGGGTAGGAGTTTTACATCGACTGAGATTACCAATGCATGCATGAGGCACATAGCTCACGGAAACATCTCTTAATAATCACCTATTAAAATTGCCTAAGGTCGGAAAGATTCCTTCGTTTGATTAGGTATTAACAATCCATATTTAAGCCAAGTGCTACCAGCAGGCAGGGTACTCTGCTACCTGCTAGCATCCTGCGTCGTATCAGCGCTCAAAGCCTCGCCTCAAGGTCACCTCACTTGCGGCAGCGGGAACGAGAACGACGTCACACGGACTTTTCCTAGCGTTCATACTTAGCCGTCGCGCTTTCGGGCGCTTGAAAATTTTCACTTTTCATTTATTGGCGAAAAATATATATCGTCATGTAAAAAAATCTAAAATCGTGAAATACGTACTCCAGGAGTATTAATCTTTCTATTTAGGCAATAAAAAATAATAGGACACCCCACTATTGAAGCCTGAATCTCTTGAAGTTAGTTTAAATATTGAAATTAACACTTGCAACGTTTCACGATTATAAAAGAATTTTCGTCGACCTCGGCTTCAATCTTCGCGGTGCAAATGGTGCGTATTGCATTTAATTTACACAATTGTTTTATTTGAGTTGGGGAAGTAAGGGGAGAGAGGAGATGCAGACACTTGAAAAGGAATGAGAATGGAATGGAGAGCGGGTTAAGATGATGATTGGGAATGAATCAGAGAAAGTTGTGGTGGGAGTTGGTAAGGGAGGAGACGTGGGAAATGCAGCGTTTTTTGGGGTCAACAAAATTTTTCTCAGAAACACTCCAACATCCACGTGGCGGCGGTCTTCCTTTCCGGTGGAATTGGGGGGTGTTGTTTCGGGAGGGAGTGCATGCATGCATGGTTGCGGTGCCGTCGGAGGAGGCAGGCAGCCGGTCGGATTAGTGGTCATCCTAAGAACCTAAAGGTTCTTCTGAGGGCGCAGGGGGGTCGCTGGGCTGTTGGGTTCACAGTATGTCGTACAATAATCTACATAATACCCTGCGAGCCACCTCTAGGGAGTTTGGCAGGGGGTGACAAATCACCAACATGCAGCTTGCAAGAGGACCGCCACATGCACACCACACGGTCATAGAAATAGTACTCATACTAGTAAAATATACATGCTTATTCATAAAAAAAACTTGGATTTGCTCTAGGAATTAGTATGCATTAGCAAGGTTAGAGCTATGAAAAATACATGCAATGAGTGATCCTAGCAAGCGACGCCACTAATACTAATAATAATTGAGACGGTGCTATCTTTAATAGTACGAGGGAAGAATGGCATTTTTAATCTCTATGTTTTTCAGTCTATTTCTTTTATTTTATTCTCATGATCACTTCTACTTTAGTACGATGGCAATACATATAGCGGGATGTTTTAACACTTTGAATGGGGGAAGGAGAGGGGGGAGGTGGATTGTCGACACACACTATTTTTTAGATTAATAAGGTAGATCATGCGAAACACAGCTCGTGATCTTTCTTCACGGCGTTATAAAATCTGGTGAATCGAAAGTTGACGCACTATTTCAAGATTTTAAGACAGCTTTCGACACTGTACCTCACAATGAACTTTTATACAACTTAGAGTCATGCGTATTAAACGAAACAGTTGTAAACTGGATACGTTCACGACTAGACTTGGACTTTGTTAGGAAATCATTGAGCTGAAACATATTTAGATTAATGAAAAATACACTTTTCAAACAATTCCTGTCAGGACGAAAATGACAGATTTGTACGTTTTGGCCTCTAATTTGACGACTGGAGTTAGAATTTTTTACAATTTGGAATACATCGCATCATTTGTCAATTATTGAGCAAATAATACCTGAATTTGGTCGCCACAATTCAAAAATATTGTTTAAAAACAAGCCTTTCATTTCGCTTTAAACTTTGGTGATTATGGTCTTCAGACGGCTTTAGGATTCAACCAGGCGATGGGAAACGACTTCGATTGAAAGTTAGACCTGGAAGCAAGTGTTATTCTGCATATTTTCAAGGTTACCCCTGAACCCTCTAAAAATCGTATGTTTTTCAATGACTTCTTTTTACACCATGCACACTATCTATTGTTTTGAAAGAAAAAGGATTTTATGACTCCGGAACCCTGTGTGAAAATAGAACAAGGGCGTGTCTGAAAGAATATAGCAAAACCATCGGCATAAAACCGAGAGGAACAGGAAAACAAGCATTCAATGAAGCTGTAAGTCAGTATTGTTTGATGGAATGATAACTCTGTCGTCACCATAGACAGCAATACATGTTCTGTGCTTCCGTTGGGCAAAGGGAAACGTTTCAACAGACAAAAAATACTATTCCACTGCCTCGAGTTATTAGGGAGTGTATTAAATACATGAGGTCTGTACATACGTTATAATGCAAGTAAAAATTACTGCACTAGAATTAGGGGGAAAGGAGGTTCTAGTTTACGAACCCATAATTGGTAGGAAATGCAGTGTAGTTACAATAACTTCGGGTTGAGCTGGATAATTATAATTTTTACTCTTAAAATGGATTCATATCATATGCATAACAAAATTTAAAAATATAATAATACCTTTGATTAGCGATTAGATTAAATTTTTTAAGGATAAGGTGCGTTATGGAGCACAGCACTAAAAAGCATCATGGCAAATAGGAAGTGTATATCAGGTGGTCCTCATGCACCTTGTTAGAAAAATTTTCGTGATTGAATCTGATGCACCATATAGGATATGCTCGTTTCAAAGGAAAATAAATCACAGGAACTTTAAGCCATACTAAATTTATTTGATCTCTATGGAGCATGATATGCAATATTGGATAAAACTTCACAACAGTTTGCAGCAAAAATTTAAAAAATTCTAGTTAAATCACATCACATTCAATGAAATGTTATTTCTCTGAGTGTGCCTTGAATGGTATTGTAACAAAATAAAGTATAATACCACGAAAGAATATAATAAAATTATACCAAAAATATGCATACATTTACAACTGCAAATTGAAAAAAATCCCATCTAAGCCTTTGTTAAAGTATGACTGAAGATTGCAAAATTAAATTCTACATCACATTGAAATTATGCACCATATATCTGAAATTAATAATCTTTAACGAATATATTGCACTTCACAATATTATCCCTACATCATTATAGTTGCAAACTACAGGAAAATGTCTGTCAAGTGAATGGGTCAAACAAGGCCAGAGAAATGAAGCAAAACAAACCAATGTTCACTAAAGGGCTACACAAACATGAGAACATCCAGCATAACATAATTCTAACAAATAGGAAAGAGCGGCATATGTTGCAAATAGATATATGGGCACGATGACTTTCAGATAAACTGTAGGATTACATTGGTAAGCCAAATTGGCACATTCATTCCATTTACTTATAGCGTAAATGAGATGCAAAGTGATATATAATCAAAAATACAAATATCTCAGCGGCATGACTAGGAAAAGACTGACTAAAATTGTGTGCCCACAAGATTAAAATAGCATGCATCTCAAGATGTAATGTCCTACCCAATGAAAAAGTGCCATTTAGCAAACATGAAATCAACATAAATGTCTGAGTATAATCATAAGATATTTGTAATGATTACACTAAACACATGAGTAATTAAGTTAACCCAATTAAAACTGAGAGGCTTAAAGAAAATAAATGATAGCAAACGGGATGTTCCTCTTCAGCGCCAAATTCATCTCTGAAACAGAAAATATAAATTAATGGAATGAAAAGTAGTGCAATCACAAACAAAATGCAATGTCAAAATTAGGTCAATATTCATAGTGAGATAAAATATTACCTCCATTCACAAAAATGCAATGGCAGAAATTATAGGTAATAATTATTAAATATCTTCCGAGAAGCCCATGCTCTACAAGATTCATTTATTTTATGAGTGAAAAACATTGGAAGACTTTCCCTATTGTTTGGAATTTACAGATTTATCACTGGATTGATATATCATGGATTTGAATATAGACACTCTTCAATTTTCTTATATTATTTATCTTTAACTTCATTATTTATCCATTAGAGTTAGTTAGTTTTGAAGTCACTTTCTTAACCCTAGAACGACGGACTGGGTCCAATGGACCCGGTTGGTAGCTTTGAAAGTTTATAATCATGTCAAAAATGCTTGAAATTGAATTTGAAGCTGTGACTTTTCCTAAATGTACGTCCTTTCTTAAACTTATGACATATACGATCTTTAATACATGTTATCTTTTAAAAAGAAATCTGCATCTTGGAATATCAAGAAGTAGAATGTTTGACTAAAATAAATTGTATTTAAATATTTTAATATTACAAAACCCCACTCTCATTAAATCAAACTACTTAAAGAACACATAGGAGGAACAGCTAAGCATTGAGGAGCCAATGTACCAGAAGTTTCATTTCACCTCTAAATGCCAAACCAATGAGAGGCCCACTTTTGGAAAATCATGGAAAATTAAATTACGAACAAATCTTTCAACTATTCAAAACTTTTTATACATTTACATTTATTAACTACCAATTTATATACTAAAACAGCTTCAAATAATGATTTCAATGGTTAAATGAAGACCATGATGTAAAGAAAAAACCCTAAGAAATAGACGTAGGACCCACCTTTGCCCTGGCTAGAAGTTTTCCCATCACATTTTTAGAATAGAGAGAGAGGAGGAGAGGGGCTTGCTGCTGCAAAATAGCTCTTCCTTGTGTGCATCCATTATAAGCGATAAGACGAGGGACAGCTGCCGCAAGCCAACATAACTTTGCCTTTGGTGTCTTCCCATTCAATGCATAAGCTATTATCCATTCTAATTCCTCTCCCCTCTTCCTCCTCTCCTCAAACTCCTCTATAGCCCTCATCCACTCACGCTCTCGTTCCACATCTCCCTTGCTATATGGCCTCCCCTCATTATCGAAAACTAATTTCAGAGATAATTGTGAGAGGGCCCAAGCTAACCTAGCACATTGGACACTCTCCCAAACACCAGAAGAATCCTTTGCACCGAAATACACCGTCTCACTCTCAAAATCACAAAATGATATCAATGCACTCCCATTCCCCTGAGTCCCATCAAAATCCACAACCTTCTCCTTCATCCTTCCAATGCTATAAGAATCATTGTCCACCATCACCCTCACCCGACCATCCCCACTTAAAAACTTAATAACACAAGCAGTGAATCCATCTCCATCATACAGTCTCTCATACAATCTACGCATTTCATCAACTCCGTTTCCATACACTATCCGTGTCTTTCGCATCATGGCGTCCATGCACTCCTGCCTTGCTCTGGCCGGATCGGATGTAGGTTGACTTAAATACACCTCCTTTCCCAGACCACACTTGATAGATGTCACGTCCTCCGCTGTTGACGTAACGGCCCCTTCCAGACAATGCAACAGTACATCGCATCCACACACTTGCGCTTTCAGTTCCTCCAACGATGAGCTCAGCTGTCGCACAAGAGATTTCATCTCTCGCCTCAATAAGTCCACAGAGGACTTGAGAGATGCAATATCACCTTCTGGGCTAGCCACGGGTGTCACATGATCAGTGCTTCTACTCAAAGATGCTTCCAGACGACGCAAAATAACTTGGTCCCTCCTGTGAACCAACGTAACCAAATTCAGAACTTTTGAGCGTTCTGCATCATCAGGGAACTGCCGCACCATCTCCTCAGCTGAAGACAATGCATTCTGTTGACTTTCATTTGTAATGTCTGTGTCAGCTCCTCTTGCCAATAGCTCCTGCACCCAATCAGCTTTTCCAAGTCCCACTCCAACATGCAAGAGTGTTTTCTCCTTTATCATTCTGCTATTCACATCTTTCAACTTGTCCAGTAGGTCTTTATGCTGGAGGAATGAGCCAGTCACCAATCCAGCAAGAAGCCTCTCCTCAACAAATTGCTCAGCATTGCTGTTAGAAATGTTGCTCACCATGATTGGGGCAAAAAGAAATAATTAATTTGAGCAGAAGTGGATTCAGAAGAAGTTGGCTGTATAAAGCAGGCGTAGTGGCAATGGTCATGAAGGAGCAACACACGATCTCAGCGTTGGTTCGAAAAGAATAAATGTTGACTGCAAAGAAAAAGAAAAAACATCAAATTATTATCTTAAAATTTGTCAATAGCAGTGTGGGAACATAACAACTAGCACTAGCGTGACCCAAGAAAAAATATCTCGCTTACTATGCAATGCAGATTAAAAAGGAAATGATATGGAATGGCATTTTTGAAATTCAATTACTTACAACCATCGTTTTTATGAGGAAGTAATTCTGCTGGAGACCAAAATAGATATAGCTACGCCAAAAATGTCGGGACAGTTTTCTACCAAGCAGGAGTACCGATCGTTTATTACGGAACCTCTAATAATGAGGGAAGTGAGGTTAGAATGAAAATAGAGACGATATGCACGAAAATCTATGATGTGACATGATAATATGGGAAAATAGGCTGATGAAAAAAGGAGAAGAGAAAGAAATTAATTAGAACAACTGAAGAAATTTGTCAGATGCAGGTGCTACTTGGTGGAAGTTTGAAATATTTAAAATGAAGACGGTAACACATTTCCTCAATATTTAATGTACAATTCTTGTACCAGATGATGACACTGTGAGCCGAAACGCATCATACACATTGAAATGTTGTGGAAAAGTGTATTCCTTCCTAAAGTAAGATCATAAGTAATCGTAAGTGTGCCTTTCCTCTTGTATTAAAATTGAAAAAAGTGTTCCTGATTAACTTCTTAATGGCGAATGCCAGCATAGGTGGAAATACATCATAAAATTATCAATATTTGCTTGGTTACTTTCTGGACGGCAATTCAAGTATAATATTACTTTTGTCAAATGAAACGCAGTCTTATTCCCCATGGTACCATTCATTGAAAGCATGCTTGCACCATGTTTTCCTCCTCACTTCCTTTTCTCTTCTAAGAAATGCAAATTACCTTAGTTCTCAATAATCTTCCCCTTATACACCATCACTTAAATTATGTTACTTTACTTAACCATGGGACTACCGAATCGACTGAATAACCTTGAAATATGTTGAAAATGGAAAATAGCCTCTTTTTAAAGATTCCAACTGAAGTACATATGTAATTGGTGATCCTCTTATCTCCATCATTCCATCTTTACGCTGAAGTGAAGATGTGGCTAGAATGGAGGTATTTTCAAAAGGGCGATGAGCTTCAGGACAAAGCCAAAATTAATGTAAGCAATTGGCGGAAGCATCCTATGAAGAAGGTATAGCAAATCCCGTCTACAGGCACCACCAATTCCTCAATCGCCGAGGCGATTATGTCGAAAGGACACCACATGTGTGCTCAATGTTTGGCAATGGAATAATTTTTAAGCAATCACTTCGTCTTCTGATCATGACCCATTGGAAGTTGAGAAAAACAGCCCACGTACATAATGGAATTTTATAAGCTGTGCAACTCTCATTGTTGACAGTACTTTTTTTACAAGATTGCCATTTTTAAGCTTTGAGTGCCGGTTGCTAAATTTAAAGCCCTACTGAAAAATCCAGCCATTTTCACTAAATTTGTACATTTTTTAAAACATTAGCATCAAAAATATATTTATGTTGATGTATACTTCAGTAAAAATGACACTTCTCTTCTTAATGAATGAGTTGAATAACATTTATTGCTAATTTATAAATATATAATTTAACAATGAAAACCTACTGTTTTAGAAGATGTCTTCATGTTTCTGGGCTTCACCGCGTGGATTTTTCTTAATCCACGCTGTGAAGCCCAGAAACATGGAGAAATCATCTAGACAATGCCGTGGAAAACTACGCATCAACTTTACTGTTTTTGAAATATAAAATATTGCAACATATGATATACCGCCATATCATGCATAACAATTTTTAATTACTATCAATTCGAACTATTTAAAGCATGGAAATCATAAAAAAGCATTGTTCCAAGTAAAGCGTTATAAATCCTGGATGAAAAAAGGGTCACTGCACCCTCAACGAATGGTTCTTTCCACATAAGAATTTTCACACTAAGTGGCCTAAGATAAGGATGAGAGTAGCTGCAAAGGACTTTTCGTCCTCAAGACATTAAAAGAACTCTTATTCCATCGAGGATTTGATTTTTGAAATAACAGAATCACTAAGCAATATGGTGGGAAAGTACAATGAGCGAAATATTGCGGCTTCACGCGTACAAAACCAATTACAGTACACTCCCGATTATCCGGGATAATGGTGGGGAGAGACGGCACGAATAATCGGAAAACACGGATAACCCAAACTTTCTCTAAAATGTCTTGCATTGTTCATAATTTAACTAAAACAAACTATGCATTACTATTCATGCAGTTATTATGTTATTATAGAGTGCTTCCCGGACTGAATGAGAGGTTTCTTCGCCAGTTCGCGATCTTTTAACCGGAGCGCGGTCGCGCACTGCGAGGCTTGGAAAACAGGAACACGGTACTCCCGTGAATGCAGCTAGCGCGCGATCGCTTCCATTTTACGAAAGGGATTCTAACGGAAATAATAATCCCGGTCTATCCTATTATTAATTCAGTAATTCCGATGATTTTTCGTCCGATTGTACTTTTTTAAAATAAAGATCGCGGGAAAAATTGAGCGAGAGTGAAAAAAAAATCATGCACGGATAATCCGCAACCCGGATTAACCGCAGCCGGATAATCGGGAGCATGCTGTAAATAGAAAGACATAATATTACGTCCATGGCAATTTTCAGAAAGATCTAAAGGACGTAATATTACGTCCATTGCACGCAAAGTGTTGATATAGATTTTAAAATGCAGAATGGCTTCAAAATCCATTTCTGCACATGGAATTTAAAACAATATTAGCAGGCAGGGCCCCCGCGGCTAAGAAGATAAGATCTTGAGCCCCAGCCGAGGGCCCCAATTACCCCAAACCACCCCTGCTTATCTTCCTTACATACTCCACTTCTTATCTCCCCCTGATATCCTATTAATCTGCATTGGAAATTTCTCATCGCCAGTGTCTTGGTGTACATGAATGAAACAAAAATGGATCATATGGATAACGCCATTGGATATTTCACTTATCTGATTTTTATGGCATAAATTACTATTTAAATTCTTCACCCTCGTGGCCCTATTAACATACACAATCTTGTCCTGTTGTTTCAGTAAAATGGAAGTCTATACAGATGTTAGAGGTTGCCTCATATTGTGTAAGTTATACTGGAGCAAAAATTTACTATCTTTCACTCATTACACATTGAATATTTTTACTAGAAAAATGGACGGAAAATACAATTGTTTCCTTTTAAATAGTAAAATTTCCTTAGTTGCACTATGCTCAGACATTGAGAGTGCATATCCAGATTTTGGGGAGGAGTACAGGTGAACGTTTCCCCCTGATTCTTTAAAAAAAGACAAGATTTATAATATGGATTTCATTGCGTTTGTTTTGGTTTGAGTATCAATCATAAAATGTCATATTAATAACATTGCTGTTGAAATAAAGAGAATATTTTGTACTCTAATTCTGTACGTTGCTCTTAATCCCAAATATAAGAAGACACTGGCGTTCACAGGTAGAATATTAATTTAACTGTGATTTAAATGAATATATAACAAGCACTATCTCTCCATAGACATTCTCCTATCTCCTACGAAATAAACTCAAATACCTCTGGAAGCATCCTTTAATCACAGAAAGCCACAATAATTATTTAAAGGGATATGTAGTTGTAGAAAGAATTGTAAAAACATATTTAGACCAGGGTTTCCACTCAAACTTCATCACAAAATTCACGGTTTTTCCAGGTTTTCACAGTCTAAATGTCATCAAATTCACCATTTTTAGATCACGCATTTTAAGCAGAAATGTTGATCATGTACCAATTATCAGCCAGACATTAACTAAAAATGTAACAAACGCAAAAGATGCCTTCATTGCAAACGCAGAAATTAAAGCGCTATCTTTTATGACGTCTACTATAGCTAGCAAAATTCAACTTTGGCTAAAGGGAAAATGGAGGGAGCAGGGTGGCAGGAAGGAGAGAAGAAGTGCCCGATTTTTTGCCAGGGTAAATGTCTTCCAATCGCAGGCTTAAGGTCAATGTGCTGTCATGGCACATGGACCAATTAATAATTGTGCTTCGAATACACGTGTGCAGAAAAATGTGTGGACAGTAACTGCATGTGACTCGGCTTTGAAACATGATCGAAAGAGAGATTTTTCTTTCGATCCGCCAATCCTAGTTCTACAATCAAGTTTGAGAGATTTCTAAGGTTTCACGGCTCTTTCCAGGTTTTTTAATGGTAGACGAAATTCAGGGCTTATTCACGGTTAAACGGCTTTCACGCTTGAGTGGGGACCCTGTTAGACACATCATCTCATGCCACAAATTAAAATCTGAAAGAAAGCGGGATAGAAAAATAATTCAAATGAAAACATGTTTTATAATAGTCGTTAGCCATAATTAGTAAATATATTGCAAGTGTGTAAACTGTAGAGTACCCACTTTTTACTTCACTAAGATACTGACTTTATTTAAGAAGAGGTATGCGGGGGTGGGTGTGAGAAATGCAGTCCAAAGTTTCTTGTTTTACTTTGTGGAACCACGACATTTGAAATGAAGTTTATTCGAATTATATTCCACCATAACCATTAATATTCAACGAACCATCTCCTCAATCTCATAATACAGCTAGCCTGCCATTGTTCATTTCGCCATTTTGACTTTGCTCTTGACCACTCAGAAAAGAAATTCTCGTAACGAAAGTATTGCCTGTGGACAAGTGCTCTGGAGTACTTCCATCGGGAGCGCAGTGTACCATTCTTTGAACCATTCCCAACGGTAACGGAGATGTCTAAATAGTCTTATCCCCTTTCAGAATTATTCTCTATCACCTCACCATGAAAAGTAGCTCACCGAAGATTGTATCTTTAACTTTCAATCTGAGCGTAATTTTGTTGACGAAAATTCAACTGGGTTATTTAGGATTGTGATAATTGCATATGATGAAATAGAACTTCAGGTGTCACACTTGCTAGACTTTTCCATGTTCAGCCAGACTTTGAAATTGATGCTAATCAATTTTTAAAATTTAATTATTTCAGTTGGTACTGTTTCGTTTTGGTTGCTAGGAAAATTTTGTTTTTCTGCCTCTCTGAAGAAATGAAATAGTAAAATTGGGAATTATGCCATTTCAGGACGTCCTTTATCTCTATTTCATTTTTCTAACAGTTTTTCTCTCGTAATATTTGCAGAATAATAAAACACATTTTATGCATAAATTATTAGCAAGGCCACCGGCCCAACATTTTCTCCATTTTTACAGTAACATATGGCCTTTCTAAAATATTTAAAGTAACACCGATTGTTTTAAAAAAGATATGGTAGATATTCTCGATAGTAAGATGAGTGTATATGATAGATTTTAACAGCACATTATCCAAAAGTCAAAAATATTCAGATCATAAGAACTGACTAATGCTAACCTCTGATTGAGGCAGTTAAAAATTTATTTCGTACATATCTTTTTGCGATAGCACTACGTCTCGTGGAATAGAAATTGGTGGATTACATTTGAAATAAATTTTTGGAACAATGTTCTGCAACTATGGAGTAAGTAAGAGGTACACTGTGGTGAAAAACCTTTTTTGGATACAACAAAAGAAATACTTGCTCTCCATCCTTAGCATACATGACGTTTAAACTCTGTTGGCCGATTGTATAAGATAAAATGTTTCACTTGAAAGGCATGCTCAATTAAAGTAAGGCAATCATGCAGTAATGGATACTTCAAAGAAAAGCATGGAATAAATGTATTCAAAACTACTTACCCAATAGATTAGGCAATCTGGTTGAAATCTGTAAATGCTCCTTCCTTGGCTCTCCTATTTCCAATACAGAGAAGGCAATCCTGAAACGTAAAATAAATTAAGTTTGTTACTGACATGGGAAAATTTTTATACTTTTTTAAAGCAAACTTTTCTCTCATACCTTTTTTAACTCACAGAAATCTCAATCGCAAATGATACAATAACACTTCTCAAATAGCAGGAGTTTAAGAAAAAAATGGTGCATCACTTTGTCAGATGCTATTTGCACAATATAGGCTCATCCTGTGGCTTAAAAAGAGGCCTTTAAACGCACAGAGAATGGGCTTAACTAATCATTAGTGCCTTATAAAAAATGGAAGCATAGGGATTACCAATTTACAATAATGCAAGACATCGCTCTGGCAAAAATAATTGCGATACTCTCAACTGAACGTAATGGATAAGAAGGATATATATAACTTTTTACTTTTTTTCTCCGGATTGGTTGTGATTTATGGTGAGATTACTGAGACATAGGATCACGAGATGAAGATGAAGGTAAAGGATTCTAAGCTGAACACACTGGCTAGCCTCTACCCCCACGGGGAATCCAGATACGAAAGCTTGTAGGCGTTGTGCACACGAGCCAACAGTAAAGCAAACTAATGTTCAAGAACTGCAAATGCTTCTTCATCAAAACAATTTGAAATCCAAACGTAAGCAAGTAATATTAAATAATCACATTCAACAGAGATAACCCATGAACAGCACTATCGAAAAAAATAAAAGGTAGGTGCCAATTTGTTTATATAATTATTCATAACATAATGATAATATAATCCGTTCCATGGTTGGGAGAAGAAGGTCACTTTAGCCGGCAGATTTTTGCAAGACGAACGAAGAAATGATTTTTCTATAAATAGATTGAGAAATGAAGGTTATGTGAGGCTTACCAGGTCCTCTAGTAAATATTTAATTAAAAAGTTAATTTTTAAGACTTTTATGTCCTTATTACTCCAAAATGAGACCATAGCGATAATTACTTACATTTAAAATAGTAATTTTGAATGTATTAGAAATTAAAAAATGCAGTGATCCCTCAGATTGCATGCCAAAATTGCGGAGGCCTGTATAAATGAAAACACCCTCTGAAATAAAAGTAAAAAATGATCAGCTCACGAGAAATGACTAATGATGGCCTCTTAGTAAGATGGTACAGAGCTCCCACAAGCTATTTTTACGCACTAATGTTGCGATAAGATTATTTCTCCTTTAATGTAAAAATGAATATTTCATTAAAATAGAGTTTTAGAAATAGAAATTCTAGTGATGAGTGCTATTACTTTCACGTGGAACATGTAAAAGAAGTATTCTCTCCTCGGATTTTGATCAGATTACCTTTAAAACATTTATAGTATCCTAATTATTATGTAAGAGGAGTTTAAATGTGATTAAATTTCAAGTTTCGAAAATATTTCATGATTTGTGTTTCCATACACCCAGGACACACATTCAAATAGATCCATCTTGCGAAAAAAGATATTTCTCGTTGGATTTTGATCAGAATGCTCATAAACGTACGAAATATCCTAATAATTATTTAAGTAGTTTCATTGTGAATGATTTTCAAGTTTCAAGAAAATATTTCACGATTTGTAGTTGTCATGCACCCAAGAAAAATTCATAATCAGCCAACTGGTGTTTAATATTATTTCTCATCGGATTTTGTTCAGATTACGTTTAAAACGTTTGAAATAACTCAGTAGTGTCTTTGTGACAGAATTTCACCTTCGGGAAATATCCTAGGATATTTGGTTGCATTCCACCCAGGAAACACCTTTCAAAATCGTTATGTAGATTTTCTGTGCGACTGATTTACAACTTTTAAAAATATTTTAGTAACTGTTGATGGCGTACACCTAGAAGAATTTTCAACGGGAACATTCTACCTTAGGAACTGTCTTATCAGGCGATTTCGACCAGAAAGTATTGTAAAGAACGCGTCGAGAGTATATTCGAATAACCCTAACCACTTCTTTCTCATTAAATGATTGTTTTGCGTATTAAGTTCTTATTATCATCACCTGCAGTTATGGAAAGTCACCACAGGGGTTCCGCGTTTGAAAAGACCACGTTTATTATCAGACGTTTTGAACGGGGGGGCGGTAGACTAGTGGTTAGCGTGTTGGATTCCCACGCGGGGGTCCCGGGTTCGATTCCCGGCCGCGGCCGTCGGAAAAAATGCGAAAAAATAGAGCGTTAAGTTTGGGTTCGTTAGAGTCAGGTCGATTAGAACGTTTGTCGGTTAGGTAGTCTCAGGTGCCTCCAGTGTTAAGTGGCCGGGTGCGAACCCGGGTCCCTGAGTTGACACCTTTTCCCCTCGGGGACCCGGGTTCTCATCCCGGCCAGTGAACACAGGAGGAGAGGAGGCTGGAGGCATTTTGTTGCATTTTTTTACGCAGGATCTCGGTGGCAAAGAACGTACGCATCGATAAGCGACGATGTTGCCACCACACGGCATTCGAGGGAGTTACAAAGATCGCGGAAGTACAAGTGAGAGTGATTTTACGGGAATTTTCCTTTTCCTTTCCTTACGGCGCTTGATATTCGTAGGTCTCATTCATAGCGTGAACGTACTGGTACCGCAGTCCCACCCAGTTGTAGCACCCTCTTTTTTCGCGATCCTAAATTCAGTCCTTCCAGGTCCGAAACTGGACTTTGAAATTTGCAATAAATACTTAATCAACCATCTTGAGTTAAAAAAGTATTTCTAGTCGGATTTTGGTCAAAATACTTTTAAACCGTTCGGATTATCCTAGTTATTATTAAATAAGAGTTTCTGTGTGATAATTTTCAAGTTTCAAAAATGTTTCATGATTTTTGTTCGCAATACACCCAGGACACACATTGAAAAAGGTCCATCTTAAGTAAAGTTAATTATTTCTCGTCGGATTTTAATCAGAATACTTTGAAAACGTTTGCAATATCCTAATAATTATTCAAGTAGGGTTTCAGTGCGATTAATTTTCAGTTTTCGAAAATATTTTATGATTTTTGTTTGCCATACACCCAGGACACCCATTCAAAAAGAACCATCTTGAGTTTAAAAAGTATTTATCGTCGGATTTTGGTCAAAATTCTTTTAAAACGTTTGCAATTTTATAATAATTATTATTTAAGTAGAGTTTTAGTGTGATTAAAGTTAAGTTTCGAAAATATTTCATGACTTGTGGTTGCCATACACCAAGGACACACATTCAAAAGGAACCATCTTGAGTTAAAGAAGTATTCTCTCCTCGGATTTCGATCAGAATACTTTTAGAACATTTGCAGTATCCTAGTTATTATGTGAGAGGAGTTTCAATGTGATTAAATTTCAAGTTTCGAAAAAATTTCCTGATTGTTGTTCGCAATACACCCAGGACACACATTTAAAAAGATGCATTTTAGGTAATGTAAATATTTATCGTCGGATTTTAATCAGAATACTTTGAAAACGTTTGCAATATCCTAATAATTATTCAAGTAGGGTTTATGTGCGATTAATTTTCAATTTTCGAAAATATTTTATGATATTTGTATATTATACACCCAAGACACAAATTCAAAAGGAACCATCTTGAGTTGAAGAAGTATTCTCTCCTCGGAATTTGATCAGAATACTTACAAAACATTTTCAGTATCCTAGTTATTATGTAAGAGGAGTTTCAATGTGAATTAATTTCAAGTTTCGAATATATTTCATGATTTGTGTTAGCCATACACCCAGGACACACATTCAAAAAGAACCATCTTGCGAAAAAAAGGTCTCTCTCGTTGGATTTTGATCAGAATGCTTTCAAAACGTACGAAATATCCTAATAATTATTTAAGTAGAGTTTCATTGTGAATGAGTTTCAAGTTTCAAGAAAATATTTCATGATGTGTGGTTGTCATGCACCCAAGAAAAAATTCAAAATCAGTCAACCGGTGTTAAATATTATTTCTCATCGGATTTCGGTCAGATTACTTTTAAAACGTTTGAAATGACTCAGTAGAGTGTTATTGTAACAGAATTTCAACTTCGGGAAATATCCTAGGATTTTTGGTTGCATTCCACCCAGGAAACACCTTTCAAAATCAGAAAGATTTTGTTCGTTTGCGTGATTAAATGTTCTTTAAGAATTGAAAATAGTTATGTAGATTTTCTGTGCGACTGATTTACAACTTCGAATAATATTGTAGGTAATTGTTGATAGCGTACACCTAGAAGAACTTTCAACGGGAACATTCTACCTTAGGAACTGTCTTATCAGGCGATTTCGACCAGAAAGTTTTGTAAAGAACGCGTCGAGAGTATATTCGAATATCCCTAACCACTTCTTTCTCGATAAATGATTGTATTGCGTATTAACCCTTTGAGTGCCATGGGTTTTTTGATGGGTACTCCTAGAAGTGCCATGGGTATTTTGCTAATTTTGTTGACCTTTATTAAAAACTTAATAATTTGCTTATTTATTGCTGTTTTTGCACAATTCTTTTTGTAATTGGTAGTGAATTCATTCATCTAAATCAAAATTAAAAAATATTGGCAGTTTTTTTTCGTAAAGCTAAATTGTTGTAGTTAAATTTTAAATTTTACGAGATTGAATTATTTAATTTTTCACTTTTGACCCAAAAATGGGCAATCAAAATCCTTTTAATATGAACCAAACAAAAATAAATATGAAATAACATTGTTTTTCTATAAAATAGTCACATAATCGCCAAGGAAATTGCTCAAATTTTCCGTAAATATCTTTTTAATTTTTCCAATGATAGTTGCATAAAATTCAGGGGTAATTGAATCGCATTTCTTGAAAACATCTTTCCAAACCAAGGGATTGAGCGAGAATTAGTGGAGCAGTCCGAAAAAAATGGATGTTCTTCTAGTGGTTTGATTTCCATGAACACCGTATTAAAAGACCTCATTTCCTCCACTCTGACTGGACACCATTTCTGCATTCTCGAATTCGGTGAGAGTCTATTATGTGAAGCCTAAAACTGTTTAGACCTAAAAGAGTACCTGTTGGTCTCCTTTACAACCATGCTCCAGAATGTGATGGCAAAGAAGAGGTTGAATTACACAATTGGAGGAGAGTTTGGTGGCGGTAGACGTTTGGGCCCAGGTTTTTCAAAATTCAAAATTTGGAGTCTGGGGTATATCACAATTGCCCTGAACTTCAACGAATTCTGGAGTGTGTTCACAGCTTCCACTTCCACTGCAAAGTTCATCAGAACTATTACTATCATCACTAAAGTCAATTATTACCGGTGTCTTCTTAGCAAAGAGTATCACACTTTCATCTGAGTCTGATAACATTCCCCTTCACTCTTGTTTCGACGAGAATAGGCGCTGTCCCCACTTCGCACAGAACCGTTGTCATGATCACTTAGCTAATTTATGTATTCAATTAATCTGTCATCGTCAACACCAGACGCTAACTCAGTTCTCGACGTTGACGCTATTTATTAAACCATAAGGCTACTTCAATTTCGAAGAGGTAAAATGCGACTACAATCCCGCTCGTCGCAGGATGAAACTGGCCACGCAAACAAAACTGTGAGCTTTACATATATGGGGTAATTTCATTGAGTAAATGACAACAAAAGACGGCACACAACGAATTCTTTAGAGCTTTACATATGTGGGGTAATTTCATTGAGTAAATGACAGCAAAAGACGGCACACAACGAATTCTTTTGAGCTTTACATATGTGGGGTAATTTCATTGAGTTAATGACAGCAAAAGACGGCACACAGCGAATTCTTTTATGTTCACCGTCATCATATTTCAATTACTACTGCCTTTGATACCATGAAAACGAGGTTGGGAACCGGAGTCACATTGACGACCCGGTGCACCGGGTCGACAATGTGACTCCGATTTCCAACCTCCGCGGTGCCCCAGTTGACCGGTACACAAGCTGTGATTGATTGCATGGTATCAATTACATACTTAGTACCTTACCTTCTCTTTTTCGGTGCTAAATATAAAAAAACGTGATTGAAATGGAACATTTAGCAACAAATTATATCTTTCGAAGTAATGGTGCATAGATACAAACCTCGTGTCTTCCAGTAACGATCATATATCGCTCGCGCTCTGAAAAAAATAAGACGCGCTTCGCAGTGGATAAAATGTTTCAAATAAGTTTAATGGAAATAGGAACTAGCCAAAAATAACACCACTGATAGATATACAAAGTACAAGGTATATTAGATGAAAGCCAGTTGATTTTAGGCGACAAACAATGCGGCTTATGAAGTGTAATACCAGGAAGCTGTTTCGTAAGAACCAAAAATGGCGCTCGGAAATTTCCATCTGTCATATGGTCACAAAAATTTACAAATATGTTGATAATTGCAATTAAAAATTCAAATTATAATGCAACATGGTAAAAAATAAACTGTTCTGGCGTTATGTACTATAAAAAGTACCAATTGAATTAAAAAAACATTGTTTTAACAGGGTTCATAGTCAACAACGATATATCGTCGTTGGCACTTCTGGCACATTCTGCAATCGACGATATATCGTTGCGTGGCACTCAAAGGGTTAAGTTCTTATTATCATCACCTGCAGTTATGGAAAGTCACCACAGGGGTTCCGCGTTTGAAAAGACTACGTTAATTATCAGAGTTTTAAACGGGGGGGCGGTAGACTAGTGGTTAGCTTGTTGGATTCCCACGCGGGGGTCCCGGGTTCGATTCCCGGCCGCGGCCGTCGGAAAAAATGCGAAAAATTAGGGCGTTAAGATTGGGTTCGTTAGAGTCAGGTCGATTAGAATGTTTGTCGGTTAGGTAGTCTCAGGTGCCTCCAGTGTTCAGTGGCCGGGTGCGAACCCGGGTCCCTGAGTTAACACCTTTTCCCCCTCGGGGACCCGGGTTCTCATCCCGGCCAGTGAACACAGGAGGAGAGGAGGCTGGAGGCATTTTGTTGCATTTTTTTACGCAGGCTCTCGGTGGCAAAGAACGTACGCATCGATGAGCGACGATGTTGCCACCACACGGCATTCGAGGGAGTTACAAAGATCGCGGAAGTGACATGTGAGAGTGATTTTACGGGAATTTTCCTTTTCCTTTCCCTACGGCGCTTGATATTCGTAGGTCTCATTCATAGCGTGATCGTACTGGTACCGCAGTCCCACCCAGTTGTAGCACCCTCTTTTTTCGCGATCCTAAATTCAGTCCTTCGAGGTCCGAAACTGGACTTTGAAATTTTCAATAAATACTTAATCAACCATCTTGAGTTAAAAAAGTATTTCTCGTCGGATTTTGGTCAAAATACTTTTAAACCGTTCGGATTATCCTAGTTATTATTAAAGGAGAGTTTCTGTGTGATAATTTTCAAGTTTCAAAAATGTTTCATGATTTTTGTTCGCAATACACCCAGGACACACATTGAAAAAGGTCCATCTTAAGTAAAGTTAATTATTTCTCGTCGGATTTTAATCAGAATACTTTGAAAACGTTTGCAATATCCTAATAATTATTCAAGTAGGGTTTTAGTGCGATTATTTTCAATTTTCGAAAATATTTTATGATTTTTGTTTGCCATACACCCAGGACACCCATTCAAAAAGAACCATCTTGATTTTAAAAAGTATTTATCGTCGGATTTTGGTCAAAATACTTTTGACGTTTGCAATTTTACAATAATTATTTAAATAGAGTTTAAGTGTGATTAAGGTTAAGTTTCGAAAATATTTCATGATTTTTCGTTACCATACACCCAGGACACACATTCAAAAGGGAACCATCTTGAGTTAAAGAAGTATTCTCTCCTCGGATTTCGATCAGAATACTTTTAAAACATTTGCAGTATCCTAGTTATTATGTAAGAGAATTTTTAATGTGATTAAATTTCAAGTTTCGAAAAAATTTCATGATTCTTGTTCGCAATACACCCAGGACACACATTTAAAAAGATCCATTTTAAGTAATGTAAATATTTATCGTCGGATTTTAATCAGAATACTTTGAAAACCTTTGCAATATCCTAATAATTATTCAAGTAGGGTTATGTGCGATTAATTTTCAATTTTCGAAAATATTTTATGATATTTGTATATTATACACCCAAGACACAAATTCAAAAGGAACCATCTTGAGTTAAAGAAGTATTCTCTCCTCGGATTTTTATCTGAATACTTACAAAACATTTTCAGTATCCTAGTTATTATGTAAGAGGAGTTTCAATGTAATAAAATTTCAAGTTTCGAAAATATTTCATGATTTGTGTTTGCCATACACCCAACACATTCAAAAAGAACCATCTCGCTAAAAAAAGGTATCTGTCCTTGGATTTTGATCAGAATGCTTTCAAAACGTACGAAATATCTTAATAATTATTTAAGTAGAGTTTCATTGTGAATGAGTTTCAAGTTTCAAGAAAATATTTCATGATTTGTGGTTGTCATGCACCCAAGAAAGAATTCAAAATCAGCAACCCGGTGTTAAATATTATTTCTCATCGGATTTTGGTCAGATTACTTTTAAAACGTTTGAAATAACTCAGTATAGTGTTATTGTGACAGAATTTCAACTTCGGGAGATATCCTAGGATTTTTGGTTGCATTCCACCCAGGAAACACCTTTCAAAATCAGAAAGATTTTGTTCGTATGCGTGATTAAATGTTCTTTAAGAATTGAAAATAGTTATGTAGATTTTCTGTGCGACTGATTTACAACTTTTAAAAATATTGTAGTAATTGTTGATGGCGTACACCTAGAAGAACTTTCAACGGGAACATTCTACCTTAGGAACTGTCTTATCAGGCGATTTCGACCAGAAAGTTTTGTAAAGAACGCGTCGAGAGTATATACGAATAACCTTAACCACTTTTTTCTCAATAAATGATTGTTTTGCGTATTAAGTTCTTATTATCATCACCTGCAGTTATGGAAAGTCACCACAGGGGTTCCGCGTTTGAAAAGACCACGTTAATTATCAGACGTTTTGAACGGGGGGGCGGTAGACTAGTGGTTAGCGTGTTAGATTCCCACGCGGGGGTCCCGGGTTCGATTCCCGGCTGCGGCCGTCGGAAAAAATGCGAAAAATTAGGGCGTTAAGATTGGGTTCGTTAGAGTCAGGTCAATTAGAACGTAAGTCAGTTAGGTAGTCTCAGGTGCCTCAAGTGTTCAGTGGCCGGGTGCGAACCCGTGTCCCTGAGTTGACACCTTTTCCCCTCGGGGACCCGGGTTCTCATCCCGGCCAGTGAACACAGGAGGAGAGGAGGCTGGAGGCATTTTGTTGCATTTTTTTACGCAGGCTCTCGGTGGCAAAGAACGTACGCATCGATGAGCGACGATGTTGCCACCACACGGCATTCGAGGGAGTTACAAAGATCGCGGAAGTGACAAGTGAGAGTGATTTTTAAGGAATTTTCCTTTTCCTTTCGCTACGGCTCTTGATATTCGTAGGTCTCATTCATAGCGTGATCGTACTGTTACCGCAGTCCCACCCAGTTGTAGCATCCTCTTTTTTCGCGATCCTAAATTCAGTCCTTCCAGGTCCGAAACTGGACTTTGAAATTTACAATAAATACTTAATAAACCATCTTGAGTTAAAAAAGTATTTCTCGTCGGATTTTGGTCGAAATACTTTTAAACCGTTCGTAATATCCTAGTTATTATTAACGTAGATTTTCAGTGCGATTAATTTTCAATTTTCAAAAATATTTCATGATTTTTGTTCGCAATACACCCATGACACACATTGATCAAGATCCATCTTAAGTAAAGTTAATTATTTCTCGTCGGATTTTAATCAGAATACTTTCAAAACGTTTGCAATATCCTAATAATCATTCAAGTAGGGTTTCAGTGCGATTAATTTTCAATTTTCAAAAATATTTTATGATTTTTGTTTGCCATACACCCAGAACACACATTCAAAAATAACCATCTTGAGTTTAAAATGTATTTATCGTCAAATTTTGGTCAAAATTCTTTTAAAACGTTTGCAAATTTACAATAATTATTTCAGTAGAGTTTAATTGTGATGAAAGGTTAAGTTTCGAAAGTATCTCATGATTTGTGGTTGCCATACACCCAGGGCACACATTCAAAAGGAACCATCTTGAGTTAAAGAAGTATTCTCTCCTCGAATTTCGATCAGAATACTTTTAAAACATTTGCAGTATCCTATTTATTATGTAAGAGGAGTTTCAATGTGATTAAATTTAAGTTTCGAAAATATTTCATGATTTTTGTTCGCAATACACCCAGAACACACATTGAAAAATATCCATCTTATGTAATGTAAATATTTATCGTCGGATTTTAATCAGAATACTTTGAAAACGTTTGCAATATCCTAGTAATTATTCAAGTAGGGTTTCAGTGCGATTAATTTTCAAATTTCGAAAATATTTTATGATATTTGTATGCCATACACCCAAGAAAAAAATTCAAAAGGAACCATCTTAAGTAAAAGAAGTATTCTCTCCTCGGATTTTGATCAGAATACTTTTAAAACATTTGCATTATCCTAGTTATTATGTAAGAGGAGTTTCAATGTGATTAAATTTCAAGTTTCGAAAATATTTCATGATTTGTGTTTGCCATACACCCAACACATTCAAAAAGAACCATCTTGCGAAAAAAAGGTATCTCTCGTTGGATTTTGATCAGAATGCTTTCAAAAACGTACGAAATATCCTAATAATTATTTAAGTAGAGTTTCATTGTGAATGAGTTTCAAGTTTCAAGAAAATATTTCATGATTTGTGGTTGTCATGCACCCAAGAAAGAATTCAAAATCAGCCAACCGGTGTTAAATACTATTTCTCATCGGATTTTGGTCAGATTACTTTTAAAACGTTTGAAATGACTCAGTAGAGTGTTATTGTGACAGAATTTACACTTCGGGAAATATCCCAGGATTTTTGGTTGCATTCCACCCAGGAAACACCTTTAAAAATCAGAAAGATTTTGTTCGTAGGCGTGATTAAATGTTCTTTAAGAAATGAAAATAGTTATGTAGATTTTCTGTGCGACTGATTTACAACTTTTAAAAATATTGTAGGTAATTGTTGATGGCTTACACCTAGAAGAACTTTCAACGGGAACATTCTACCTTAGGAACTGTCTTATCAGGCGATTTCGACCAGAAAGTTTTGTATAGAACGCGTCGAGAGTATATTCGAATAACCCTAACCACTTCTTTCTCGATAAATGATTGTTTTGCGTATTAAGTTCTTATTATCATCACCTGCAGTTATGGAAAGTCACCACAGGGGTTCCGCGTTTGAAAAGACCACGTTAATTATCAGACGTTTTGAACGGGGGGCGGTAGACTAGTGGTTAGCGTGTTGGATTCCCACGCGGGGGACCCGGGTTCGATTCCCGGCCGCGGCCGTCGGAAAAAATGCGAAAAATTAGGGCGTTAAGATTGGGTTCGTTAGAGTCAGGTCAATTAGAACGTTAGTCAGTTAGGTAGTCTCAGGTGCCTCCAGTGTTCAGTGGCCGGGTGCGAACCCGTGTCCCTGAGTTGACACCTTTTCCCCTCGGGGACCCGGGTTCTCATCCCGGCAACTGAACTCTGGAGGAGAGGAGGCTGGAGGCATTTTGTTGCATTTTTTTACGCAGGATCTCGGTGGCAAAGAACGTACGCATCGATAAGCGACGATGTTGCCACCACACGGCATTCGAGGGAGTTACAAAGATCGCGGAAGTACAAGTGAGAGTGATTTTACGGGAATTTTCCTTTTCCTTTCCCTACGGCGCTTGATATTCGTAGGTCTCATTCATAGCGTGATCGTACCGGTACCGCAGTCCCACACACCTTTTCATCCTCTTTTTTTTGCGATCCTAAATTCAGTCCTTCCAGGTCCGAAACTGGACTTAGAAATTAACAATAAATACTTAATAAACCATCTTGAGTTAAAAAAGCATTTCTCGTCGGATTTTGGTCAAAGTACTTTTAAACCGTTCGGAATATCCTAGTTATAATTTAATTAAAGTTTCTGGGTGATAAAATTTCAAGTTTCAAAAATATTTCATGATTTTTGTTCGCAATACACCCAGGACACACATTGAAAAAGATCCATCTTAAGTAAAGTTAATTATTTCTCGTCGGCTTTCAATCAGAATACTTTGAAAACGTTTGCAATATCCTAATAATTATTCAAGTAGGGTTTTAGTGCGATTAATTTTCAATATTCGAAAATATTTTATGATTTTTGTTTGCCATACACCCAGGACACCCATTCAAAAAGAACCATCTTGAGTTTAAAAAGTATTTATCGTCGGATTTTGGTCAAAATACCTTTAAAACGTTTGCAATTTTACAACAATTATTTAAGTTGAGTTTAATTGTGATGAAAGGTTAAGTTTCGAAAGTATCTCATGATTTGTGGTTGCCATACACCCAGGACACACATTCAAAAGGAACCATCTTGAGTTAAAGAAGTATTCTCTCCTCGAATTTCGATCAGAATACTTTTAACCCTAGAGTGGTGACGTGAATTTTTGGTTCACGAGTGGTGACGTCGGTCTCCTGGACCGATGTGGTCTCTAATGCTGTTTGGAAGTTTAATTGAGTTGAATTACTTTGAATTAGCTTCATAATACGAAATTGTATTGTTAATTATAAATATTTATTTCACATTTTCATTACATACACAATTTTTCAAATTTTATTCATTTAAATGTTGAAGAACAGGAATAAATATTTATACATCGTCATCTTTTCATTATTACCAAAAAAATACGATACACGGTATTGATAATTAACAGTAGATTTAATTTAAATTACATGCCATACATTAAAAACATATTCAATCACATATAATCAGGAATTTTTCAGGAATGTCAATGTCGAAAGAAGGCTTCTGAATTTTTGGCATAACACCTTTCGCATAGCAAGGTTACGTGTTCAAGGCAGAGAAATGAGTTACAAATTTTACAAGAGTATCGCGTTTTACGACTCCTCTTACTGTCACAATATTTACAGCGCCCATTCTGCCCTTCAGTAGGATTAGGAGGTAATTCTTATGGCTTAATGGTCAGTAGTTCATTTATCCGTAAACGAGCGATTCGTGGTAAGTTTTCCATAGATGCACGATTCCTAAGATGTTTTTCAATCAGGGAAAATGCAATTCCTTCAATAAATTTACGCAGTACAAGGCTTTCTTTCTTGTTGTTGATATATGTTTTTGATACTTGAGAGCTTATTGTTGATATATTCAATAATGAATAAAACACGACCATTAGCCAAAGCCTTGTTGGTCTAGCGCAATTGTAGTTAGCACACAACCTATCCACGACATCTACTCCACCTTTTGTGCTGTAACAGGTGAAAATGATATCAGGTTTTGTAGTTATTGCATCCACTTGGTCTAAGTCGTGAATGCTTGAAATCAAGAGAACATTTTTTCCTTTTCTGGGGACGTGCGAAACTAATGTACAATTTTTCCTAAAACTAAACAGACATGATTTCACTTTACTTCCCTTTTCTTGAACGAATTCTGGAGGTAAGCCGCGTTTATTTTTTTCTGATTGTGCTCACTGAATTCAGCTGATAGATATTCAGCAGTCTCTCAAGAAGCTCAATGCTAGTGAACCAGTTGTCCATGGTAACATTACGGTTAGTGTTATAAATTGGCTTACACAAGCGTTCAACCACGGAAAATGCTCTATTGTCCATTGAATACGGCCCATCGGGTTGTTTTTCAACGTAAACATCTAAGTTGGACGTGTAATGCATTTTTGCATTGCGAAGGAAATGTTTTTATTCCATATTTGGCGGGTTTATTTGGTATATACTGACGAAACCCACAGCGACCTCAAAATGCCTCCAACTTCTCGTCTATGGTAAACTGGGCAGATAAGCTGAAATTATTTTTGCAGTTTTCAACAAACAAATCAAATACCTCTCGCACGGGGGCAAGCTTATCAACTTTACGTCTTTCATCTCTAGTTTCTTTGTCATCAAAAGTTAGATGACGCAGCAGAAAATCGGAAACGCTGAATTGACATGACAAGACGAAATATTTCAATTGAATTGCCTTTGGTACTAAAGAGGTCTTCGGCGTTTTGGTGATCACTTTTATTGATACCACAAAGCAGCAGCAATCCCATTAGTGCTCCAATTTCATGAACATTAGCAGGTCTTGCGTACATGCTACGCCCGTAATTAGGAGAAACCTTATCAATGACTTTGTTAGTACAATCGGTAATCATATTTATTATTGAACTGTCAAAAACAACACCGCCATTATTCTATAGAACTTGTTATTCCTTTCGTTTTTCCTCTAGGCCCTGGTAATTTTTAATTATATTTTTTGAACGCGTTCTTACGCTTTGTTTTGGTGTCTTCTTTCTCCATATGGTGGTCCCATCTTTCCCGGTGAAGATATCATCCTCTTTCATTGCATCTCCGTCCTCCATGTCCCAGTCTTGTTCCGAGTCACTGCTCTCTTCTTGCACCTCCAAAAGATCTTCGTCATCGTCGTCATCAAAATGCAGGGATTCTTGCGGTTCTTTATCTACTTCGGACAGCAACCGTGACAGCCTCTGTTTTTCCTTTTCATAACTCATCACTCCAACTAATATCAGTAATAAAAACATATTTAGAGGAAAATTGGATGCAACATATGGAACAATGTACGGCATAAGGTATAAAAATTCAAAGGTGAAATAGCTGCGTAGCGTACTCACCAAGTTACTCACCAAGTGCAGTCTGAGCTCTCGCAAGAGTTGCAAAAGGAGATTCACAAAAAGAGTACATGGGCAGATTATACCCCGCCGAGATAATGATAAAACTATAAGTTATTACATATAATGCCATTCATCTCGTTCAGTTATTATGAACCAGAGATACGTGCTAACCAAACGAAATTATATACTCGTATATTGTGAAATAAATTATTTGCGTGAAGTTAATAAGCAATTTCCAATGAATGCACTCCAAAATTTATAACGTACCTGTTGGTGTCGTTGTGCTTGGATGTTTTTCCTGGACAGCGGCGTCGTTCCACAAGTATGTCTAACAACTGCGCGCACACAGTGACTGTCTCGTGGAAAAAGGATTCCTTGGCCTTATATAGCGTTCATGTAACTTCCAAGACGAAATTTGAATCCAAGGGATGGTGAAAGCGGAATCATTGTAATCTATTTTCATGATACATTAATGTTACTCTTTCGGTCTGTGAGACCGGGCGTCACCACTCCGGCAATAAAGTAAAATTTCAGAACATGAGTGGTGACGCGCGGTCTCGCAGACCGAAAGTAGCAATAAGTACCAAATTACTCTGACGAAGTGATTTTTTCGGTCATGTATCGGAAGAGCAGCGTGAAATAGGAAGCTACTGAAAAGCATAAACAGCAACATTATATACTTCGCTTGAGACACCGATGAGAAATAATCTTCGGTCTGTGAGACCGGGCGTCACCACTCTAGGGTTAAAACATTTGCAGTATCCTATTAATTAAGTAAGAGGAGTTTCAATGTGATTAAATTTCAAGTTTCGAAAATATTTCATGATTTTTGTTCGCAATACACCCAGGACACACATTGAAAAATATCCATCTTAAGTAATGTAAATATTTATCGTGGGATTTTAATCAGAATACTTTGAAAACGTTTGCAATAACCTAATAATTATTCAAGTAGGGTTTCAGTGCGATTAGTTTTCAATTTTCGAAAATATTTTATGATATTTGTATGCCATACACCCAAGACACAAATTCCAAAGGAGTTTAATCTTGAGTTAAAGAAGTATTCTCTCCTCGGATTTTGATCAGAATACTTTTAAAACATTTGCAGTATCCTTGTTATTATGTAAGAGGTGTTTCAAAGTGATTAAATTTCAAGTTTCGAAAATATTTCATGATTTTTTTTTGCCATACACCCAGGACACCCATTCAAAAAGAACCATCTTGAGTTTAAAAAGTATTTATCGTCGGATTTTGGTCAAAATTCTTTTAAAACGTTTGCAATTTTATAATAATTATTATTTAAGTAGAGTTTAAGTGTGATTAAAGTTAAGTTTCGAAAATATTTCATGACTTGTGGTTGCCATACACCAAGGACACACATTCAAAAGGAACCATCTTGAGTTAAAGAAGTATTCTCTCCTCGGATTTCGATCAGAATTCTTTCAAAACATTTGCAGTTACCTATTTACTATGTGAGAGGAGTTTCAATGTGATTAAATTTCAAGTATCGAAAATATTTCATGATTTTTGTTCGCAATGCACCCAGGAAACACATTGAAAAATATCCATCTTAAGTAATGTAAATACTTATCGTCGTATTTTAATCAGAATACTTTAAAAACGTTTGCAATATCCTAATAATTATTCAAGTAGGGTTTCAGTGCGATAAATTTTCAATTTTCGAAAATATTTTATGATATTTGTATGCCATACACCCAAGACACAAATTCCAAAGGAGTTTAATCTTGAGTTAAAGAAGTATTCTCTCCTCGGATTTTGATCAGAATACTTTTAAAACATTTGCAGTATCCTAGTTATTATGTAAGAGGATTTTCAATGTGATTAAATATCAAGTTTTGAAAATATTTCATGATTTATGTTTGCCATACCCCCAGGACACACATTCAAAAAGAACCATCTTGCGAAAAAAGGTATCTCTTGTTGGATTTTGATCAAAATGCTTTCAAAACGTACGAAATATCCTAATAATTATTTAAGTAGAGTTTCATTGTGAATGAGTTTCAAGTTTCAAGAAAATATTTCATGATGTGTGGTTGTCATGCACCCAAGAAAAAATTCAAAATCAGTCAACCGGTGTTAAATATTATTTCTCATCGGATTTCGGTCAGATTACTTTTAAAACGTTTGAAATGACTCAGTAGAGTGTTATTGTGACAGAATTTCAACTTCGGGAGATATCCTAGGATTTTTGGTTGCATTCCACCCAGGAAACACCTTTCAAAATCAGAAAGATTTTGTTCGTATGCGTGATTAAATGTTCTTTAAGAATTGAAAATAGTTATGTAGATTTTCTGTGCGACTGATTTACAACTTTTAAAAATATTGTAGGTAATTGTTGATGGCGTACACCTAGAAGAACTTTCAACGGGAACATTCTACCTTAGGAACTGTCTTATCAGGCGATTTCGACCAGAAAGTTTTGTAAAGAACGCGTCGAGAGTATATTCGAATATCCCTAACCACTTCTCTCTCGATAAATGATTGTTTTGCGTATTAAGTTCTTATTATCATCACCTGCAGTTATGGAAAGTCACCACAGGGGTTCCGCGTGTGCCATAATGGGCACTTTCTCAATCCTCCTGAGACTTGACCCCTCTGAGACTTGACCCCTCTTAGACTTCACCACGAGGAGACGATTCGCGAGCTCCTGAGTACCTGTCTGGCGAAGCTCCAGAGTACGTCGTGCCTGACTGATCCACGCGAGCCGCTGATCCTCGCGTCCTGTGAACTGCTCACAATTTATAGTGAATTCACCAACGGTGTCGGCCTCTTTACGGCATGTGTGAACTTCAATTACCTTCCGCCACCGTTTACCCAATTGTAAGGTGAATCGTCAGCGTGAATCCTGTTTCCCCTCCTCTGCCTACACCTCCCCTCTCACGCCTGCTTCGAGCGCGGCCGCAATATGCTAGCCGCCTGACTCGCTCTCTCTGCTACTGACCACAGACAAGGAAGGAACTCTCTCTCTCTCGTGCCCGGCTTCTTCACAACGGCAAGAGTACATTATCCTCAGGCAATTTAGTATTTTATGTACTGTGCTCCTAAAGCTTACTTCGGTTATTAAATGTATTATTATTGTTGGAAATCAACCATATTGTTTGTTAATTTTTTACTCCTAACCACCTATTTCTCGTCAATTCATTCTCGCGACGTGTGTCGGTTGCAAAATGGTGCCGTGACCAGGATTTTGGTCGAATTGACAGGTGGTTTAACTAATGGAGTGTCATTTCTTGTATTCTTTAAGTTGTCTGGGCACTGATTTCCACAATATTCTCTCAAATGGTTTACTTGTATTTCACTGCACCTTGATCGAGGTATTTTCTGCTATTCCTATCGTATGTATTACTGATTTGCTTAGTTTATTCACTGTGTTCTCTGGTGTGCATATTCTTAAGTCACTTGTTTTCGTATTTACTGTGTTTTCTAAGAGTGTCGTGACATCGACTCAGGTCTTGTGGTGTGACTTATTTAGGGTCTCTTGCTCTGATAATTATTTCCTCGCATCAGTGTTTGTGTGCTCCGTAGATTACCGCGTTTATGTCTCAAAATCCAGAAAACCCCTACGCGGTAGAGTATCTCACCACGTCGTCAGACCGGCGTGATCGTCTAAATGCTCGCCAAACTTCCTTGAATGCTGTAGAGTCAAACGTAGGCTCAGCTAACTCTCTTGAGCAACACGAATCCATAGTCAACATGGATTACGCGGACGGTCTGCGTGTGGTACGTCAATTGATTGACGAAATTCCTACTTCGTCAAGTTCGTCTTCTAGTGTATGGTTTAGTTTTATTTGTAAAACCTCAGAGTTGTTAGATTTGGCTCTGACCTCTCAAACTCACTTATTTACTCTTTTACTATGTAAGCTGCCACCAAATTGTCGACCCTTCTGGCTGGGTGTTATTCGTAGGAATGCTTCCTGGGAGCAAACTATCTCCGAAATTTGGGACACTTTCGTCTCCAATCGCGAGCTTGACCGTTTGGTCTCTCAGAAGCTCAAAAGATTTCAATTTCCTAACGAAAACCCTCGTGATTTCTATTACTCTATCGTGTCTGCAAATAAGGCACTAGGTAAAAAGTTTACCGATCTCGAACTCGTGGAAGTCATTCTTGATGGTATCAATCCACTAACGCAGTCTGTTTTGCTCTTTTGTCAAAAGCCCACGAATTTGGTCGACTTGGAAAAAATGTTGATTCATGCCGCTAAACCTCTTATGACACGAGCTGAGTACTCAAATTCTTTTCCGAATCGCGCCCCACTGTTCAATTTCCTCGTTCTCCTCAATCCTCTACTCTTACATGACATTACTGCCGAAAACGTGGTCACGTTGAGCGAGAATGTCGAAAGAAATTACGTGATTTGAACGCTCGAGACAGGCCGTCTCGGCCACAGCTGACTTTTGCTTGCGGTGACTCATTCCTCGGCCTTGCTCATATCCCAGTTCAAATTCAGGGCGTGCCTGGAGACGCGTTGCTTGACACACGGTCTACTCTGTCTTTGCTTGATGAACGATTTTGGAACAATATTAATAAATGCAGACGAAGTCGTAGACAAGGCTGTTCAATTCCATTACATTCTATCGCCGGTGATAAAATTATACTTCGCACTCGAGTGACTTTACGTGTGAAAATTAAATCGTTGTCATGGCAACATCAGTTCTATGTGTATTCTCTCCCGGTTTCGCGTCTTTTAGGACAGGATTTCATTAAGAAGGCGTCTATTTCTATTCACCCGAATGGCTTTTCTTTTGCGTCGTCTCCGGATCGCGTATTTCCATTTCGTGATAAACCGATAGAAGACGATTTGGATTCCACTATTTCTGAAAACGACGGTAGTGAGCATGATTTCAATTCGACTTGTGTGGCAAAATCCATGACCGATGGCGAAAATAGTAATTTACGCCAAACTAATTCGCACTTGCTCGCTCGTGACGCTCCCGCTTCGCCGTTTTAACTTGAAAACAAATGAGCAGCGTATTATCTTGTTTCTCCGATGTAGTCCGTCATTCTCATGGGGCGACTCACCTGTTACAGTATGAATTGGAGGTGACTGACAATCAGCCAATTCGCACGTCCCCGTATTCTTTATCGCCACCGAAGTTACAAGCATTGAAAAGTCACTTGAAGAAACTGTTGGACGATAAAATTATCGAACCGTCTAATTCTAAATGGGCAAGCCCTGCGTTTCTAATTCCCAAAAAGGACGGATCTGATCGGTTGGTGGTCGATTATTGTAAGTTAAACAAGAAGGTAAAGGCGGATTGTTTCCCCACGCCCAATGTCGAAAATGCCTTCCAGTATTTGGGTAAGGCTAAATTCTTTTCTATTATCGATTTAAATTCTGCTTTTCATCAAATTCCTCTCTCGTCAACGGCGAAGCAGTACACAGCTTTTATTACACCACTCGGTCTGTATCAGTATACTAGGCTGCCATTCGGTCTAACGACTTCTCCCCAAATTTTTAGTAGGTTGATGGATTTGGTATTGGGTGACCTTAAATATGCTTGTGTTTTTCCTTATATTGACGATCTGTGTATCTACTCGAGGGACTTTGAGCAACATCTGTTGGACGTGGAAGCAGTGCTATCCAAACTGAGGGTGGCAGGACTCACGGTACATCCTGACAAGTTAAAAATGGCCCAAACATCCATTGCATTCCTTGGCCACAGAATTTCTGAAGGGGCACTTATGGTGGACCCAGATCGCACTGCAGCAATCAGAGAGTTCCGCACTCCGAGATCGGTGAAGGAGGTGTCACGTTTTCTTGGTATGTCTTCTTTCTATTCTAAATTCATCCCTAACTTCGCCGAATTGTCATCACCGTTGACTCGCTTGAAACGGAAGGGTGCTGTTTTTCGTTGGGACGGTGAGCTGCAGGAAGCATTCCAAAAGTTAAAAGAGTGTTTAACAAATCCACCAGTACTATCTCTCCCTGACTTTGACAAAGAATTTCACTTGTATGCTGATGCCAGCCAAGTTGCCCTAGGGGCTGTGTTAAATCAATATTATGATGGTCATTTAAAGCCAGTCGCTTATGCTAGTAGGATGCTCAATGATCATGAAAAACGTTTGCCCTCTTATGAACTAGAATCTATGAGTTGTTGTTGGGCTGTTGAAAAATTCCGGTCATACGTGCAATTTAAACCTTTTCACTTGTATACTGATAATAATGCCTTGACTTGGCTATTCAAACATCCTAAGCAGTTAGGAAAAGTGGGGCGTATGGTCCTAAAGTTATCTGCTTTTCGTTTTGTCATTCACCATGTAAAAGGCAAGCAAAATAGTGTTGCTGATTGCTTATCTCGCCCCAATGAGTCTGATACGGCTTGCCAGAGCTCTCTCTTTCTGCATCATGTCCCTCTCTCTTTTGTAAATATTCGTGAGCACCAAATTTCTGATGCTGGTCTAAAGACCATTATTGAGGATTTATCTAGAGACCCAGAGTCACACCCGGGCTGGAAGTTAAAAAACCACCTTCTATGCCATGTCACAAACAGAGCTGAAAAGCCCAAAATTGTTGTACCGCCTGCTATAAGGCCTATGTTATTTAAATATTTTCATGACCTTCCTACCAGTGGCCACATGGGTATTTACAAAACTTGTGAGAAAATTGGACGTCAGTTTTGGTGGCAAAATTGGAGGAAGGAAGTCACTGATATGGTCAAAAGATGTCACTCCTGTCAATTATCTAAGCCTTTAAATCGTCTCCCACAGGGGCAAATGTCTTCTGTTCTTTCAACTTACCCTTGGGAGAGAATTTATGTAGATTTTGTGGGTCCTTTGCCCCGTAGCAAGAATGGCAATGAGTATGCATTTACGATAATTGATGGATTCTCAAAATTCACTTTCATTGAACCCATCAGGAGTCCAAGTGCCTCCTTGGTTGTTAACCTGTTGTCAAGGAAAATATTTCCCAAATTTGGATATCCAAAATTTCTTGTGTCAGACAATGGTTCTGCCTTTAAATCAAGGTTATTTCATGATACAATGTTTAAGCTTGGTGTTTCTCATGTTTGCACTTCACCATATTATCCTAAGGCAAACCAAGCAGAGAGGGTTCACAGAAATTTGAAATGTGCCCTCTCGTCCCTCTGTCATAATTCTCACAATAAATGGGAGGAATTTCTTCCTGATCTGTCTTTCTCATTTAACTCAGCTCGTCAGTCTAGTATTGGCCACTCTCCGGCTAAGGTGTTCTTGGGTCGTGAGTTGCCACACCCATTGAATAATGTCTGGGAAATTCCCCCTGAAATGTTTAATGATGGTATTGATACAAACAATATGTCTTCCTTTTGGTCTGAGGTACAAAGTAATTTGAATAATGCACACCAGAGGCAATCAGTAAGATTCAATAAGATGCACAGTGATGTTCAATTCAAGGTGGGAGACCAGGTACTTCTCAAAACTCACAACTTGAGTTCCAAAATTAAAAGGTAAAACTGCCAAGCTATATCCAAAATGGGAAGGCCCATTCACAATTGTTAAAATGCTTACTCCTGTCACAGTAGCTTTGAAGGTGTCACCAAAAAAGGAGAAAATTGCACATGTTTCTCATTTGAAGGCCTACTGTAATTAATCCAGTCTACTTGGCTAAAACTATCGGATGTTATGTTTACCGATTTCAATTTGTGTTACTGGCAACTTGTATTATTATATAAAAACATATATTTGAGTGGTCTATTAATAATTTACTGATAATATGAATAATATCTCAAATAATTTATGAAAATAAGTGAATATTATAATGACTTTAGTATTCTCTACACCGAATTGGTGTGCAATTGGTATTGTGTAGCCCATCTATATGTCGTCTCATACACCAGGTGCCACAGATGTCACTTGCCAGTCACTCTTGACTGATTCCATTTGTTTTCACAAATTTATGAGAGCATTCATTCTGTGAGTGGGAAAATTCACTGTTTGCCAAATGGTGAATTTGATTATTTGCTATTTATGGGTCATGCCATTAACCCAAGTTTATTAATGGTCAATACTGCAGCCAACTCGCCAACCCAAGTTATTGGGGGCCTGATTTTGAAGTGATGGGAGCAACCCAGGGATGGTGTTAACCCAAGTTGGTTACTAACCCGAGTCAGCTGTTTGCTCGGGAAGATGATATTTTGTTCATGGCTGATGGCCTGAACACCTGCAATGCCCAGGATGGAACCTGTTGCCACTGATGGAATTGAGATTCCTGGCATAGATGGCTTATGTCAAGCCACAAATTGGCGTAGGGGGGTTGCGTTCCCATCGTCCGGTTGGCTTGCCTTCCGCATTCAGCACCCAGCAGTATTCTGGCTGGTATTTTGGGGGGATTTATGGGGTTATCCTGTCTGTCGACAGAAGAATTCTAAATATGAATTATTCAGCACCCAGCAGTATTCTGGCTGGTATTTTGGGGGGATTTATGGGGTTATCCTGTCTGTCGACAGAAGAATTCTAAATATGAATTATTGAAATACTGAATACTTGAATTGTTGAATAAGGCTGTTTGAATAATTGACCATTTAACCTCAGCCATTGACTTGTTTTTATTCCCGTTTGCGAGCTTCTCAGTAAAGCTCCCTTAATTCTTGTCCCACATTTAGCTGAATGCTCTCTGTCTTTCGATTCTTTAACATGCAAAATTACTTCTTCCACGTTTTTTTCAAACCCAGTATGGCACTGGCTAGTAATATTAGAGCATTTTGCTGGATGATTTTATTCAAATTGTTTATTTTTGCTTGTAATGCAATTATTTATCTGGTGTCTACGACATATAGTGGGCAGTTGTGTTTTCTCTGATCCACATGTGGTTAAGCAGTGGACTAAATAGTTAATGTCATTTGTAAATGGGTAAGATGCACTCTTCATCTCTCTCTGCCTCCTACTTGGTTCACGACTGATTGGTACCATCTCATCTAGTTTCTCGATGGTTACCTTGTGTAAATTTTCAGTAATTTATTTATACTGCATCACTACTTTTGAATTCTTTATATTCTCACTCTTTCATCCATGTTATCATGGGGAGTTTCGTGATGTCTATGCATTTTGATGTCTGGTATAGTGAACCTTAGTTTTTCATGCTTTGGCCTAATCAAGTAAAAAAGGGTTATTGTTCATTCTAATTAGTTTGTGTCTCACTGAGATGGAAGAAAAGTTGATAATTGTGAATTCTCTTGTTCCAGTGAATATTTTTCTTTGAATGCTTATCCAAAATGTTTGTAAGACGGTACGTGTGGACCAGAAAAGATCTCCTGAATGGAGCAACGAAAGAAAAAAAAATATTATAACAATTATTGAATAAAAAAATTATAAATAAATAAAATATTGAAAAAAATTAAAAATACGTATATTCAACAAAATTGGTTAAAAAATGAAAGAAATAAAATATGAATGAATGAAAAAAAAAATACAACAAAAAATATAAGAAAATATCATTACAAAGATTGAATTATAAAAAAATAATAATAATATAACAAGGTCCACACTCGTCTATCCTATTTTCTATCTATTATGTAATGATTTATCACTAATGTTATTGTTAGATTTGTTTGATCTGTCATGATTATTGAAGTCTGTGACAATATTAAGGACTTCTCTAAAAGTCAGAAGTTGATTATTTTCTTGTAACGTATCTTTGTTGTTTGCCAAAGCAGTATATTGTGTAAAATTAGGCAGAGATGGAGGCAACTAAATAATATGTATTTTAAGGTTTTCTTGGTAATTTCTAAACTATCGTTTCTCTGATAATGAATGATTACGTTGCCAATATTGTATCATGAGTGCAACGATAGTAATGCTAATAATAATGTCTGTTGAACAATTAATATTTACTGATTAACTTATGGGAACTCTACAATAATGTAATATGCTATATCGAGGGGTTTGGATTGGTCAGAAAAAAGTGTTTTTTCAATATTATTAATTCACTTATTTGCTTATTGTCCACTTATTTGCTTATTGATCAGGGGAAGCTCTTATTTGGAAGGGATATCTGTTTCTGGGTGAAAAAGTCTCACCCCCATCTTTAGTTCATTTTGTTCAAAAACACATCAGTGGGTGGATGTGCCATAATGGGCACTTTCTCAATCCCTCTGAGACTCAACCCCTCTGAGACTCGACCCCTCTGAGACTTGACCCCTCTGAGACTTGACCCCTCTGAGACTTCACCACGAGGAGACGATTCGCGAGCTCCTGAGTACCAGTCTCGCGAAGCTCCCGAGTACGTCGTGCCTGGCTGATCCACGCGAGCCGCTGATCCTCGCGTCCTGTGAACTGCTCACAATTTATAGTGAATTCACCAACGGTGTCGGCCTCTTTACGGCATGTGTGAACTTCAATTACCTTCCGCCACCGTTTACCCAATTGTAAGGTGAATCGTCAGCGTGAAACCTGTTTCCCCTCCTCTGCCTACACCTCCCCTCTCACGCCTGCTTCGAGCGCGGCCGCTATATGCTAGCCGCCTGACTCGCTCTCTCTGCTACTGACCACAGACAAGGAAGGAACTCTCTGTCGTGCCCGGCTTCTTCCCAACGGCTAGAGTACATTATCCTCAGGCAATTTAGTAGTTTATGTATTGTGCTCCTAAAGCTTACTTCGGTTATTAAATGTATTATTACTGTTGGAAATCAACCATATTGTTTGTTAATTTTTTACTCCTAACCACCTATTTCTCGTCAATTCATTCTCGCGACGTGTGCGCGTTGCAAACTGTAGACTTCGTCGGCGCCGAAAGTCGATGCCGAGAAATGGAAAGGTAGCTGATGTGCATCTGAAATGTTTTTAGTTCATAACAAAGTGATACTTGCAAGTAATATTGGCGAAAGCGTATACTCATGTGAAATGTGTATTCTTTTGGCAGTCCGGTAGAGAGTCTTACGGTGAACTTACTTCAACCTCGAAGCTGTCGATAATACTTTCAACTTAAAAATACCTTGCCTGTAGGGTGACAGGAGGCTCTGAGGAAGCCAGACTATTAATTTTTCAATTTAGCAGCGATAATATAGACGAACTTCCAACACAATCTACCATCTTGTGACTCAAAAACCCCGAAGCTACTTCCTATTCTGCAGAAAGAATCGGTCAATCGCACTTCGATCAAGATAATAAACACAACGTCTTCAGGTGTTAATAAGTTACTTTTGTAATGAAAGCCTTCCTAAAGTGGCATTAAAATGAGAACATTTTCCAAACAGAGTCGTTAATACATTTTGGGAGCTTTTCTCACGATATGTCTGAAACCTACTGTAAAGGCGAGCTCATCGTCATTGCAATCGGTTGTCACTTGAAAATTCCGCATCGGAAATCCTAGAGGGATGACCGTGATCACCTTCACTCTCACTATCACTGGAACCCGTGGTGAAAATATCATCATGCAATTTCTATTTGGTTTTAACTGGGGAAAGAGCAACATAGAACTGCACATTCTTTGGGGAACTTTGGGTTTGACTTTCCCTCAAACACCCCATTTCTCCTGTGGTGAACATCAGTCCTATCTTTAAACGATGGCCTGACAATCTTTAAATGGATCCTTGGTTTATCCTTACAACCAACTAAATGGAAATTGCTAATCCACACGTCTTCCTCTATCTCCACATTTTCCAAATCAAGGGCCTCGGAACATTCCTTCAACTTTTTCTGAAAAGCAAGAAACGGCGTAGAATAAAATCAAAGAATGCTGCGATTCATTTTTTGTGACCACCTCTGGATTCCATTCTTTTTTCATCTACAACTTCCTTTATCTTTCAGGGTAAACGGGTTTCGGGGTCGGGGTATGAGACAAGATAATGTTTTAATATTTTCATTAATTTATAACAAAATATAAGTTCTAGATATACCCAAAAGCAATATTATTAATCCGAACTAATGAGTGTAAATTAATGTGGAAGATGAATGCTGTAGACGTAGTAGTTTTCCTTAGGTTGAGTTGTAAAGTTCATGAAGTTGACAAAACGGCTAATTTTTCGGTGCGCGGAGCCATTTATTGCACTGGCCGTGTCTACATTTTTCCATTTTTTTGTAATAAAATAAATCAGAATTGAGGATAAAATTTCCTTTAAAATGACGTATATTATAATAGCATGTTATATCTTTATAGCATGTAGTGAAGCCAGGATATAAATTTGCAAAGTACAGCGGCACATCATTTTGACGCCGACAGTAGAAGAAAACACTGTCTTCTTGGCTGGCACTCTAATGCATGAGGATGAACGTTGCTCTATATTTTCATATTTCCTCTCTTGATTTTAAACAGCATGGAATTTTCTATGTTCTACCGTAACTGAAATTGAACAAGTGCCATAAATAATTTGAGTCCATCGTAACCATCGAGAAACACCTATCTCGATTTTTGTTGAGAAGTTGAGTTTTTATTCTACGGCGGCCGAACTATCGAAAAATCTCAGTTTCAAGTTATTCAGTCGATGAAATATGGAAATATTGTTTATATTAAACGGCCTTAAGTGCATTCTGCATTGGCGGATCCAGGCGTATACCTCGACGAGGGGCAATAATTGCCAGTATGTTGTATGAAGTAATGGTGGTCTTGTATGGTGTTTTGTATCGGGTACGGTGCACGCCATCAGGCTGTAAGTTTTTTCTTGGGGGGTGCAGTGGGACCATTGCCACCTGGTTCTCGCTTTTTGTCCACCACTGGTATTCAGTAGTGCATGTACGCGTATGTACAATAGTTTAAATATAATTGTAGCTCACTTATGCTTATTCAACTAACAACGTGGTCCATATGCTTGCTTCTCTTTGGCGACCATTTTTCTTTTCTTAAAATTTGACTAGATTTTGCGTCCTTATCTTTTGTTTGCATGGCATCTAGTTAATATTTGGTATTGATTCACTTCCTACCATACCCCTTAACGGTGGCTGGTAGATCATTATCTGAATGTACATGTGGATGCAAATTAATTAAATTTGGTCACAGACCTGGAAAGTGGGCTAAGAACAGTAGAGAAATTTCTTAGAAAGCGTGAAAGTTAAGGCATATCTACCATTGCATTAAAGATAATGACAGAATTACGTTGGGAATCTCAGTGAAGGATAATGACCATATTTAAAGTCCTTTTGTCAATTCCAGCTTGAGCCTACAATTACTGTTTTGCATTGCTCGTCTTGATCATGGTACAAGATCTATTCAATGTAAGGCTACTATAGTAGACTATGACATTTAAACGATGACCACCACATTAAATCACGAATTGGTCTCAGAACAGAGTAGAGGTGGTGGGTGTCTCAATCATGAAATTGATGTGAGCAATTGTTTTACTTAATAAAGATGACGGATCATTTAATGCATCTATTTCAACATGAAATTTATTACTACCTACCATTTTAGATTAGTAATTCTTTCTTTGGTTGAGGTGTGAAATTGTGCATTGCTATATCCTTTCAGATATATCTTGAGACAAGAACACTTACTCCTCTTACTCTTGCAATGAGTGAAAGAAGGTATCCTCTAGCTGCATTGTCTAAAAGGCAAAGACAACATGTAGCCAATGAAGAGAGTGCTCTACTTGAAAGGGATGATATAGTGTTCCCTGCTGATAACCATGGAACCATCAATGATGACCATGACACCATCAGTAGTGACCGTGACACCACCGATGATGACCAGGATAACCCTCATCATATCCATGGGGATGACATTCTTAAAGTATCTTCGTCTTCCATGGATTCTGGGAGTGATTCTGATGCAGATGATAATTTCAATTTCCATCAGAGCATAGCTCAGTGGGCTAGTGAAGGAGTTTCCTTTAGGAAGTCAAACGAGCTTCTACAAATACTTAGAAGGCACCATTGTTTTAGGGACTTGCCTGCTGATACAAGGACATTGTTGAAGACTCCTCGAGAGGTTAATGCAAAAAGTATTGCTGGTGGCACTTATTGCCCTGTTGGAATTGAGAAGAGTCTTAGGAATCTCATAAGTCAGAATACATCTGTAGCTGAGAATGGAACTATAAGGCTGCAGTGCAATGTGGATGGTCTTCCACTGGCCAAAAGTTCGGGTAGTCAGGTGTGGATAATTTTAATGAGCCTGCAAGATTTTCCTTCAGTGACCCCTTTCATTGTGGGTATATTTCATGGTAATCATAAACCATTATCATGTTCGGAATACTTTGAAGAGTATGTTAAGGACATGGTTCGTCTCGGAAGAGAAGGGCTCGTTTACAATGGGGTGCGGCTGGAAATTAAAATAACTGGCTACATTTGTGATGCTCCAGCTCGTGCATTTGTCAAGCAGATCGAATCACGTAATGGATATTTTGGCTGTGGAAAATGCACTGTGCAGGGCGAATATGTGAAAGGTCGAGTAATTTTTGACGAAATCAGTGCTTCAGTGAGAACGGATGGGGACTTCATTGCAAAAACTGATGAATACCATCATTTGGGTAATTCTCCCCTAGTTACCATTCCAGGTATCAGAATGATTACTGACTTTCCTTTTGAATACATGCATTCAGTGTGCTTGGGGGTGATGAGGAAATTACTGGCAGCATGGATCGAAGGTAGCTTTAATGTGAGGTTAGTGGCTAGGAAAGTAGCTCTCCTTAACCTGATTTTTATAATTTGGGTTCGAGATAATGGAGTCATATTCTAAGATAGGACGAACTAATGATTCATACAATCTTTTTAGCATTTGAATATCTTTATATTCACTTCCCAGGTAGCACACGGGAGACTGTCTCCCCCGAATCCTTAGAGACTCTCTACAGAAACCGAAGAGACCGCCTCCCGGAAGCGGTAAGCGTCTCCGGAGACAACAAGGAGACGGCCGGACGATACGATGACGAACCCATGACGAAATGTCCGCACTACTCAAGAGACGGTCTCCGATTTCCGATTGATGCGCCATCAAGCGATAACCACGCGAACTACGTCGGACACATCAACATCAGTGCTAGCTTTGGCTCCAATTATTTCGGGGGCATCTAGTTCGTCATTTGAAGGAATGACATGGGCCGTAATGTCTTCCTTGATGGCGATGGCTACGCCTCCTGCAGCCACATTGCCTCCTCTGTCTTTTCTAAAAGTATTGTAACCTGGGATTTTCCAGTTCTTCCCTACTGTAAGGTGCGTTTCTGAAATAAGACATACATTGACATGATATTTTTTAGCAACTCCCAGAGTTCTTCAGTTTTATCACTTATGTTTCCCTGTGCGTTCCCCAGGGAAATGACCAATTGGCATTGTTTATGCTTATGAGCCATAATGGGTTACATGGTAAACATATCCGTCTATTTCAGCATCATTTGTCGCATGAAAGTCATTTGCTGCAGAAGCATACTAGTCATGTTCGTAACTGCTTCGAGTAACGCTTTCATGTCGCCATCCCCGTTGTCCTTTAGCTCGCCATTTCGTCTGAGTGTAAGGTTCCCCTCGTCCTCAATAACTGCCTCCACTCTCTCCGGCCCCGTTTTACTAGAGTCCTTTCTTGGGCGGTTTCTGCGCTCAAGTTCCATCTTTCTTCTCTCCCATGCATTTTCTGAGGGAAATTTATCGATCTTTTTTGAGTGTTGCAGATCGACCGTCACTTGTTTTTCTCGATGTTCTCTATCGTGGTCACTATGCTCTTTTCTAACAGATATCGTTCTTTGCTTTTGCTCCCGTTTTTCCTCGTTTGTTTCATTTATCGCCTTGAGTTCTTTCTGATAGACTTCGCATTCGGTTGAGAATGCTTCGTGGGGTTAGCCGCAGTTGCAGCATTTTTTCGGGCTCTCTCCAGGACAATCCTTGCCTTCGTGGTCTAAGGCGCATTTGCAGCACCTAGGGGTAAGAGTGCAGAAACAGATGTGTTTGTATCTCTTGCACCTGAAGCATCTTTGCGGCGTCTTGAATTTGAAGGGAACAATCGAAATCGTATGGTTACAAATCAATGTCACTTTCTCTAAAATTTTTGGGTTGAAGCCGTTACCCTTCTGAACTGTGATGGCATACATGTCTGTATTTTTCCTACCAATTGGTCGGACGTGCAAGCACGGGATGTCATTAAGGTATAGATCCTCTGTAATGAAGTCTAAATCCATATCTGCGTCTAGGTCGTGTATCACATATTTTGCTACTCCCGCCCCTTTCTGGGCCCATGAGTATTTCTGGGCACCGGATTTCTCAAGGAAGTCATTCAACATGTCATAGTCTTCGCGGAGCTTGAGTCATAAGCGCGATCCATCTTGCAACTTTTTTATCAAGAAGGTCTTACCTTAAACCATTTCTATAAATTTATTTACGAATTCTATTGGATTTAGTACATTCTGAACCACTATCGGTGGTGGCCATTTACTTCTGGCAGGCGCCTTCGCTTGGTAGTGCACGGATCTTGGCTCTGTCTTCCTTCCATCCGGTGGGGTTCAGGTTCCCAAGAGCCTCAAATCGATTCGTCGCGATGTAGCTATTTTCTGTGGCCACATCTTCCCGACTCCCACGCCTTCTTCTTTTTCGTTTCGAAGCTGCTACTGTTTCGAAAAGGGAGGCACTGTCTTCTTCCATGTTTTAATTATCTGTGATTTCGTCAGTAAACGAAATATTGTCAAATGCCTGATGACGCTGAAGATCAGAGTAGTGCTCCACTGCCGCGTCAGAATACGTTCTTCGTCTGATCACATCGTCCGTCTTTTGTTTTTGGGCACTTATCATTGCCTCTTCGAAGTTCTTTTCTTTTCGTCTTTCGACCCTATATCTTCAGCCTTCTTGGAGGTGGCGTTTTCAGCTTCGATCTGGTTCTCGTCTACTTGTCGCTTTTCCGCTCTCTTTGAATTTGTCGCCTCAGAAAACAGAACGGTTTTAACATTCTCAGGAATAGGCACCCTCTTCTCTTGTGTTCTGATTATTCGCGGGTCACGCGTGACATATGACCGATTACCGACCGAGTTATTTATGGGAGACCTTGGCAGAGGCATTGTTGAGGACTCCCTACTCAATACACGTAACAGGAAGGGGGAAAAAGACTGGAGGATCCTCGCGGGAACCCCGGCCGATCCTACCGCCGAAGCGGCAGGGCAAAAACGGTTGAACCCAGATCCCCCCCTATCCTACCACCTAGTCCTTAATGAGTGGACCCGCTCACTTTCCCCAAGAGTGCAATGAGGTAAATAAACCTCGCACTTGGGTGCTAATGAGCGAGACGACCTAGCGGTATTCGTTACTCAGGCGAATCACCTTGACGTGAGAACGCGCTCCTCCAGTGCTCAGCACGCCGGCAAGGCGCCCCCTTTCACGACTCGTAATGAGTCCTCAGCCGGTGTTCACCAGGCAATGCCTCGTAGGTTAAATCGAAATCGTCAAGCAACTCGAAGATCGAATTATTACACATCGGAGAGAACCCAGCTCGAAAATCCGAGAATAGCAGCGTAGCAGCTAGAGCATAGAGTGTGAAATGGGTCAATGTAAGGGAGAATCAATGTATATTCCGCTTATTTTCTATGTAAAGGTATTTTATCTTTTACGCACGAGAGGGAGGAATATACTTTGAAGAAGGGAAATCACATTAGTTTCGAGTCATATGAATGGTACTCTATTGTTTATATTAATCGTTGAGTCTTTAATCATTTATCTTCATCATTTCTGCTTTATAATATGTATGTAACAAATGGTGACTGCAGTAAAGTATCTCATTTTTTAGCCCCTACATAATACTCCTTTGATGAAGGGAAGTCTGTTAAGTTTCTAGAGTCATAAAAATGGGAACTCCAACTCGTTTATGAATCTCAATATCTAAAATCATTGTTTTTTCATGCTTTCAGTTCTATAATATGTATAAACTGAGTGACTTGTCATACTTAGGAATCTCGTTTTTTACGCACCGGAGATTGATGGGATCCCATATACCGCAGTATGTTGGCGTTTACATTGCCACCATCCGAGTGAGTGAAATTGGCAGACATATCAAATATAACTTATACCTTTCTTGTTTCTCCTTATTTCACTACACCCACTCTTGAAAATGTCTATCGGCTGCATTTATTTGCCACTCAACTTTCGCCTTTTTTCGTATCCCTTCAATTTCATGTTTTAATGTTTACTACTGTAATCGTTGTGCTCTAATCCGGATGTTAATCATATCACTGACTTTTAACCATAAGAATAGCACGATCCACTATGTACTGGAATATATTTCCTTGACATTTGAAAACCGAACATGAACTATGCTTATTTGAGCAAAATGTGACCTTAGTTGATTTGTCCCACAAGATGACCAAAGTCTTTACATCTAGTCTGTCCACGGCAGAGTGAAAATTATCCCGGTCCTCAATATACCTATTCCAATACACAAACGCCATCTTTTCAATCACTGCGGAATGCATTAGGTCAATAATTCCTTGAGTTAAGTCGGACACCACCATCACCCGCAACTTCTTGTGTTTAACGATAATGGGGTCTTTCTTTTCACGTGGGTGACGTATAGTGTTCACTTTCCAAGGCCAGAGAACAGTTAGTGGAATCGAAAAATCCAACATTTCGCACCTGAAAGCCTTCCCATCTTTCTGGTCGATGTAATTTCGGAGAGTTGGAACAATGATTTTCTCATAAAAATCCATCAGTTCTGGAACCTTTTTCTTCAGGTGGCACAAGCCGTTCTTATCGGTGTGGTTTACTTTCCTAGTTCCACCGGACTGCTTGCACTTTAAAACCAATTCCGGCACTCTGACTACCATTTCCTGCAAAATATTTTTAACTTCATTGCCCGATAATTCGTCAAAGTTATCAACAACAGGGGTCTGTCGCTCAGTATTCAACGCTCTTTGTATGATTTCGTCATAATTCCCCTCTCCCTGCCTAGAATATATATTCCGGACGACTTTCTCGTTGTAATCCTTGGATTTATTATCCCCAGTTCTGCACGGCAAGCCATGATTTTCAAACACGACCGCGAGAGCTTTGTGAGTAAGCGCATAAATTAATTTACTTTGAACATTAAATCCCTCAGAGCCGCTGTATAATGCACTTGCATACACCGTGTTTGTCTCTAAATTCGTAAGCCCCGAGGCATTTCCGTATTTTTAGGGGTACATAAAACATATTCTGCTACAGGAGAAGTCGAGTACAATTTTAAGAGAGCTGTCGTATTGAAGACACTGGAGAGTAAGGGATGGAATCTCTTCCATGTCGATTTCACGATATATACTCTCCACTATGCTAGCAAAGTTGGAGTCGCTATGATCTCCACGAAAGGTGTTAGTCCTTTGTGTCATTTTCTGAACATGGGAGCCCTTGTGAAGCCCTTGAAAGGAAACCGAGTCTGAACGACAAGGGACGAAATACTCCGTAATTCACCGTTGTAGTTCTGGACCATTCCCAAACGAAATTGCTTCTTCCTTTTCCTCCGCATTAGCAAACACAATCCCTTAATTAATCAGACATGGGTGTGTCTTAAACATCTTCGTCCTGAATGCGGTGTACAGGACTGATTTTCCGCGGATCGTGGTTAAAAAATCCCTCTCTGTGAGGGACGTTTTAATCGTGATCTGGCGTGATGATGGAGGAGGAAGATACTGTGCATCTAAAAATAATAATGAACAATACGCAATACCTGTAAGAAGCCTTTTTGCGGTGAGCAATGTGTATTCGAACAAAATTTCTCCTGCACCCTTCTAAAATCCTCTATTAGCCATCTTCTAATAGTTTTCCAATTGCAGTAGGAGAAGGGTGATTTCTGGCTATTCAGTAGCATAGTAAAGTCCACTCTTGCATTGCAATCTAGGTCCTCTATACTTGACACAACCTCCTTCTGCTACTCAGCCAACCCTACCCCCATATTTATTATCATCTGCCTCACATCTTTTCTCCCCAAAGCAACCTCGACGGCTTTTTTTCAGCATCTTTAGCATCAAATCCACCGCTTTTCTCACCAAAGACACCTCAACGGCCAGTTTTCATATTATTTTGCATCGAAACCACCTCTTATCTCGCTAAAGCCATCTCATTAGCCACTTACTTATCTTATCGATCAGGATAATAAGGTATCTCTTACAAGATTTGGAATTCATTATCTTGATGTTTTCCTATTTTAACCTTACATGCATTATTCAAAGTGATTTGATAAATTTTCATCACTCTCATCACGGTAGTTGATTGAAGCAGGCCAAGGATAGATGCCTCTAACGTCAACTGCATTTTCGTATCACGATATGCAGTTGAATACGCATTGTTCACCGCAAATAGACTTTTTACAGGTACTTCATACTCTCTTTGTTTTTTCTTATTGCTTAGATGTACAGTATGCTCCTACGCCATCAGCATGCCAGATCATGCTATCACCGCTTAGATATTGACCAATATATACCACAACCGGAGTCACAGAGATTTAGCAACTGTTTTTCTATTTCCCCTTTTCAGCATGCAATCTCCTGTCGAAAGTCAAACAAGATTATTTGAATGTTTTCTACAACTAACGGATTAAACTGAGTTTCCCACGTACATTTCAATGCTATCGATCACGCCAATGTTCCAAATGGTGAAATAATTGTCAGACTCATGCGCATAATATACGAGAAACAATGCATGTGAACTGTTAACGATTTGAATCGTCTACACATTTTTTATTGGAGTTGTAATGCATTACAAATTTAGGTTTATGCGTTTGAGGAAACACAATTTCATCAAAATGCATTGTTGGTAAGAGCGATACCTCTTTATTACCTTTAGGCTTGCAAGACACTAGCGTCATTTATGTTTGATAAACAAAAATGGTATTAACTTTTAATCCATCATATGACTAAGTGGTTATTATTGGTGCATTATCAACCTCCTTTTTATTGATCGTATTATTGTTAGACCCTAATTTTGAAATTGAAGAGCTAAAGGTAAGATATGAACCAGTTATTGAGGGTGACATTTCTTCCAGCACATCGTATTTCTCGCGAAATTTATAAAACGATTAGCATTCACCTTTTGACTTGAAAGTAACACTTCTGCCATTGCAACAAGTAATTAACAATACGAATACCGAAAAAAGGCAAGAACATAAGATATTACGTAACATTCAATTGCATTGTGATTGATTGATTGATTCAAATTGACTTCTTTCTGAACCCATGGAATTGAAATGCTTAGTGAGGAATTGACTGAAAAAGAAATGATCAAAGTATTTGATACATATGGCCTTAGCATTAAGTTGATCAGCTGGAATTTTGAGGTTCCGGCGTGGTGAGCAGGGCTGCGTCACTCCTCGTCCTCGGAAGGAAACAGCTGTTCGATCGCCGAGGCAGCGAAACCCTTCCGAGCTCCGCCAGCGATGTCTTCAATGTCAGTCGAATGGCTCCCGCTCGTACTGATGTCCCAGGAGGCGGCCCGCGATGACTCTCGAACGTTGTCTGCTTCTCGCGACCGTCAATTCGCAACACTATTTCTCTTTTAAAGCGAAATAGAACCGACTCTAAACCACGAAACTACAACCACAGAAATACAAATCACGCTCTGCTACCAAATAATGTGCGCGCTGATTATGCAGTTCTGCAAACGGAACCAGTATCTCGGAATACGCTCGAATAGTTTAAGGACTAGTACTATGTGGTTGAGATAATCTAAATAATTTCACTTAATTAAAAACAACTAGGTATATTCGTGGTATAAGATACACACATACAAATTGACAAAGCAATACAACAAAGAGCTTTTTCACATGTGGCCGGATCGATGCATTCTTCTTGGAGTAGTCGAAGCTACAGGTAAGTCTCTCGCTCCGCACAACCTTATCCACGGAGCGATCGTAAGCGAGAGAGTACTGCTCAGTCAGTCTGCCGTCGAGCAGCATGTGACGTGGCTCGAACAGTTGCGCAGCGATATTCGAACAATTCATTTCATTGATATTTTAAGACTTAACCATGGCTAGCAATGTTTTCAAGAGGACATATTATTGTTATTTGAACAAATATGCTGATTGTGTTGCAGGCACTCAAACTACAACCCAATAATGATGTCATCATTGAAAGGAATGTGAGTACTGTGGCATTTTTAGTGTACCCCCCCAAATTTTCCCACAGAGGATGTGGCATTTTTAGTGTCCCCCTATTTCTGGTACCCCCAGAAACTCTGAATATATCCGCAGAACTTCTCATGCTAAGGACTTCTCGCGCATAGGCCCTTCGACTCAAAGGCTCGCAGACTCGAAGTCTCGAAAACTCTTGTCTCCGAAACTCTGCCTCCTAAACAGTCTCCGAACCAGACATACCTGCAGAGCAAGACTTATATAGGAATACTGCGGAGGAATACCTACTCCTTGACAATCATGGGGAAATGGGTGCGGAGGCACCAGTTTGCAGCTTGGAGTGAGAAGTCCTAACTTAGTCCTATCAGAACTCTCTCTCTCCCTCCTACACATCACGCCACTATGTCTCTCCCCTCCATGATCTCCAATGAAATTGCCAGAGTTTGACTGATGTCTCCCACCCATAAGATTGAGGGGAAAAATTTCGGCCTGCCTGCTGGCCTGCCTTCCCACCACGGCTGGCTTGTCGGGTGACCTCCGGGTGGCCGGTCAACAGGGGCGCCTACACGGCGATTTGCAGCTGATTTGAACATCGTCCTAATACCCCTCCTCACCTAGGCAAAATCCCTCTCCTCCACCCAGACACGATGGCAAGCCCTTTCTTGCTCGGGCGCCCGAGGTGGACGGATGGCTTGACTGACATGGGTGGTTTTAGAAAAAATATACATCTGGTACTTAGTTTGGTAATATTTGCTAGGGGATCTTTAGTTATCATCGTTGTTTTCTGCAATAATTCTGACTTTGAATAATTCTAGTTCCAATAGATATTGACTGAAAATACCTCGTAATTTTTTTAAATTATGTTTCTTGAGTGGTGATTTCTTATTTGTGGAGTCTTTCCCTGAACCAGCTTGTGACCGATGATTGGAGTTCCTTATGTCTGAGGCTTACGTGCACAATCTCCAAGATTAATCCACGCAATGCCACAGTATATCAACAATTAAAACAGACCAGCCCCTCAGTGCAGCACTCTCTTCATCAATCGTATATTATTGTTAACTTGATATTTGCATATAAATTACAAAGAAGCACTACATGAACCAACATCGATCATACAATTGAACATTGATTAATCATACAATAACATTAACATTATATTGAAAATTATTTTGAGACAAAGTGCATCAAGTCATTATCGAAAGTGTTGAAATACATGGCATACATACCAGCAAAAAATAAGAAGTTTAATATACATGAATAAATTATTTAGTCCTTGAAAATGTAGCAGAATAAATTTATTTGAACATTTATGAAACCAAATCACAATCCTTACTGAATATTTTTAAAAATCATTTTCAACATTATTGGACATTTTTTATTTACACTCAAGTAGAACTCGTAACATTAAGAAATATTTACCTTGATTGCTAATGAATAACAATCAGTTATACAACTAAGACCTAGCCCTGTGTGTTTCCAAATGAAAGAAAAGGTTAATATACAAAGAGACAGTCTTTTTAGATTCATCGCAAGAATAAGGCTTCTTTCCGATGTGACCGTGTGTGTTAGACACTGTTTTGTTTGGTACAATAAGACTTTTCACATTCATTGCACTAATATTTCTCCTTTGCACAAATCCGCATGTGACAGAAAAGGCTGTTTCCTTCAGAGAAAGAGTTTTCACATTCACTGCATGATTAAAGTTTCTCCTTCGTATGAGTCCGAATATGACAGACAAGGCTACTCCTTCGAGAGAAAGACTTTTCACATTCATTGCATGAATATGGTTTCTCCTTCGTATGAGTCCGAATGTGACAGACAAGGGTATCCTTTAGAGAGAAAGACTTATCACATTGACTGCAAGAATAAGGTTTCTCCTTCGTGTGAGTCCGCATGTGACAGACAAGGTGACTCGTTTGAGAGAAAGACTTATCACATTCATTGCAAGAATAAGATTTCTCCTTCGCATGAATCCGAATGTGACGGACAAGGCTGCTTTTTTCAGAGAAAGACTTATTACATTCACCGCAGGGATAACGTTTCTCCTTCATATGAGTCGAAATGTGACGGACAAGGTAACTCTTTTGAGAGAAAGACTTATTACATTCACCGCAGGGATAACGTTTCTCCTTCATATGAGTCGGAATGTGACGGACAAGGTAACTCTTTTGAGAGAAAGACTTATCACATTCATTGCATGAATACGGTTTCTCCTTCATATGAGTCCGAATGTGACAGACAAGGTTACTCTTGCGAGAGAAAGACTTTTCACATCCATTGCAAGAATACGGTTTCTCCTTCGTATGAGTCCGCATGTGACTGACGAGGTTACTCTTTTGAGAGAAAGGCTTTTCACATTCACTGCATGAGTATAGTTTCTCCTTCGTATGAGTCCGATTATGACGGACAAGGCTGCTTTTTTCAGAGAAAGACTTATTACATTCACCGCAGGGATAACGTTTCTCCTTCATATGAGTCGGAATGTGACGGACAAGGTAACTCTTTTGAGAGAAAGACTTAACACATTCATTGCATGAATATGGTTTCTCCTTCATATGAGTCGGAATGTGACGGACAAGGTAACTCTTTTGAGAGAAAGACTTATCACATTCATTGCATGAATACGGTTTCTCCTTCATATGAGTCCGAATGTGACAGACAAGGTTACCCTTGCGAGAGAAAGACTTTTCACATCCATTGCATGAATACGGTTTTTCCTTCGTATGAGTCCGCATGTGACTGACGAGGTGACTCTTTTGAGAGAAAGGCTTTTCACATTCACTGCATGAGTATAGTTTCTCCTTCGTATGATTCCGAATGTGACGGACAAGGTTGCTTTTTACAGTGAAAGACTTTTCACATTCATTGCAGGAATAAGACGTTTTTGCTGCTCGTGGACGAACTGCGCATGAGTTGATATTCGAAATACAGCTTTCCCTCACCTCCCTAAAATTGTCATTCTCCCTTGATTCTCCGAAGTTATCCTTAAGCAGCCCATTTCCTTTTTGTCTCGCTCCTTGGCTCTTACCCATCAGCTGATTTAAACTTTTGGAGGGGATGAGCTGACACGACATATTAGTTTCTCTCCTTGAAACAAAGGTTATGAGAGACGAATATTTTCTGACTGACAAATTTGAATCAATATCAAAATTTCCAGAACCGAAATGAATCTCGAGGTGCTTAATGAGATCAGATTTGGCATCGAATGCATCTCTGCATTTGAAGCAATGATAAGATTTTTCCCTGGAACTGGCACGCTTCCCAGGATTTTTGATCATGCAAGTACTTTTCACTTTGTTTTCCTGTATAACTACTTCGGGGCCATTCTTTCCATTCTCAGTGCTCCTGAAAAACTTGATGGTCTCTGCATTATCACAACCACCTCTCTTCTCATCAGTAGTCATTTTTGCTCTATCCCCTCTGATTTTACACGCATATCTAGATTCCAAATGTAATCGTCCAACATTACGAATTGAGCAGGACGTCATTTTATCACCAAGCAAGGTATCAGACTTTTTAACGTCTTTATCCATCACCTTCTTTCCTTTCCTTGAATGTGATGCTCTAATCTTCGGTTCAAGGACTGCAAACAAGGCTGAGGCTCTTTCAGGAGCTGTGGACTCTAGAAAAGAATTTCAAATAAAAAAAGGTAAGGTCAGGCATGAAATCTACGATTCGTTGAACTAATTTATAACAGCCTTTGGGAAGATATCAAGGCAGCTGCTTGAACCGACCGTTCATGTAGATGCAACAAACATAACAAGGTGTCGGTTAGTTTTTACGGTGTTTTCCATGCATTTCTTAACAAATAAAATTTCACTGCTCCTCAGAGTAATTGAGCAAAATATTGCATACTAACCTCAATTATCTACTCGAGAAAATATCTCAATGCACTTTTTCATGCACAGAAGTAATCATAAACTGTATTTACAGATGGCATGCATACACATAATGTGGAATTGAAACAGTTATCATTATTATAAAAAAAACAAATAATTCCGTAGATTATAAAGATTAAATATACAATATATAAATGTCAAGGAATTAGATAGGCAAGAAGATAATAAAAGCTCACAAAAAATCTCTTTCTACTTAATAAATCATAGAAAGGAAGATGGATGGGCAATAATATGGCATATTTTGAGAAATTGCTCAAAGGACAGCATGTATTAAAAAAGAAATATTTGTCAGAATTATAATAGCAGTAAATTAAGATCACATTCTCTGAGGGGCACACCACTCTAATTCTAATGAAAATTTCATTACTTTCACACCTTGCATTATTAATAAAATCATTTCAAATACAAAGGTATGGGGTATTAACACATTCGCTTCCGGGCCCGAATTCTACTGTCATTCCGCGTGTGCCAGGCGAATATTTTCGAACCCATTACCAAACGGCAATAATGATATTGAGCCTATCTCCGGGTTTTACTAATATTTCTCGGAATATTATCACTCATTGCGTGATGCGCTATCGCTTGTAACTTAAGTCACGTGCGACGCCATAGGGCATCTCCCCTTTTTTGACAATGCCTAAAATTTGATGAGACGCCATTTGGCGGTTCAGGCATTTGGATCTGCGTACCAACTTTTTAGTGTACACTGAAAAGCTATGATTGAAAATAATGTTAAAACAAATTTTAATTGTTGATTATGCTTTTTATAATATTTGCTACCATACCCGGAGATGATTAGTGCAATGACTTAACTTTGGGAGACTTAGGTACGGCTGATCCGGACAGATCATAAATTTTGTAGAAACACGTTTGGGTTTACTGAGGGCAACTTTGCGGCTCATCGTCTGCAAGAATTCTTTGTGCGGGCCTTTCTAAAATGAAGATACAGCGCTAAAAATAGTGCGAAAAATACTAATACTAATTTTATGTTATGATAATTTTATCCTCTAAATTACCAGACTTCGAAGACTTCCTTCAGTGTTATTTGTATTTACCAGGTAGTGCGTTGATTTATTTAGACCATATCAACGGAATCCCGAAGAATATGCATCCATTTTTCTATAATTTATGAACTTAACTACAGGAGGGAGATCACGTGGGCACCTGGATTCCGTGTTTCACTCCACACTATAAAAGCATTAACAATGCAAGTCCCAAAAAGAGCATAATCGGCCACCTTGTGGTACCACCTTACTGTTTTTCGGTGGGTGCAGTGATACAACGAAAGGGTGTCGGCAATGTCAATTCCTCCTTTTATTTTATTGTACTCAATCACCATCTTTGGCTTAGTAACCACTCCCCCTCTTAGATTTATTTCCCCGTTGGGATTATCTCCTATCTGATGGTGGTGGAGATCATGAATACGTCGCGCTGATCTTCCCAATTCTATGCCGTTGCTCCACAAGTTTTTCATAGCACTGAAATGCCTTTCTTTAATTTAGCCGTCGTTATTTCTCTTAACTGCCCTTTCCTATTTTTCTTAATGGTTCCCACAAAATTATACTTATCTCCCAAGATTTCTTTCCATAAGCGCGGGATGAATCACCCCACTAGAAGTATCTAAACATTACAGCAGGAGCAGGGGTGCCGACTTACAAAAAATATTGGAAGGGCCCAAACCGGGGACCTTGTCTCTGTAAATTTTATAAGTAGTGAATTTTAAGTTTTTTAAGCATTTTAGAAGAGTCATATGATCAACGTTAGAACCCTGATCACTGGAATCTAGATATCTGGACACTCCGGGGAAAATGACAAGCATGGCACAATTTTTCCTCACATCTGTAACGAATTTTTGGGGGGACTCGGGCCCCCTCAGGCCCCGTGGAGTCGGTGCCACGGAGAAGGAGTTATTAGAATGTGAATAAAAAATGGAATAAGGAATCATACCTCTATTAGAAGAAGAAAGATTACCTGACTATGAGGATTCATACGACTCCTCAGACACCGTGAATTAGCGGTGTCCCCTTCAGAAAATCCTTCAAGGTCGTTGGTGGAACCCGAATTGTCAGAATAAAACATATGCTCGATTTCTTCTTCGTTAAAACGTTTCTTTCCCCCAATTATGCGTGACGGAGTACACGTGATATATTCACTAAACTGGTTATCACTGCCGTATCGAAGGCACAGGCACAGAGAATAAATTTGGTATACTGATACGCTCTTCACTCGGTTAGGTATGAGCGACAACTGAGGGAAGGAAAGAAACGAAAAAAAGCTCTGGAAATGTAATTTGAAACATTATGTGGAGATATAATACCTCAAGCTCCACTTGAAATATAGAATGATATAGCCATTGAAAAATGGCACTCTCGAAAAAAACATGAGAAACCGAAGGCGAAAAAAATGAAATTCGAGCTGAAATGTGTTACCAATACCCTCCCTTTACAGAAGATAACATTGTCTCATCAGTGCATAAGGATGTGTAGATTAAATTTCAAGTTCTATACATTGCTTGATGATTCAACGAAAAAGCTATTTTGACGCCTATTGGCATCTCACTAGTTGCGTCCAGCGGCAATGTGAGACGCCATATGGCGTCTCACTAACTCGGATTTGAAGTTATGTGAGACGCCCTATGGCGGCGCGTGGCAGGGAATGTGTTAATGATCTCATACCTTAAGTCATTATAAATTAAATAGGGATAGTCAGACGGGATTCCTCATATCCAAATATCTGCAGTTTTTGCCCTTCATCTGATATATTGTATTCAAAGTTGCGGAAGGCATCGGATCTGGATCCGAAATTATATATTATGGCTTCTCTGAATCCACACCCCATATGATAAGAGTGGAAAGGGTTTTAACACTATTCGAATATGCCCTCACAGTGCCACTGATATCTCTTTCTGCCAGTCTTAGTTTGAGAGCCTGGATAATTCACCATGGGTTGGTATAAAAAACCATCAGAACAGACCAAATATGCAGAACGTGAAAATGACAAAAAGCTTGTTGGGTTTGCACAATGCATCCAACATTTTGAAAAAAGGCTTTGTATGCAAAGACGCACTAAAATGACAGAAAGTATATTTTGTAACATATCAGTAGCCTGATTCCCTACCTTTTTCCCGAATCGATTTTTCCGACGACCTTTTTCCCGAACTTGTTTTTCCGAATCCATTTTTCCCGAAAGCTTTTTTCCCGAAACCTTTTCTCCGATACATTTTTTACCAAACACCTAATTTCCCGATTGTATAAAAAAAGCTATTTATCGTAAAATTCAACAAGTGGGACTCCAAGTCCCTTACAATGACCCAACAGATAGAACCCTCAAAACGACAGTTCATATGATGGCAGCTTTTGCGTTTGTTCCAGTTGAAGACGTTGAAACAACTTTCGAGCTTCTAAGAAAGTACGCGGATAAAAATATTCCCAGACTTGAGCCAATTATGAAATATTTTCAAGAAACATACGTCATTGGTGTAAAAGCTGTTGGCAGACGACGCGCTGTTCCTCCTCGATATCCTCCTAGTCTATGGAATCAACATGAAGCTACAAAAGCAGGTTATGCAACAACAAATAATGCATCTGAAGGTTGGAATAACCGATTTAGGTTACTAGTCGGGAAAAACCACCCGGATTTATACTCAGCTGTAAAAGAGCTGCAGATAGAACAAGCTGACACAGAGGTTGTCTTGTGTATGAACATATTTGGTTATGAAAAATATGAACTCATTTTTATACAATCGGGTAATAAGGTGTTCGGTAAAAAAATGTTTCGGAGAAAAAGGTTTCGGGAAAAAAGCTTTCGGGAAAGAGGACGCGTTACGATTCGGGAAAAAATTATTTCGTGAAAAAAAGGTCGTCGGAAAAAAACGGTCGGGTACCCAGTAGGCTACCCCAACAAAACTTCCCAATTCCATCTTAGGGCCATCTACAATCATATGGTTTCACTGGCTGACCGAGTATTCAGGGTTGAATTCACCATGGATTTAGTCTAACAAGTAATCACCATGAAGCCTGATTCATGACGAAGTCTGTAAGAATTTATATTTCATTTCCTCACTTTGTCGATTCATAGATTTACATGAAAAAGCTGAAAATTGGCAAAGATACCTGATTTCCAGGTTGTCCATATGTATGTTTTCCGATTCCCTTACACTTCCTTCATAATTTATCTATTTTCAGATGAAATCATCACACTAATATTTTCATTTTTAATACGTCCAGAGTAAATTTTCATAAAAATCAAAGTACTTAAAATGAGAAGCAATGTATAAAATACTTCCAGAACATCCTAAAAAAATTAACTTAACAGTTAAGAGTCAAATTAACATCCAATTAATTCAAACTTCCTCCAAGAGAGTGATGACTTGTAATTCGCTGGACCACCTTAAACAATTTGGATGAAGCTGCAACCTTGAAATCTTAGCTAATGAGAATAAGTAAGCATGGTCCGGTAACCCACTGTCATCACTCTGCAGAACTATGACTGCTGCACTCAAGGTATTAAATTGAGTTTCGACATTTTTAGCCAAATCAGTTTTTTTCTTATCACACTTTTTCCATGAACAACTGTTAGACCTATTAAAGCACAGTTGCCTAGAGCACAAAACAGTTCGTTTTGTCTATGGACGCCACAATTGACATGATACATAACTGGAATCTTATGCTTATTATTCTTCACAAGTGATTCATTGGGATTTTTTTCTATTACCCAGTCTTAAATACAATATTGTTAGTTAAAGTACAATGAAATTCCCTTATGAATGCAACTGACTGCATATATTGGTTAATGTCACTGAAGCATAACGAAAATTTTACTAATCATTTGCCGACCTCATTACATTCTCCAGCTGAACTATTAACAAAAGCTAAAAAAGTATAGATGGATGAAAAATACAGATGCAACATCCTTAACAAGGGAAGTGTCCAAAAACCGGGTCTCAGATTTCAATCGAATTTTCTTTTGTTATACATAGTCTATTGGGAGATGTTTTTGAATCGGCCACAATATGGGGTTATATTACCAAATAGTTTAAACTGAAATGCGGTTAAAAATTTACAGGTAAATATATTCATGTATAAGAGACACTGCAAATGGTGAGCATTAGTTCAGTGGTTAAAGTGCCCAGATGTCATGCCAAGGATTTGGGGTATAGAAAAACATTAAAAATTATCAATGAAATTCATGAATATATTGATGGATTCATCAGTAACATAGACAATACAAAAATACATAAAAAATGGCATGCAAGGTTTGCAAAATTCCATTGAATTTTGAGACCCGGTTTTGGAACATTCCCTTGCCAAAATTAGTTACAAGTCTTTTCTGTGAAGAGACATTTTCAAGCACAGAAGAGCACTCACCCACCCCCTCCATCATAGTCTTCATGGCCATTGTCCGATTCTGAACCAGCACTCCATGCTCCAAAACAGTAGACTGAAAGTAATCAGATTTCAGATTTACCAAAAACAAATGAAAACTAAAATAATAAAAAAATGAAACAAAAATCTTAAATCTTGTGACTCTCTGGCGTGCATACAAAAACAAATGACAAAGTGACAACACCAAGACTAATCCTAAACACTCGCCAATAATCCACTGTCCTGATATAAATATATACTCCTTTCTAGAGAAAAAGGGTGGGCCAAAAGAACAAACAAAAGGCAAGGTACAGTCACTTTCAAAAGTAGGTCCCCACGGCCAGCGCGAGCAATTACGTTTTTCTCGGTGGTCGAACTTCGGGTATTGGCTATGCCTTCTGTGTCTTGAACGGGCGAGTTTGACTTACTCTCACCGTCCGCGCAAGTCTTCCCGAGGCATTCTTCACTATTCCTAAATTCTTCGCGACTTCCCCGACCCCCAGTGCCACAACACAAGGCGAAGCATATGTTCTCAGTCATGGGATTCCCACCCTGATAGTATTCTGAGATGGGTATTACGAGTAGTCTGGCTTGCACTAAAAATAACAAGACGTATCTGCGTCGCAACGCACATAAGAGGAAGAAACGAAAATTGGAATTTACGTCTGAAAGAGAATTCAAAAGGTTTCCTACAAAATAACCTTCTAGATTATACCTTTAACACATTATTACCAACACCATCAATATATATTGCTCTATGTTTAAGTATTTCAAACACACTGTTTGGCGCATTTATTATTCCTAACCATTTTCTTAGGATACATATGTTTACCATGGTTTATACTACAGTTTTCTACGTGTCTCATCACGCGAGAAATCAAAAATACTAATGTGCGCTAAATTGTAATGTTTAATTCTGTATCATATTTATTCCAGTCGTTACTAACATCTCCCATATGAACAAATATTTAAAATGGAATCTATAGTAAAGACATTAAGGTATTTATGAAGATTCCTGAAGAAAATGGAAATTTCATCAAAGATTTAAATTAGGAAATGGGAGGCTAGATTTGCTCGATATTTATGTTGAATGTTATCCTATTCAGATTAAGGGTAACAACCTTAATTCTTAAAAGAGGTCGATAGTGCAGCAGTGAATCCGTTGTGATTTTATGCCAAGGTAATGGGCAAAGGCATTCCTTTGTTAGAATTTCGGTCTGAGATCGTAAAATTCTACGAGGCAAGAAATTGTTTCCAATACAATTGCTGATGACATTTGGCATGAAAATCGGTGCCCAATGGCGGGAAACCTTAGGAAAAATTACAAACCCCAGCATGCTCGTCAAGGGAGAATAGGGCATTTAATTTTCAGGCATACTTATAATTCCCAGCCAAGATGTCGAGTGTGCAAATCAGAGATAAGTTCTGTTGTGAAATGAGCTGTTTAATTCCACACAGATTATTGAACATTGAATCAGAAAAGATGATGAAAAATAAAATATGCAACCTAAGTTTTGAAAAGTTCTTTTTTGTTTTTATTTTCCGGAGTTTGCCCAGCATTGCATAAACACAACATAATGAAAATCATATATTATGATAAATATGATAATTTTTTTCAAAAAATTAATCTTAACTAGGTCAAAAGAAACCGTAACATAAAAAAAATAACCAAAGGTAAAAGCCCAACATGGAATCTGGGGAATAATGGGTTAAATGAATGTGGATTTCATGCATACCTCCATGGCATCAGTCTCCTTGGGAGATAGTTCTTTCTTGGCTAAAACCTGCATACAGTCAAGGCCTGTCACGATGCCTCCAGTACCTTTAGCATCCACCTCTTCACCTTGGGAAGATGTTGACGCCTCTGCCTGCATATTAGTTTACAATCAGCATCATTAAAGACAGGGAGATGGAAATATATAATGAGCTTGGTGAGTTTGCCAAAAAAAATGATTATCATATATTGAATTGATAAATGTCTATACACTACCCCAAAAATTCACTCGTTTATATTCACAGTTACAGCATGTGTGTCACATTTGCATGCCCTAAATTGTACAATAACTATAATGTATCAGAGTGCTCAAAAAGGGAAATAACTCATGCTATCAAGAAAATGCAGAATTAGTATCAAGTAAAAAAAAACTACTACATAATGTGTATTGTGTGTACACTACTACATAATGTGAATGATTTTTTCTCTAATGTTTGAATGAATGACTGGGACTATAGTTTAATTTTTTTTTTAATTGCTTCAAAATATTGTTGCCCTCATTATTCTTTACTTTGACTCATCTTCCACACAAGCTAAAAGTGTTTAAATTCTGTGGATTTTATCTGCTAGATGTTTTGTATCATGATCAAAATTCTTATTTATCTTTCAAAATATAGATATGAGATTCAATTTTGGGCAAATCACTCGCAAGAGTACGGAAAAAATACAAAGCATGCTGTGTTGAGAGATAGATGAGTTAACTCACTTGCCAAGAGTGCAGCATATCGTTAGCTCATCCTACTACAATGCCTGGACCTATTACCAACCGTTAATTCCCATGGTAGCCTTTACAAATTCGTCTGCGTTTTGTGGATGATAACCATAATCCCTGCTTTTTTTTACTATTACCATTCCATTCATTCATCTAACAAAGGTTACTATGAAAATGCAAGGGGGTGTTATTCCATACGTCGGCATAGCAGTTTTTATTTCTGTAGTGAGCCTGGAAATAAATAGCTAAGGAGTATAAAGGAGCAATTCATAGCTTGCAAACAATAACGGAGAGTTTCACTCATTCCACTGCCTATCTAACCTTATGTATAGTGGGAAAATTACCTCCCTCTTAACATGCAAGAAGTATGCCTAAAATGATCGTTGGCCTTCTATTATCATAACATTTTGATATTTGGTGATTTTTATGGGTGCTTCACAGGTAGCAACTGTTTAAGAAGTGTGTTACTTTAAGCAAACGAATATAACATTTAAGGTAATAATCTGAATATATTATTTTTTTAAATTTTAAGGTTTACCAATGCACGTGACTCTACAGTGTATGCAACCAGCTCCACACTAATGGATCTCTGTAAAAATTTATGTATATTCCACAAAACCTTAGTTCTCCATATTTGGGCGTAAAACTTGATAATAGTCTCCTTGGAAGAACACATTCAGAAGATCTGCAGAAAAATGAGGTCTACTTGTTTTTTTTATTCTATCAGATAAATTATAGTTACTTATGTATTAATCCCATTTTATTATGGTGAATTCTACCGGAATGTGATGTTTAGTATCCTTATCTGGGGCTGTAGACCCAATTATAAAATAATCTTTAAAATTCAAAAGAGGATGCTGCAGCTCTTAGGTAAAATCTCTCCTTCCACAGCCAGTCACCCCCTACTTCAAAAATTAACTATATTATATCACCCCGTTGTGTTCATGTTAACTGCAACTTTTTGAGCAAAAAACTATATACATAGATACAATGAATTTATTCATATGAAAATTTCTTTCTTTCTTCATTAGTACTGTTTTTGTACCTTATGCACTCCTTTACATGTCTTATGTTTGTCTAAACAAATCACTGGACCAATTAAAATATTTTTATTAATATTATTATTATTTTGACTACCTGATAAGAAGCTTGGAACACGAGGTCATTAGTGCTTGCACTGAGTGCATATCCTCCTCCATCATCACTGAACTGATATGATTTCACAGAAGTGGACCCACATGTTTCCATGCCACTCTGAGGAAAAAAGAGAATTAACACTTCATTGATACAGGTTTTCACCAATTGCTATTAGAAGCAAAAAGATCACAACCAACACATCAAATATAGGGCATATGCATAACTGGAAAATTCCCTGATTGGCTATTCTGACCTCAGAGAAGGCGGGATAAATTTATCGACTTAACAAAATATGGCCCATTTAGTTACTCTGCCTTTTCAATTAGCCATAGGAAAACCTTCCTAAAAAGGAACAACAAATTTATCAGCAATAATTTGAGACATCAAGGTCTCATGACATCATTATCGACAACCAAGATTCTTTGTCTACATGTGCAGATTGAGTACAAAAAAGTTGATTTCATCCATTATAAGAAATCGTTATATTTCATTTCAATCGAAGTTGAATACATAAAATGCACCATTAAAATCAGCTCACGGAAAGAAATTGATGCCTCTCAACAGCCACCCTGGTTTGCCAACATCTACCTAATACCCTTTCAAAATATGGTGAAGGACAAATCCTGAGTCCCCCATATAATTTACTCCATACAGTTCTCACCACATCCTCATTTGCTACAATTAGAATATGCCTTTTTTAGGAGCAATTCATGTTTGGTAGATTTGACTAGAAACTGCATTACCTGATTATGTGGCAATACAGCCAGCCACAACCAACACAACAGGTTTTATCATTCACCATGAAAGGTTTTTCTCATTTGGAACGATTTCACCAGGCAATCCTGATTCAAATCATTAGGGGTGCCCAGCCACACTATGGTCGGTGATCTGTTGATATGACATCACAATAACTCAGCATGAGAGTACCAAATGCTACAATAGGTATAATGAATTTCACTTGTTTTCCTTCCATTTTCTTTGCAACATGTCACAACATTTCAACATGTCTCTTCACGGAGGCGAGGCTTGGATGTTGACAGCAGCAGAAAAATCTGGAGTAGAAGCATTCGAAATATGGTGCAGCCAAAGAATGATGAAGATAAAATGCATCGGCCATGTAAGTAATGGGGAAGTGCTACAAAGAGTGGCAGAAAACAGAATTCTTCTGAAAACCCTTGACAGTAAGCAGTAACACTTAGTTATGTGAGACTGATGTCATACCACAGAACAGAATGGGGGCATATACAGTTAGTTATACCACATAATGAGACTGATGGCCTGATAAAAAGTCGTAGAAGGACTGGTGGAAGAATAGCAAAGGTTATAAATGATGTAAAAGAGAAGAAATATGTACCAATGAAAAGGTTAGCAGACAGGAGAGTTGCCTCAAAGATATCTTAGGACTTATGAAGTGGATCCACCCTTCTGTTTTGTGGTGATTGGGAGAGAGCATGGTGTTTCTATGCTGACAAAAATGGGAAATGCCTTAACATCAGAGCCCTCAATTGCTCAGTGAGCAAAGGTGAGTGATCAGAGCAGCTCTATGCCCCTATTCTGTTCAGAACAATGAACCATTCATTTTGAATAATTTCATCACCAACGACACATATCTGTAAGTTGGAAAAAAACTTTCAGGGAAATGGGCCAAAACTTTTGGGATTTTGATTCCCTTAATCCCCCTTGAAAAAGAAACCATAGTCAGGAAACATTGGTGCCACCCAAAAATTTGCAAAGGACACGTAGCCCGGAAGCTTTTCTTTATCCAACATGATTAACTGTGAAAGTCCTAATGAATACTTATGATACATCTCAAGTTTACTTATTCACATTTGACAAAGTTAGGGTTAAGGTTTTACTTTTCTGGCGATTGATACAGGAATGTTCCCTGGAGGAAATATTTCTGTGATCATATTCCTATTCCATATTTGATAAAGGAAGGGAAAAGGTACTGTTATTATCGTAAATGATATTGGAATACTTCATGGAGGACTGAATTTGTGTAGCAGCAAAACTGTGCTTAACAAAGCAAACATGAACTTACCAAGTCGTCAATTGCCAATGGGTCTAAAGCATTGCTTGAAATTTTAGCTGGATCCTGTGTGTACATCTCAGGATAATTATCTTCACTTAGAGGGTCTTTGTTCTCCTCTTTCACAGTTACCTAGAAGATAATGCTGGGTGCGAATCAATGGGGGCAAAATAAAAATGTAAATAATTATATATAACAACAATAAAACATCCTCTTTCACCTAGGACCACTCATGCTGGCTGAAATCATGTTTGCATAAGATTTTAGTGACAACCTAAAATGAAATGGCTGACATGACCAGTTCACCCTGCACACCTTGGTGTGGCATGCTTCTCAATGTGCTAGCCACAGTAAAAGAGGGTCAATTCTTCACCTTCAAACTCAGAAATTATGCCATCCAGTAGATCTTTGATTTATATTTCCATTTATAATGCATAATATGTTGTATTTAAAGTGTCCATGGCACAACAATAGCGACAGAGAGATTAGTGTTTTCTCATTATTTGCAAAGGAGTTAAGTAAAACCCTCATTATCTGTGAATCCATTTTGAGCCAGAATTTCAAGAAGTCTGTGATGACATTGTCTCCTTAAGTCAGTTATTAAAAAATTTCTATACAATAACTCTAATAATTTTTTCCTTTTTATGAACACACCAACACGTTCCACAGAAGAAAAATTCTTTTCATCAAATATTTGAATCTACTACAGGTATCCCTCATCAAATACCATAGATATGTTACAAAAAAAGTCTTGTTAAGGAAATTTAGTGACAGGAAAGAAGCATACACGATTCCAGCAGTAAAATTTCCACATTCTGGATCATTGACTGATTTGTTTGTGAGCTGTTTTACATCTATGGGCATCTATGTAGTTGAAATGACAAAATGACAAAAAATCCAAGTGATTCAAGATTGCAAACACCCAAAATCTTTGATAAGGCCGTTTTACACGGGGCATGGAATTGCTCAGATTAGAACGGCATTTATTTCTAAAATGGCTAGGAATTGCACAAAAGCATGAACAAAATTAGAACAGGGGCTATTTTGTCATCTCACATTCACTCATTTTGGCTCATGTGTTCTAGCATTTCACTCTTATGCAAGATGCATTTTGACTGCACCTTCGCTCACATGTCCAATTCTGCTATAGAATGGTAAAGCGAGCCTTACAGCTTCAATCCTGAAACATGAAAAAAGTCACCTTTGGCTGTAACGTACCAATCAGGAGGCACGAAAAAAAAACAAATACTGTGTTGTTTTACTGGAACGGAAGCATTCATAGTAGTGACCAACCCCAGCATCCACACCGGAAACTCATAACAAGCACCCAGTTAAGAGGAAGATTTTGCAATGGATGAAGGTACTGTACGAGGTTTTCCTCAATTGAGGCATGTGCACTCACAAAACGCAAAGGAAACTGACAATTGAAGGGACCTGACAAAACTTCCTTTGGTTGAGAGAGACACATTCACTCTACATAAAGGAAATGTGTTTCCTTCAGACCACTCCAGCTGGGCAATGTACTAATGAGATTCTTGCCACTCACAGATCAAACTCCAGAATATCAATATTCAATTAGGGAGGAGGAGTAATGTCACAAAGAGCGTGTGGTTTGAATGAGAGTTTTGGCCACTTAGAGCAGAGGCAAAACAGCTGGAACTGTGGCATTTTTTAGTGTTCCCGCCCCCAAAACTTTCTGGTACCCCCCTCCTCCAAACTTATCTGCAGAACTTCTCCTGCTAAGGACTTTTTGTGCTAAGGTTTTTCGCGTAAAGGCCCTTCCACAAAGGCCCTGTCTCGGAAAATCCTGTCTCCAGAAAATCCTGCCTCCAGAAAATCTGCATCCGGAAACCAGCATTTGAAGCCAGCATCCAAAACCAGCCCCAAACCAGCCTACCTGCAGTGCAATACTTATATAGGACTACTGCGGAGGAATTCTTACTCCTTGGCAATGAAGGGGAAATGGGTGATGAGTCTCTAGTATGCAGTTTGGAGTGAGAAGTATTACCATAGTCCTATCACATATCTCTCTCCCTCCAACACCTCACCCCACTATGTCTCTCCCCTCCTTGTGTTCCAATGAATACCCCTCTGATTCGACTGATGTCTCCAACCCAGAAGTTTGAGGGGAATATTCTGGCTGGTATGCTGTTCACTCCAACCCAGGGATGATGTTTTGTGGATCAGCCTGTCAAGAGGGACAGTGACGTAGCTGATAGAACATCGCTCTCACTACCCCTCCGCTCCCTCTGAAAAACCCCTACCCTCAATCCTGTCTCGTGGTGGAAGAGCCAAGCTCTCTTCTGCTTGGGCGCTCTTGTTGGACGGACGGCTAGTGGGACAGCCGATTTTAGAAAAGTTATACTGCTGGTATTTCGTTTGGTAATATTTCCTATGGGATCATTAGTTATCATCGTTGTTTTCTGTAATAATTCTGATTTTGAATACTCTACTTCGAATAGATATTGAACGAAAATACTCGTAAATTATTTTTGGCAATTTTTTTCTTGTGAGTGTGCTCTCTGGTTTGTGGGGTCTTTTCCTGATCCAGCTTGTGACCAACGGTTGGAGTTTTCCCGTCTGGGCTTACATGAACAATCGACCAGATTTAACGACGTAACGCCACAGAACGATAGATCGAGGTTCCGCTGTACATTGAATTGTCTTCATCTTTTCTTTACCCAGGCTAATAAAGAAGTGCCACAACAAGCTGGATCCTTCATTGAAATGAAGGAGGAAGATGGCTTAAACAAAGAAAGGGCAATAATAAGACACAGCCCAGTTATAACCAAGACAAATGGGTTGAACAGAGATTTCACACAGTTGTCAACAAGTCTACTCCATCACTTCTATAAGAATATTTCCAGTGTTGTACAAGTGATATTGACTGAAAAATATTAGTGTGGTTTAGCTTTCTGCTTCAAACTGAAAAAGCCCTCAACTGACGGTTGCATAACTATGAGTGACTTCCCATAAATATACTTATATGTATGACAGACACCCTCTTTCTTATAGCATCCGAGAAATTTGTACAAATGAAGGTGGTTCAAATCAGGTTTCACTGTGTATGAGAACATAACTTACCAACTCATTGTCCCTGGGCAGTACCAAGTCTGGCACAGAAATGTATATTTCAGTGGTTTGGGCTGAGCATGTGAGCTGTGAATTGTTTTCAATCACATTCTGAGTGAAGCCCTTAGTCTCCACAGAAGGCCCCAAATTGTCATCAGCTCCCCCTTCTCCTTCAAAACACTGCAGAAAAAGTAACAGTGAAAAAACATTTATCTCCTTACAAATACATGCATGGGATGCTCTAAATTAATATGAAAAAGGATGTTCAACGTACTGTCTATGCTTTCATATAAAAATGGATTGGTGTCAGCATGCCTGTTAATCAAGTTTTCGGTCTGGTAAATATGGGTCTCTTTGGTCGAATAAGTGATGTCTCAGCTGCTGGGGCAAAATTCATGTTTGTGCTTGTTAATGATTATTCCAGGAAGCCATTTTGCTATTTTTTTGAAATCCAAAAGTGAAACATTTGATAGATTCAATGAATTTAAAGCTTGGGTTGAGAACAGGACTGATAAAAGGATTAAGGTTGTAAGATCAGGCAATGGTCATGAATAACCTAATGAAATGTTTGATTATTTTTAAGGGTACAAGGAATAGAGCATCAGACTAGCACCCCATACACCCCTGAACAGAATGGTATGGCAGAACGTGCTAATCGCACAATATGTGTAATAACTAACCGTGTACCACATAGAGCTATTCAAGGTAAGACTCCACAAGAGTTGTGGGGAGGAAAAATGTTTTACTTGACTGCTTCTTGGGAATAAGCCCTATATTGACACTGATGTCGCCAAGATTCATCCAAGCAGGAGTGGTAAAACTGTGGTGCTGGCATCAAAATGAAGGGAACTTATTTTCAGAGCAAAAGATTTTAAACGTACTGCTTTTGAAGAGTTACCCAGGTTCCATGTGAGAGAAAGATATAAGATCAGGGAGAATGAAAACTGACAGGCTTTAAATGATCGACAGATGGGTATACGATGGCTTTGTGGAAGCCAGGAACAGGAATGAACTGGTGATGACTCGGACTTTACAAGAATCTGCTATTTCAGGGTGATTTCAGCACATGTCTCCAGGATTTGAATTCTATGCCAGTGCTACATGGGTTGCATCTTTTAAGAGACACCAAATTGTGAAATGCAAAATAAGAAAATATGTGTCCGCGAGCGAGCATCTACTGAAGAAATATTGCACAAAGCAAAGTAGCACACTAATATACAACAAAGTATGATATTATGGCCTCAGGAAAGTTGCTTTCTAAAGTTTTTATTGTGCATGTCATAACCTGCTGATGATTTTGGAAAGACAGCCATGAAAATTAAAATGCAAGATATCCCAAAAATATGAAAGAAAAAAAAGACCTTCCCATTCAAGTAGTTCATTACAATCTCTACTCCAACAGTTTTTCCATGCCCTTCCATGATAAAAATAAACTCCTCCATTGAGGAGAGGTTTACCCTCCATTGAGGGTAAGGGAAGGATAGGTTTACTCTTCCTATATCCTTCAGCAAGGGTACACGAAGGGTACTTTAGAACATTGGTGGGTAGGCCCTCTCCTTCCTGGAGTGTACGGGAAGGGTTTGGCCAGCCTCAATGAATGGTAGAGGAAGGATAGGTGTAACCTTCCTATACCCTTCAGCAAGGGAACACGAAGGGTATTTTAGAACATTGTTGGGTACACCCTCTCCTTCCTGGAGTGTATGGGAAGGGTTTGGCCAGCCTCAATAAAGGGTAGAGGAAGGATAGGTGTACCCTTCCTATACCCTGCAGCAAGGGTACACAAAGGGTATTTTAGAACATTGGTGGGTAGGCCCTCTCCTTCCTGGAGTGTAAGGGAAGGGTTCTGCCAGCCTCAATGAAGGGTACCGGAAGGGTAGGACTAATATAAAAACTAAAAATCCATAAATTAACATAAAAAATTAAAAACTCGCTAAGCAACTAAATTAAACTAATGGGGATGAGTTAAAAAAGTTATTTCTAAAATTATAAGACAAAAAACTTGGCCTACACATGGTCTTGAACCCTGAACCTACAAATAGGAGGATATTGAACTAGTGCCTTAACAACCTTGGCTTTCGAGGTACTGCTGAGATAATGCTTCTTAACAAAACTTATACTACAAAATCTTAAGATGAGATTCGCACCTGAGTCTATGTGGAAGAAAGCTGTGACTTTTTTTCTACCACACCTATTTCATTTCAGAAAATAAGATCGGCATACAAATACCGAACAACACCCTCGTCATATTTCATTGTCAGCCACACAAATAGGTTACATCCTAAAAATGTGAATGAAGAACTTCTAAATGAGCTTTTTCCACACAATTATAGAATTTATTGTGTACAGTGGCTTTGCCAGGAATTTCGTTCGGGGGGGGAGGTGTCCAAAATGGGGTGGGGAAATTTTTGAAAAACAGGATACTAAGTAATGGGTTTCCAACTAATTCAAACACTTTCCATGATCGAAAAAACTTCAATAGTTAAAGAATTTTTTTAAATCCATTATTTTTCAATATTTGTTTTCTTTTATGAAGGAAAACGATTTATATTTCGGGGGGCGAGGGTACGATTCAAAGACTGCTTACGTTCTTGTACAGAACTCAATGCTCTTTAGCATGTGAAAGTAGCTGAGGAGACACTTTCAGGATATGATTTCCTCAGTTATAAATGTTAAGTCCCAATGAAGGGTAGACAAAGGATTTTTCTATCCTTCCCTTACTCTTAATGGTGGGTAGGGCATGGGTTGTGCCAGGGTAACTACCCACCATGAAGGCTACTACCCTTCCTTAACCCACCATGGTGGAGTTTATTTTTATCAGTGTTCAAATTCATTAAACAAAATATATCTATAAAATGAAATACATCCCATTCCCTACGCCATGAAGCTACATATTAACAAAAAATTATCTGTACGTACAATACATGCATTTTCAAAAAAGTTGACCAAAAAAATACATAATGAGAATCAAAATTATCACCTCATAGATTCAAGGCCTGTTTACACCACACAATAACATGTGCAAGTTAATGTGTGAATGCATGAAAGATGAATGCAAGAACCAAATCACACAGGTTCTATTTTCTATTCATGCAATCACACAAGTTGTGTGTTACAAAACGCATTCTTGTGTACACTCCTGGATTCATTTATTTTAGACAATAATTAGCACAGGTAAATTCATAGAGTAAACAGACCTTTACACAAAAACCGTTATGCAACCATCCCTACCGATAAAAAAGCAATATAGAGTTTAATATCCCCAGCCACAATTATGACGATTCTTACATGGGACAACTTCTCAATACATAAAAAATAGAATTTCACAATGAATACATCTCTTAAAATTAGGATAACAACATAAATGTGCCCGTTTCTACAGTGTAATAACTAAAAACCACACTCTCGACATATAAAAACCACATACACAATAAATAAAAAACACACTATTGGGTACATGATTTTTTATAGCACCAAAATGATGTACACAGAATATTATTATCGAAGAATTGTTTGAATTAACGGTTTATATAAGCAGAGACATAAAACATTTGATAAACAACTGACATAGATAATTTTAGCAAATAATATTGTCATCAAATCGATCCGATATATTGCAAATATAAAAAATGCATATACTTAATATTGTAACATTGCAACGAACAAGTACACTAAATAGCCAGGTATGTAAATTAAATTTTCTTAAACTATTCTAAACATTTTCGATCGATTGGTTGAAATATTCCATTGGATATATCTTCGGGTATTACAACTTAAAAATGGTAAAGAAACTTCTTTAAGTCCGCAAGTACGATTCTATAAATTATCTTAACTGTACGTGCTGGAATTTTAAACCACACAGGAGGTGAAAAGCAAAAGAAATAAATCGAAAACATATTCCACAAAAGCTTTCACGTTCATTGATATCTATTTTGAGTTGGTCATTGATGAACTCAAATTATTCACTTTTTTGCCATGATTGAATTGTAAACACTGAGTTATACCAAAAGGAAAAAAAAACGACGTCACCATTGAGTAACCAACTGCGAGTTAACTAATGCCTCGTCAGGATTGACTAATTCGGAAACACTATGTGGGACATTGGACTCTTTTCACTGCTCAGTCAATCATTGCACAAGGGCCTACCATCAATTATTGTTCATTAACAAATTTAATGCTCCATTAACTTTTGATCCCTAATCACAGGAATTTAAGCAAACGTTGCATGTACCAGTTTGTCACAGTCATAAAGCATTATCCTTTGCCCGTCGTGGCGAGTGATTCATCAAATACGCAATTAAGCTACTTTTTAAAGTCATTGCTATAACCAGTTTAACCAATAACTACAAAAATATTGCTAAATTTTTCATTCTCGTCGATATGAAATTGAAACTACCATGACCGGGCTACACGGTACATAATCACGAACAAGTTAATATCTGTTTGCGAGAATGATTTAACATTATTTGAAAGTTACACGAGGATTCCAATGAAAAAAATGAGAAGCACTCACCCTGAAGTAATCTCTGGACGAAAATGTTCTCAGTTCTGCGTCCGATTTGTGACAAATATTTCTGAAATCGTTGAATTCGATGAGCTTTTTCAAGCACAGTGGACATAAAGTGGCAGGCAGGCCATCTCCCACAGCAACCTGAGAAGGGAATGAAAACATTTGCAAGAGATTTTAGATGTACCGTGGAAAATATGTTCATAGAACGGAATAAAACAAGAGGTAAGGAAATCGATAACATGTAACCCGCCACTTACTTTTAAGTCGACTAAATCATATAAGGCATCCTCTACAGTTATCTGGCTTGCTACAATAGAAGTGAATATGTTATAATAATAATCATTTTTCTTCAGGCAAAGTCTGCACGGGGTGCCCTCGGAATTCCTGTATAGAGACTCTGAGTAATTCCCAGTGGTAGCACTCATGATTTCACAGCAATAACTATTTCCGTCTCTAAACCAGTTCACTCCTCAAGCAAAGCATCCACACAGCACTCAGTGATTACTAAATTCGTAATAAATTACGATCATTTCCATGGCGTACACCAATGTAAAAACATTTGAATTACTAAGATAAAGGGCGTGTTAAGCTCACATTTAAATATGACCTCAAAAAGAAATCACATCGCAGCAGAGTAATCGGCAAATATTTCAACGAATTCCATGTTTGTTGACGCACTAAGTTATAATAGATCAGATAAGCAAGGTTTAGCTCAGATACCGAACTTTAGTTGCATGTTTTAGCACTAGAGGATAACGTACGCAGTAGGCCTACAATCGATAAATGAGGTATTTGCAACGACTAGCGATAAATTATTTAGCTCTATTGCATTATTTTTAACAGGAATATTTAATATTGTTTAAAATTAAACTTTCAAGATATTTTGTACCCATTTTCATATCTAAAGGCCGTAAATTAACTGTGAAGGTGTGGAAGCTGAAGTCGGGCTTAATTTCAGCTTCTGGCCTAAGCATTGAATATTAATGAAACTTAAATTATAATTATACCATAAATTGAAGGAAATTGATGAATATGTATTTATTGCCTCTTTAATTTTTCAAATGGAAAGAAAATTATCTTGAAACGCGGATGTTTGGCCTGTTCTATAGGTGTGCTGTTTGCGGATAAAATGGCAACTAGATATCATCGATTCTATACTGAGGCTTGATTGCATGTTCTTGTATTAACAAATAAACATTGGTAATGGATCTTTGTCGTGCATGTTGTGTTCGTAAGATTTACAATCATGTCATAAATTGATGAGAATATTCTCAGCCCATGCTATTGAGTCGTGAAATGTCTCTCAGGCGATTGTTGTTTGTTGTTGGCGTCGTTGATCCTTTCGTTGAGCATAATAATCATAAGCATTTTCATTTTCAAACATCAACGTAGTGAATGTAGTTTTCTTGTGAGATTTTGAGATCTTTGTCGGTGAGTAGATGATGCCTTTGTCGATATACCTGATTTAAACAGTGAATGAGATTTTGAAGTGAAAATATGAGTCGCACCAGCGGGATTTTCACGGAATCTTCAAGAAGGAATTGCAGACTTTGTAGGAAAATTCATGATTATTATTATAACATATTCACTTCGAATGTGGCATGCAATATAGCTGTAAAGGATGCCATACATGATTTAGTCGGCTTACATGTGAGTGGGATATCAAATGCAATCGATCTTCTTTGGTGCTTACTTCATTTTGTTTTTTCCAAGATAATTACGACTTCTGTTGACGTGTAATTTGTTTATTAATATCGCAGATTGCTGTGGGAGATGGCCTGCCCACTACCATGTGTCCACTGTGTTTGAAGAAACTTACGGAATTCAGCGTCTTCAAAAAGACTTGTATAGAATCAGACGCAGTTCTTAGAAAAAGTTTGCAGAGTAATTGTTGCTGGGTGAGTACTTATCCTTTTTTCTTCTTTGATGGCTGGTGTAGTATAGGCATGGCAGAGTTAGAGGTGACACTCTTCGGTATTTGTCGACTACACTGGGAATGTAGAAAGATAAATTTTGTGGACTGAAATAATTATGGTATGAAGTTTTGCGGATAAACAATGCTGTAATCGATTAACTTCTTGGTAGCACAATTGGAGAAATATTATGTTGTAGAACTACCGGTGGCCATTAAATCGAGTAATAACTTAAAAGGTACTTCGATTAACGGTCAAAAGATATTTTAGCATACATTTTGTTAATCTGCGATAAAAGGTTACATGAAAGCAGTGGCGGCGCGTGCGTATACGCATGTTAGCAAGTGCACACCCAAAGATGAATAAATTATAAAAGAAAACTATTCCTTTGCAACGCGAAGGATACAAGTGCTGTCTGCATATGCAAGAAACATGAGCCTCCGAACGCTACAGCTATCTCCTTTTCGAATTCACCGCTCTACAAGTGTGCGATCCCGTGGCATCATGCCGGGCGCATTTTCGGTCTGTGCGATCGCTTGAGGGAGCTCTGGCGGGACGAGGTAAGCGGGGGGGTATGTGCTGTTGAAAGGGGCGATGGGAGCAGACTCAAAACCATGCGAATGCGCACGCGCATGTTATTGGTGATCGACTGGCAGGTAGTGTAGTGGTGTAGCCGCCACCTACGCTACCTGCGCCCAGGATCCTAGTCCGTCTACAGAGCCATCTTTATAGCCGTTTTCTACACTACTTCCTCATAGGGTGTAAGGAAAAGAGAATGAATTTCAACTACCGTCACTTGTAAAGGTGTGTTGAGAATAATTATTTTCATACATGCTAATATTATTTCTGTTCATGCAATTTTAAGGGTAGAGTGTACCAGTGATATGTTTTGCTTGCTATGTATTCTATTACGACGAAATATGACGCTCATGGATTAGAATTAACATAATATAATTAAATCATCCTATATCTGCTCTAATGCACACCCTAGATAAATTACCACCAGCCGCCACTACATGAAAGGCCCTCGTCCATGGTACACGGAAAAGTGTAATAAGTCCAACATCCCATAAACGGTTCCTCCCTATATGTGAGCCCTTGGCAAGATGCTATTTATGTTGCAGTTGGTTTTTCAGTGTCAAAGACTGAAGACATATCGTCTTCTGGCAAAACTTAGTGTTTACTATACAATAATATTCGGGATGAATGGGATTTAAATTTACCATTTATCAACGTAGAAAGGCAATCCACACATTTGGCTCTGGGTCATTCCATTTCAAATCTACCAGGCCATGACACCCACCGATTCGGATTTTCTTGAAACTTGCCATGGCCACATTCTGGTTGACATAATTAGAAATTGTGTACAATTTTAGCCTCCAGTTGTCTATTGTTGATGAAATATTCACTGCATGAATGACTTCATGTTGTGAATATTTAACGATTATCGTGGGATCAATATGGAACACTTAGCTTTAGAAAAAAAAATCATGGCTTTTCATCTAACAGGAATGGAGTTATGGATGTAAATAAAAATCACCATGTGTTGCACGTTGCGGCACTCAAGGGGTCACTCCCAAATTTGGATTGCTCATATCTCATTAATATTTGAAAATTGGAGACAAATATTGTACACAATTTCAAATTATACCAGGATGTATGACCATGGAAAGTATCTGGAAAATCTGAGTCATTGGGTGTCATTTGGTCAAAATATTGGTTGATTTGACGTGGAATGACTCCTCAACCATACTCCCTTTTTTAGGAACAGAGAATTCTCTGACCATATGCTGCTAAATAATAAAAGGTGAGAGAACTTGATAATAGTTTGTGGATCGGTTGTTAAATATAGTACTGAGTGCATGCAAACATATTATATTTCTTTTTGGTGACCTCTTCTTTAGGTTTAACTATGATTTCATGAGGCTAAGGTTACGTACTACTAAAACCATCTTAGCAAAATTTGAGAAATTGGTTGTTTATTTTGAAGGCTTCTTATTTGAATGGATGGTGGGTATAATGAAGGTGTAGCGATTTACTATGCTGAATAATACTTTCATATGCCAAATGACGCACTTGTGTCCTTTCTATTGTGAAGCGATTATTCTTACTCCCTAGTACAGACTCACTGACTGATTGATTGTTGGCGGATATCGCTTGCTTATATATTACGGCGAACGCAGAATGCTGCTTTGGGCGTTCTTGGATTATTCCCGATATTCTCTACTGCTTGTTGTGGCAGGTATTGCGCCACAAAGGCAAGATTGGCAAAGTATTAGAAATTAATTTTAGTGCGCACAAATTATCCATGAAAATATTTTCATTAAAAATGTAAAATTAGGAAGAAATCAGGAATTTTGATGTGATATATCTTTTCTATAGCTGTAAAGTTAATTTGTAAATACTATTTTCCAATATTTGAATATAATTTTAATATTTACATCAATTTTGATTAACTAGATCACAAAATATATGGCTAAAATCATTCCTGTTCGTGCCTTTTATGAAATTATTTGTTTCTTTAAATAATTTTATAGATGAACACTATTCTGTTTTTAAAAATGCATTAATACTTTTGGAAGTATTCTATTAGTATTGTGGTTAACAAGCTTATTTATATATTATATTAAATAATACTGTGGTTTAAGTTTAAATACGACCTTAGTATTAATAAGTTACCTGTACCTTTGTTGTTACCATTGTTGGGAAATACATTTTTTAGGTACGGAGATGCTTATCCTACATAACAGCCTTAAAAATCTTGGCCTAGGATATGGTGTGCAGAAGGTTACCCAGGATTACACTGGGTCAGATTCTTCAACTCTGTCTCGGCTCAATTTTCTATGTACCAGGTGCTCCGATGACGATGGACAACTTGTTCGCCGAAACTTTGGCTGATTGTTAGATGGAGTTGGAGAACCTGACCCAGTGGAATTCCCGAGTAACCTTACACAATACTATAGAATGGGAAAACCTTTGCATGCATGCATATATGCAATGCATGCCTGGCAAGGTGATTGCATTCTTAATTTTTTTGGGGCTACCAATTTGAAGGGGGTGAATGGAATGGAAAAAATAATATTCAGATGGTACAATGTCTGGGGAATTTGGCTGGTGCATTCAGCCTTTGTTTTACAGTGTTTCCAAATAGGTTTTAATGTTTAATGTTCTAGGTTTTGTGGCATTAGGTCAAGCATTTTATGCTGTGGAATCACTGTTGAATCATTTGGAACCCAAGTTTCTTGCTTAATATTAAATTCCCAACTAATGCAATCGCTAGGAAATGGCTTGGTGGGTAACTCCAACTACAAAGCAAACTCTTCTTAAGTATGGCATTAATCTTTGTCAAGCAATGTCTTCCATTCTATTTCTTTGAAGGTATTTGGTCTTCCTTTACATGGAAAGTTGTCGTCATTGAAATGACCAACGTTTAAGCAGTGATATCAGTCATGTCACATTGTCTCTTTTAGATCAGCATCACAGTTAAATTTATAGGGCTCTTGATGCACTTTATCCTGTTTTATTTTAATGACAGAAAGAAATCAACTGCTCATGCTAATGATGGTTAATTAGCTCAAACCTAGAAATTTTCTCACAACACAAAGTATCCATTGCCAAGACAAATTTATCATGGTCATCGAGCAGCTTGTTTACCAAATGTCTAGGCTTGAGTAATGATGTTACTGATATTTCAAAATCGACCATCTGTCAGTGCTTTATCCGTCTGTTAACTAACAGCAGGAACTTTGTTTAGAGCGTATTACATAGTTGTTGCATGATTGTATTTGTAAGTTTATGGATAATAATATCAGGGTTTATTTAAAAAAAGTTTCATGAAATAATTTTGTAAGAGAAGATGATTTTGAGTTTTTTTCTTTTACATAACCTAGTATTTCAACGAGTATTCTCTTCCATAGTTAGTATTTGAATGTAAGCAGAAGGTCTAGAAAATAATAAATACATTGAAAATATGTTCAACATGTTTTTTCCTCTACTTTTCTTTCGAGAAAAGAATAAATAGTGATTTTGGCCTTTAAAAGCCACTTATACGACAATTATGATTTCAGAAGAAAGAATCAGAAGTGTAAGAATCAGAAACTTTGTGATTTTATTTTCTGAACTGCAAAAATTTTTAATCCTCATTCTCTACTTTGATTTCGTGTAATTGGAAAAAAAAACTGAAAATGATACCGCTAAATGATCCCTATTCTCTATCTTATAATTTGCAGTGAAGGGCCAGCTACTATGGTCCCAAATAAATTTAAAAAAGGCACTGCAGTAACTCAGAATATTAGGGATCTACCTGCGAGAATTTGTTTCATTCGGATAGATAGATTTTCAGTGATTGATTAACAGGCATGTAGACACCACTCTATTTTTATATGAAAGCATGGACAGTATGTTGAACATCCTTCTTCATATTGCTTTAGAGCATCCCATATATGTATTTTTAAGGAGATAATTGAGTTTTCTATTACTTTTTCTGCAGAGTTTTGAAGAACAAGGGGTAGGTGATGACAGTTCGGGGCCTTCTGTGGAGACTAAGGGCTGCACTCAAGATGTGATTGAAAACAATTCACAGCTCACTTGCTCATCCAAAACCACTGAAATATACCTTCCTGTGCCAGACTTGGTACTGCCCAGGGACAATGAGTTGGTAAGTTATGTTCTAGTACATAGTGAAACCAGATTTGAACCACCTTCAGTTATACAAATTTCTTGGTTCTATAAGAAAGATGGTGTGTCTGTTATAAATATAATTATATTTACAGGAAGTCACTCACAGTTATGCGACCGTCAGTTGAGGGCTTTTTCAGTTGTAACGCATGAGGCAGAAAACTGAACCACACTAGTCTTTTTTAGTCAATATCACTTGTACAACACTGGAAATCTTCTGATACAAATTACTTTTATCTGATGGAGTTGCTTGTGGATGACGATGTGAAATGTCTGTTGAAGCCATTTGTCTAAGCTATAACTGGGCTGTGTCTCATTATTGCCCTCTCTTTGTTTTAAGCCATCTTCCTCCTTAATTTCAATGAAGGATCCAGCTATAACTGTTGTGACACCTCATTTCAAGCATGGGTAAAGAAAATATTAAGACAATTCAATGTCCAGTGGAACCTAAATCTATCGTTCCAGCTGTTTTGCCTCTGCTGTAAGTGGCCAAAACTCTCATTCAAACCACACGCCCTTTGTGACATAACTCTCCCTCCCTAGTTTAACGTTGATATTCTGGAGTTTGATCCAGAAGTCGCAAAAATATCATGAGTACATTGGCCAGCTGGAGTGGTCTCAAGGAAATGAGGATTTTTTATCTTCGAATGGGCTTATTATTGTTTTTTCTTTAATTGAGTGAAGCCCGTTACTATCTTCCAGTTTCAAGTGAAAGACAAGGATGAAGGCAACCTCAGTGAAGGGATTTATCCTATGCTGTACACATCAGATCCAGCAGGAATTTCAACTGATGTGTCAGACCCATTGGCCACTGATGAATTGGTGAGTTTACTTTTGCCTTTTATAGTTCTAATTTTCTATGGCACAATGTCATTCCTTAGTGGAATATTCCCAACACCTCTTAGAACAAACGTAAAGCATTCTCCTACTCCTGATCAATAATGACCAGCTTCTGAATACATTTCCTGAACGAATCATTATAAATGAATTATTTATTGTAATGAACCTTTTTTTTGCTTTTTTTATGCTAAACTGACAGCTCAAATTTGTTTGCTGAGCAAGTGAGAGCACTAGGTCATCACATCACTGAGCAGTTATTAATGTTTTGATAATATAACAGAGTATTTAAATCTGGTTATGACAGAGTGGAAGAGTGATTAGGAATTGAGAGTAAAGATGAGTACTGTTGAGTTTGGAACACGATAAAGAATGACCATGACATCATGATGCAGCTGCTAACCCGGTGGAACAACATAGCTGGTTCCTTATGGGAGATTGATATTCACAGGAATCAGGGGCCATATTCTATAACTCCAAACCGATCGGTGCGGCACCGATTCGTCGGGTGCGATGTCACACCGACTCCCGGTAAGAAGTCGTGCGATTCTATACCAACCCGATCGGTGCGGCACTGACGAGAGGATGGAAGATCGTCGGTAGCCGTACCGACAGCTATTAAGTGTCGATACGGCCACCGACTAGTGGGTTTCATGAACGATAATATACATAGTTCCCCGGTGCACATAGTACGTTTTATTTTGTTTTTACCTCATCACCTAATAAATAATGAGGTTTTCTGCAATGTTATCTATTTCTGCCCCTTCGAATACGCCTCTATAATTCACTGTGTCATCATCTATATTAATTACCATGACAGAAATATAAGATAATGGTTAGTAAACATGAGGTTTGCTAACATATAATGACTTTTTCTCATTTATGTTACCACTTAAGTGAAATTTCACTCGCTTGTAATAGGCTTTATTTCTCTCTATCATCATTTATTTGCTCCTTTGACATGAAAATGATATTTTTGATTAAATATGAGTTTTGCCGCAATGTTATCACTTTATATCACTCTGAATAGGCGACTGTTATTTCACTCAATCATCAATTTGACGTTTCTCTCGGCATAGAAATAAGATCTTTTTATTTAAGTATGAAGTTTGCCACAACAGTATGAGTTTCTTTCATTTGTAACAGGCAGCTATATTTCATTTCATCGTCAGCCATTGATTCCCTTGACGATAAAAGAAGATATTTGTTAATAAGTATGAGGTTTGCCGCAATATTATATAATATAGGAGTTTCTTCTCATTGAAATTCATGTGTATTTCATTTGTAATAGGAACTAAAACGTGATGGCGCAAATGTTTTCATGAGCATGTCCTGATTTGCTTATAGGAAGGAAAAAATAGCTTTACGTTAATTAAATGTTAAAGTTGTATTTAGCTTCACAGTAGAAGACAATTTCATGTTAGATTTGTTGAAATTCTGTCCATCAACTGCTCAAAATTTGTAACAACATGACAACATCAGTGAAGCTTGTGCACAATGGAATGTTGCTTACACAATGGTACGTCCCTTTCATGTTGTCCTATTGCCAATAGTACTGAAAATACTGTTACCTATCATCCATACCTCATTCTCCATCTTAGAGAGGAGGACCGCTATGAGATAATAGTAGAACAGGGAAAGCTGGCAACCACTCCTGTTGAAACATGTGCCAATCATATGCATCAAGAGAGTTATTCTCCAACAAGGTCGAGAAGAGAAATTAAGCTCCTCCCTTTATAAATTAAGCACTATGAAACTCTATTTAGTGGTTATGTGTAGTTATATAATCATTTTAATGCAAATGTTTTCATTCATTGCCTAATAACATTATTTTTGGCTTGAATAACCGTATAGAATGTAAAAATTGTGAATTACATGGCAAATGGTGTATCATTACTGAGGATTGGTTAGGTGCCCTATTGGCAGACCATTTAACGCTTGGCAGATTTGAATGAAGGCATGAAGTTTTTTATGCTCTTCATTTTTCAAAAGCAGATGCAATCATCCATTTCTGCTCAAACAATAAAAATAAGAGTATGGCTGTAGTACAGTAAAAATTGGGTAATGGAGAAAAATTAAGGCCTGTTTACACGATACATTAACACATACGAGTTAATGTATGTTTGCGTGAATGATTTTTGTGGACTGGAACGAAACATGTATGAATGCATGAACCAAATTAGAACAGGTTCTATTTTCTGTGCATGCATTTGCACAAGTTGGGTGGTTACATGGTGCATTTTGGCGTTCATTCTCGCGCTCATACATTTAGACATTAACCCGTACATGTTAATGTACCGTGTAAACAGGCCTTTAGACACATTTTTTCTAGATTATTTGTAAAGACATGATAAATAATAATAAAATGGATATTTAGGCATATTGGAAATTTGAAAATGATGATGGAAGGGGAATTTTTTTAGGTAAGGACGGAGAACTCCACAGATATGTAAATATTTAAGATTGCAGGGTAAATGGAAAGTAAAATTGCCGACCGTAGACCAAAAGAGAACTCCTTTTCTAGGAGTGTCTATCCACCATTGGGTGAAAAAAGCATCTTTGGAGGGGGTTGCAAATATACTTGATTTTAATGGAATAAAGCCTTTCTAGTAGCAACCGAATGCCAACGATGGATCCAGCAGTTGAAAGTGCTCCTGAAAATCCTCTCTTACTGGTGAACTCTAAAGGTAACTGAAAGCATGCATGCATGAAATGGAACGAAGGAGTTTACTGCTTCACTACACATGTGTGCCACCACATCAAAAATTAGAATCTGACATGCCTGTGAACTGGCTAGCTCCCATCATGATGGATTATGTCAGCCAGAAAACCTTTATTTTGAGAAAATCATTAAAAATTTATATTTGTCTTTATTCATCAGCTATGTAATTCTAGCAGCAAGAAGTGATGGTGGTGCTGTTGGTGCACTTGCAAATGTATTCGTACACAGGAACCTACATACTGTTTTTGTATTAAAAAGCAAGATACCTGAGTTTGAGGGGCTGTATGGTCTAAATGAGGTAGTCAATTTAAATGCAAAAAAATGACGAAAGAGAATTTATTTCTATCTCAAATAATTTAGTTAAATCCACCCCATGGTTTTTCCTATACTTAATTTTTCCTAAAAATAATGCATGTTTTTTTGTGTGTGAAATCAAGTTGCCCAACTTTGAGCACCTGGTATTCTCACAGTTTTCTATCCAGTAACGTGGAATTTTGGTAGAGGAAAGCCATATCTTTTGTTGAAAATTTGCAGGAAAAAAATTGTTTATACAACAAAAATTGATAGATTTGTTGTAAACAATGAAAATCTTTGCTAACATCGAAACTAATGGATAAATTGAAAATAGATTGGTACTGATGTATGCTGTACAATGATTTTAATACTAGTATTGATAACACTTGTGTTGAATATTGCTGGTAAAGTCAACGTCGCTTAATATTTATCTAAATGTTTCTACGCATGTACTGGTAGCTCCATCGTGGTAGAGGGAGGAGAAAATAGGTGCATAGTTGCCACCGCCTCGGCTGATGCAGCAAGTGGGCAATTCATATACTACCAGGGTACAATGCATCGATATAGCAACTTTGCACAGCTTTGAGAGACTCTCTCTTTCCTGTTGTTTTGTTTTGGTCTTCCTCACTAGGCAGAGCAAAACCGACAACCAGAGTGCAAAAAAAGAATAATAATCAAACAGTATTGAATATGCTGCTGCCAATTAATGTGTATGGTCTATGCACTTGCATTGCTTACATTCCACATTAAACAACAGTAGCGATAAATTTTCAAAGTTAACAGAGATGTTAGTTGCATTGTTCAAAATAAATCTGTTAATTATCGTGTTATAAGCAATTTTTATTTTAAAATCAGTTCATAATAGATCTGGATTTCTTACATCAAAATTCCTAGTTATTGGAATGAAAAAATATAGGAATATGTAGAGCGCTAATTTGGGCTACTTGATTTTACACTCAAAAAATGGTGGGTACATATTAAGAAAAAAAAAGTACAGGAAGTATTATGGGGGAAATTTTTTTTGACATAAATGATCCAATGTAGAAATAGATTCTTTCATGTGCTGTTTGTTGCATTGAAATTAATTGCGTCATTTTAGAAGACGATAGATGCTCTGAAACTTGGGTTTCTTGCATTTTTTTAGATACATAAGGTGGGGTTCGAACATTAACCCTTTCGCGCCGGACCTTGGTTCAGGGAAATTCTTCCTCAATACAAGCCTCTTGAAAGTTTTCTTTACTCCCTTGTACGAAGCGTTTTCGCATCAACTGAAGGCAGAGGTTCCCTTCCTAACCATTTTTGGACCAAACTCAGGGTGCCGATCCCTTTCCTCGGCCTCTGTCCCAGACCCTAGAAGGATTAAAAGCCCCTTCCTAGCACGAGTTCGCGGTCAACTGGCTAAAATTTTAATGCAAAATATATGCAAATACTTGTTGTTCGCATTGATTTTTTACATTCAAAATGAATTTTGTGTTTTTTTACTGAGCGTGCAGAAATTTTAAACGAAGTTCTAACGTTGATATAGACGGATTTAGTATATTTACTAGTTGGTCTATAACTCCGTTGATATTAACGTTAGAATTTTGTTTAAAATTTCCATGTGGTCAGGAAAAAAAGATGAATTTATTTCTAGCATTGAATTTCAAAAGTAAGCAACAAATATTTTTTTTGAAAACACACTGCAAATGACAGTAGTTGACCGCGTGGAGAGGATAGGAAAGGGTCGATCTGAGTGGCCGAAGATGGGACTGGGCTCGCGCTAAGGCGGATCGTGAGGGGCGACCTCGTCCGTGGGTCTATTGTGTCCGCCACGGTCACTTTTTTTGACCTGTGCCGCACAGGCGCGGCATTTGTTGGTTAGGGTAAGAACATTCAGGACGCACTGGTGTGGCATTCGTTGCTTATGGAAGAAAATCCTCGCCGCACAGGTGAGGCATTCGGCGCAAAAGGGTTAAACCCCAGGGTTGGTGAAAATTATTATGTGTACTACTACTTACTTTCTCCCATAGCCATTTATACCCTAAATGGTATTTAGCCTCACCAATTTTCTGCCTCCAATTTCTTCTATCTTCTGCCTCCTCCTCAGTGACTCCCATTCTCCATATCAATCATCACCTCATCCTTCCATCTTTTTTTGGGTCTTCCTGGAGGTTGTCTTCCATCAGGGTTTTCTTCCCAGTCTTTTTTGCAAGAGCCTCTATCTGCCTTAGCATTGCCCTGCCCATCGCAATCTGCGGGTCTTAAGCTTCAGCAACTATGTTTGGTTAGTTGAAATGTTGCCTGAGTTCCCTTATGTTTTATTTTCCAGATTCCATTTTATGGGCCCAAAAAATCTGCTCTAAAAACTTCATTTTAAAAGGTACATAATAAACTTTCTGTTCTTTGGTCGATGATCCTTGATTCAGCTCTATATAGAAGAATTGGTCTTATTGTGGTTTCATACATTTAAAGTTTGGTACTGATGGATAAAATTTTTGATGTTAGGAGTCTGTTGAGGACATACATACTTCTACTACATCAAATATTATCAAAAATATGTTATTAATATTAGGACTTTATTGAGTGTTGTGCTGCGTTCTTTTCCAGTGTCATGTAAAAGTGGAGAATAAAGAATCTCAAAGAGAAGAGAATAATGAAATGCTGCTTGGAAGAGCTCCAGATGGAATTGAAAGTGATGCCATAGACCCATTGGCAATGGATGACATGGTAAGTGAATATTCTTTCCTTGTTTAGCGCAGTTTAGTTATGTTACAAATCCATTCCTCAGTTGGATAGAAAAGAGCTATCATGTTAGAAATTTCATTGAAGTTGGTCACAAAAATCTCAGGCATAGTTGCATTCGATCAGGATGAGTATTCTGCGATAAAAGAGGAGGTTTTACTTTTATCATTATTATTATTTTCCTTTTTCCCTCTTGCTATCTTTCAAGGATTGTTCACAATGAACGGACCAAGTCAAGTTCGACTGTGTTTTTTTATTACTTCCGTTATTATTCTATTGAAAGGAACCATCGGAAAATATGACAGGTGTCCAGGATGACGGATTTTTGCATTTTTGGTAGAGTTTTCTCCAAGTTTAGCTTTTTTAGCTGGTGTAGAACTTCGCACGGTGTGAATCCTGTTGTTGTTATCACTATTGGGCTTATATCTACTGACTGCATCTTCCACAAGGCTTTGATATCTGCTGCAAGTTCTGCATATTTGTTAATTTTGGTGGATTGAGTTTTCTGTACATTATGGCTTAAGGGAATTGTCACGTCTATGAGGGTGGTTTGCCGTTTCATTTTGTCTATTATAACTATGTCTGGTCTATTGTTTTTAATTGCTCGGTCAGTTTTTATTTCTGCATTCCAGTATAATTTGCACTCTCCGTTTTCCATTAAATCACATGGATGGTATTTGTATTATGATTCATCGGTGTCCAGGATTCTATATTTTCTTGCCAGTTCTTGGTGCATGATTATGGCTAAATTTAATGGCTACTGGTATATTTATTTGCTTTTAGGGCCGTGCAACTTCCCATAATGTGCTCTATTGTCTCAGATTGGTTCTTGCATCTTCTGCACTGATTGCTTGTTACGTTTTTTTTTAATATGAACTTTCTGTAGTTCCTCGTCAATATTATGCCATCTTGAATGGTCCTCAGAAATCTGATTGTTTCCCCATATATATTCCCTTGTTTCAACCATACATTCGAAGCCTCTTTATCTATGTATGGCATGTTCAACTGATGAGAATGGTGCCCATGAAGCTCTTTACTTTTCCATTGATCGATTAGTTGTTCTTTAGTTTGAATCGGGATGTCTAGTTCATGGTTGCTTAGATGTAGTGGTGTGTAGTGAGTGTCTGTTTTACATACTATTTCAAAAAGTTTGCATTTGACTCCTTTGCCAAGAAGTATTGTCTTAGATCAGAAATTTGCTCATAGTGAAGCTGTACAGAATCAAGAATACCAGGTCCTCCTTCATATGTGGGAAGTTTTACTCTTTCTGTGGAGCTCTTTAGGTGGTGTAAACGGTGTTTGTAAGAAGGGTTCTCACAATTCTGTTTATTTCATTAAGATCGGTCGAGGTCCATTTGATAATTCCAAAGGTATAGAGAGGGATTGGTATTGCAAAAGTATTGATGGCTTTTACTTTATTCCGCCGGTGAAGTTCCGTTTTCAGGATATTTTCTATTCTGCTGCTAAGTTCTGTCTTTATGTTGTCATTTAACTGTGTATGGGGTATGCCCATTAGTTGGGCAATGCCTAGGTATTGGTAATTTCGGTTTCCTTAAGGTTTTCTATTAAAGTATTTTCATCGAGGGTATAACCATCTGTGGCTGTTAGTTTTCCCCTCTTTAGATGAATGGATTTTCATTTGTCTATACCAAATTCCATTCTTACGCCTTTAGTGAAATTGTAAGTTATGGTTAGCAGTTTTTGTAACTGTATGGGCGAGTTCGTGTATAGCTTCAAGTCATCCATGTATAACAGATGATTTAGGGTGTAGTTGTTTTTCGGGCTTGTAGTTATCTTAAACCCATAGTCTGTATAGTTCAGTGTTTTACTTAGAGGGTTTAGACACATACAAAACCATAGAGCACTGAGAGAGTCGCCTTGGAATATCCCTTTGCGGAAGTATATTGTTCTAGACTGCTGCGTTTCCTTCATTGTCTTCAATTTAATTGTTGTTGACCATTTTTGCATAATCAGTTCAAAGAAGGCTAATATATTTGGGGAATTTTTTTTATATTTGAAGTATCTCCAGTAAGTAAGAGTGAGGTGTCGTAAAAAGCTTTTTTATAGTCTACAGTGCAACCTCGATATAACGACACCTCACGGTGCACTAATAAACACTCGCTATAACGAATTGTCGCTTTACCGGAGGTGGAGCAAATAATAGCCAATATACCTGTTGCGAACAGATATACAGGAACAGGAGTGGTGCGGCGACAGATAAACATCTATCCGATAAACGTAAGCATAAATCCAGACAAAAGGCGATGTTTTTTGCATCACTAAACTTCCTTACTCAAACAACGACTAACTATTCAAACAATTTATAACCGCCGCACTGAATAAAAATCATGCAAAGCATTGTTTCGTCAATCATTATGCCAATGCACAACCGTCGGAGCCATTTTTCTATGCACTTAATTAGTTCCTTTACGTGATCATTCTATTATTTTGGTATTTTCCACTGAAAATTCAAAAATTAACTGATAAAACTGCGTTGCGGTTATTTAATGCCTGAAATAGTTCCAATGGTGTATGTTTATTGTTTCTGTACGTTAAGCGGCAGTGAAGTGAAATAACGCATTACATTTGTTTCTACAGGCGAAAACGGTGGAAGGTTGTATAACGTTCCCGCCTTGGAAGACTTTTTCTATCAGATGATGTAATATCTTCATCATCTACGGTAAAAAGTTTGCTAAGCTTGAAAAATGATGTGATTAAAATTACCGTTGTTGAAAAAAAGTTTCTTTTTGAGTGTTACGCTCGCGACGTATTTGAAATAATACACCGAGTTTACCACGGCACTGAAAACGAGAGTTAGTTGTTCTGTGAGTTCTTCCAGCGGCCACCAGGGGATGCTCGGCTACTCGCGTGACAAATGAGAGCGCCAGTACGACTCCGTTCACCTACGCGAATAGTTAACCCTTGTAAATCCGTAACGGAGAATAAATACGTCCATCTGGACAATTCACGCCGAGCATCATTGCTTCGTACATCCTACATCATCGCTAAGGCGCACTACCTACCTTTAGGGGCATCATTGCAAGAAATACATCATAACGCAAGGGTTTTGTCGGGGAGTTGTATGTAAAAAAAGTTCCGTTTCGTCTGTGTTATATGACGCGGGGAATATTTCTAAAGATACTTATGATCCTTTCTTCCACGACTTCGGGTTTACACCGCAGGCATCACCAGCAATTATGAGGGGAGATAACGCTTTGGTGCTCCGCATTAGTATAATCAACCTTCCGCAGTCTTAAAATTCTCGATTCGCAATCTATCCCTGAAATACTCCGCTTTAGGCTTAGGCGTAGCCCCTTTCTCAGAAGTTCCCGCAGATTTGACTGGGCAAAACCACCCGAACAAAGGTCCTTATAACTTTTCATCGTCTGCATTCCTTGGGCGCTTTTATTTTTTTTAATTTTGCAGAGCTAATAGGAAGATAAATTAATTTCGACATTCTCATATTACTCCTTTATTTTTATTTTCTCGCTTAGACGTGTTTGGTGTTTTTTTGGCCATGGTGACTGCCATTAAAATGCTTTCTATTCACGCAACTCACGGACGTGCGGGTATACTGCCGACTGCTTTCTGCCGCCCGAGGAACAAAAGAAGATGAAGCATTCGCGAATGCTAATGCCACAATATTTTCACCAAAATTAACACCTTATTTTTCGAACGACAGTTTACCACATAAATTTGAGACTAAGCACTCCATTAACTTCATTTCTAACAGATCGCTAGCAATTACAGAGGTAACGGAGTCTTGATGAAAGTCTTCCGGCGGTGAAACCCTCGCTATGGCGAGAGCCAACACCAAAAGGGTCTCGTGAAAACGAAATTTTCAACACGCTTATTATAGGGTCATTTGACGGTGCATCGGCTATCTCTCGTTATAGCGGGGGTGTCGCTATAGCCCGTACTCGTATATAAGTTACGCTTAAGTTTCTTCAGGGCCTGTTGCGTTACTATGGAGTCTATTATTAATTGGTCTTTGCATCCTTTTGAATATTTGTAGCAGCCTTTTTGCTTTTCTGTCATTATTTTTTGCCCATCGAGGTGAGTTTGGATTTTATCGGTGAGTATTGAAGTATGTAGTTTGTACATAGTGCGTAGGCAGGTTATTGGTCGGTAGTTTGCAGGGTCTGTATTTGCATCGTTTTTGGGAAGGAGAAAAGTGCATCCTCTAACCAAAAACTCAGGAGTATCTATTGGTTTCTGAAATATATGGCAAAATATTCTAGCTATGGTGGCATGCAAGGCAGTGAATTTTTTAATCCAGAAGTTCTGAAGTTTGTCCGGGCCAGGTGATTTCCAGTTTAGTGTTTTGTTAATAGCCTCCTGAACGTTGTTTTTTGTTATTCTGACTGATGGCATATCTTTTACACCAGTGAGTCTGCTTCTTTCTCCACAGAGTGTCTCGGTATTGTTGTCGTGTCTCTCTGTATTTTCCCATAAATTAGACCAATATTCTGTTAATTGTGCCATGGGGGATATTCGGTTTGCGTTTTACTTTTTGCATTCATTAAATTTCTATAGAATTGCTTTTCGTTCTTGTGGAAGAGATTATTTTGGCGTTTCCGCTCTGTACATTTTTTGTATCTCCTTAGCCTTTTAGAGTAGACGGCAAGTTGCTGGGAGTACTTATCAATTATCTCTGTGATCTTCTGAGCTGAAAGATCTTCCTCACGAGCAGGATAAATTATTTGTATTATTATTATTATGTATTTGCATTTTGTGGAGTGACACATTCTCTTCTAGTTTCATGTAAAAGAGGAGAACATAGACCCCATAAGAGAAGAGAATGATGAAGTGCTGCATGGGACAGCTCCCAGTGGAATTGAAAGTGATGCCATAGAACCATTGGCCACTGATGACTTGGTGAGTCAACACTCTTTCCTTGTCTAGCACAGTTTTGCTGTGATGCAATCCATACCTTTGTGGAACATTCCCAACCGCACTTAGTACAAACAAACAACCTTTTCCCTGACTTCATAAACAGGGAACAAGTTCAGAAGAGTGTGTTGTGAATTCATGAAATATTCTAAATGAATCACTCATTTTAATGAGCAAAATGGGTGCAATAAACTGCACTAGCTGCTCACATTTGCTAACTAAGTGAGTGAGTGTTCTGACTTCATGGCACAGTTGGCCTTATACTGAGAGTAGAAACACCTTGCTCACTTTGGATCAGCACAGAGCAGAAGGGAGGAAAACAAGCAAGGGTCAAGATACCTACTCTTGCATCTGGTTCGCTCTCACATGGTGATCACAATTATTAATTAATGTATCAATGTATCAACCATGTATCAATAAATAAATACTATTTTTAGCATGGAAGTCGAGAAGGAAGGCGTACAATGGAATTCAATGGGTGTAGACCACAGACTCAATGGGATTATGTATCCAGTGCTGTTTATGATTTTTTTTCATTTTGAAAAGATGGAAAATCAGATTCCTGTACATTTGCTGTCAATCCATAGCAAATACGTATTTTATCATAAATATTGATTTACTTCTTGTTAACATGGAAAATATAAACTTATATGCGAGTTTATATGGTTGAAGAATTATTTGTATTTAATAGCCTGCTAAGTTAGTTGCAATTCCCTGTCCATTCATATTCTTATGCTTACTTTCAGCCTACTTCTATGGAGAATGGACAGCTGATTCAGAATCAGACAATGGCCATGGACTCCATGAGCAAGGCAGTGGGTGAGTGCTCTTAAGTGCTTGAAAATAACTTTTCGCAGAAAAGACTTGTAACAAATTCTGACCAGGCAAATGTTCCAAAACTGGATCTCAGAAGTTAATCATATTTTGTAATGAAATTTTTGGTACTTTCATTTTACTTTTTATTTTAAAAGAAGCCTGTTATTCATCAATATTTCCATAAATTTGAAGAAATTTTTATTTTTATGAGCGGCTCCACACCGTCACAGCTCTGGGTGACAACTGGGCACTTTAAGCACTAGATTAATGCTCACCCTTTGCAGAGTGGCTCTTATTTATTAATACATTTGACCTGCAAATGTTAAACTGGATTTGTAGTTTAAAATATTGGTTATACATGTAACCCCATATGGGGGCTGATTCGAGGACAACTCACTATGGAATACAATAACAAAATTTGGTTAAATTCTTAGATCAGCTTTTTGGACCCTCCACTTGTGAAGGATGTTGCATGTGAATTTTTCATCCTTCTATACTTTCTTTAGTACATGTTCACAGTTCTGCTGGATAATTTAATCAGGTTGGCAAATTTCTAGTAAAATTTCTTCGTGTTTTAGTGAAATATAGCATTATTTGGAGTCATGTGTATTCCTATGGGAACACCCCCTACTTTACCTTAAAATTTTGCCATTAAGATTGGTCAATAGAAAACAATTACCAAAAATCACTTGTGAAGAATAAAAGGCGTGAGATTCCAACTCCCATGTCAATTGTGTGGTATCGATAGACAAAGTTAACATGGAACTTGTTGAAATGAGGACAAAAGGTTTGGTTCCATTTTGAAATAATGGGAAAATTTTGCTTTGATACATAACCCTTCCAATTCACTTTGTTGTGCTCATGGAAACTCTGCTTTATTAGGTCAATTACATATTCATGAAAAAAGTGAAATTGGAAAAATACTGATTTGGCTAAAAATAGGCAAAACTCAACTTCAATGCCTTGTGTGCAGAAGTTCTGGTTCTGGAGATTAAGGACAGTAAGTGACCATCCCCTGCTTACATATTTTTGTTAGCTAGGTTGTACATTGATGTACAGGGCATCACCCACATTGAGGGTGGATATGAGAGGTTTGAATAATTTGGATGTAATTTTACAAATAACTGCATGGTATATTTTCTATAAGGATGCTCTACTGCCATTTTGCGTGATATTAAGCACGGGCTTTTTTTGGAGTAGATATTTGAGGGTATTATGTAATACCTTATTTAATTTACTGAGCTGCAGTGCCACTCAATTAGTGAAGAAATGTTTGAAAAACAGTATAAAAAATCATTTGCAACATTGGTTATGTGTATGGCATTGAACCAAAAGATCGTTTGAAGTTGCAACTTTGATATCTGTCTAATGGTTGTTATAAATTAGGTCAACGAATCATAGATTACATGTCTAACTCAACTTATTTTAAAATGTGAATTTCTTTTCTAGATCTCCCAGCTTCTGAAAGGGCTTCAGCTTCGTTTGCTCTCCTTGAAACAAAAATTACAGCATCAAATTTAAAGAAAGAAAGGAAGGTGATGGACAAAGACATTGAAAAATGTGGTACCCATCTTTCTGATAAAATAACTTCATGCTCAATTCCTGATGATGGACAGCTTCATTCGAAATCTAAGCATGTGTCTAAAATCAGAGGAAATAGAGCAACAATGACTGTTGCTGGGGAAACGAGTAGTTGTGAGAATCCAAACAGCATAAAGTTTTTCAGGGTCACTGACAGTAGAAAGACTTGCAATGAGGCAGTCATGCGAGAAAACAAAGAGATGAGTACTAGCATGATAACAAATCCTGGGAAGCGTGCCAAATCAAATGACAATTCAAATCGTTGCTTCGACTGTGGAGATGCATTCAATGCCGAGAATGATCTCATAAAGCACCTCAAAATTCATTTTGGTTCTAGCAATGTGGATATTCATGCTAATTTGACAATTGGGAAAGATTTGGCCCTCAAAACTCTTGGTTCAGGAGGAGAAACAAATTGTTCTCATCGGCCCACCTCCTCCAAGAGTTTAAATAAGCTGATATGTAAAAGAAAAGGGATGAGACAAAACGGAAATGGGCTTTTTAAGGCAAACTTTGGAGGAACAAGGGAGAAGAAAAAAGTGAGGGAAGTGAGGAAAAGCTTCACTGTAGATGGGACATCATGCACAGATAGTTCACACTCAGCAAAGAAACCTTATTCCTGCAATGAATGTGAACAGTCATTTTCTAATAAGCATTGCCTTGTCCGTCACGTTCGCACACATACGAAGGAGAAACCTTATTCCTGCATTGAATGTGAGAAGTCTTTCTCTAAAAAGAGTAACCTTGTCCAACACATTCGGACTCATACGAAGGAGAAACCTTATTCTTGCGGTGAATGTGAAAAGTCTTTCTCTCGAAAGAGTCACCTTGTCCATCACGTTCGCACTCATACGAAGGAGAAACCTTATTCCTGCATTGAATGTGAAAAGTCTTTCTCTAATAGGAGCAGCCTTATCCGTCACATTCGGACTCATACGAAGGATAAACCTTATTCCTGCGGTGAATGTGAAAAGTCTTTCTCTCAAAAGAGTCACCTTATCTATCACATTCGGACTCATACGAAGGAGAAACCTTATTCCTGCAGTGAATGTGAAAAGTCTTTCTCTCAAAAGAGTAACCTTGTCAAACACATTCGCACTCATACGAATGAGAAACCTTATTCCTGCGTTAAATGTGAAAAGTCTTTCTCTCAAAAGAGTCACCTTGTCCTTCACATTCGGACTCATACGAAGGAGAAACCTTATTCCTGCGGTGAATGCGAAAAGTCTTTCTCTCGAAAGACTCACCTTATCGATCACATTCGGACTCATACGAAGGAGAAACCTTAATCGGGCGGTGAATGTGAAAAGTCTTTCTCTCAAAAGGCTGACCTTATCCGTCACATTCGGACTCATACGAAAGAGAAACCATATTCATGCAATGAATGGGAAAGTCTTTCTCTCAAAAGGGTAACCTTGTCCTTCACATGATGATTCATACAAAGGAGAAACCTTATTCCTGCGGTGATTGTGAAAAGTCTTTGCCTTCTAGGAGCAACCTTGTCCGTCATTTGAGATTTGCGGAGGAGAAATTTTATTCATCCAATGAATCTGAAAAGTCTTATGCTACCAAACGAAACCTTGTCTTACACTAGCGTGTACCTAGGAAAGAAGCCTTATTGTTGCATTGATTGTGAAGAGACTTTCTCTCAATTTATTCATGTTTTCTCTCATTTAAAACAGTGTTAGTTCTTAGTATTGTAATTAATTAGTGTTCATTAGTCATCAAGATAAATAATTCTCATTACTACGATAACTGCATGTTTAAAATCGAAGAATGCCTCATAATGTTCATTTAATGTATTAATATTCAATTAGGTATGTGACCTAATTTCTTAATGTTCAAGTAAATTTACTCTACTATATTGTCAAGGATCAATAAATTATTCAATTATCTTTCACTGCTATTTTTAATGGTGGTAAAGTGTTTAAATTTATGTTACATTTTACAGTGTACCCCTCCCCTTAATTTATGGTATCCCCCCAAAAATTTCTCCGAACCTCCTCCGAACTTATCCACAGAACTTCTCCCGCTAAGGACTATTCGCGCAAAGGCCTTTCGACTCAAAGGCACGGAGACTCGCAGTATTGGGAACTCTTGTCTCTTCAAAATCCAGCCTCCGGAAAATCCTACCTCCGGAAATCCTGCATTCGGAAACCCAGCACACGGAAAACCAGCCCCGAACCCAGCCATACCTGGAGAGCAAGACTTATATAGGACTACTGCGGAAGAATACCTACTCCATGGCAATTAAGGGGAAATGGGTGCTGAGGCACCAATATGGAGTTTGGAATGAGAAGTATTACCATAGTCCTATAACTACTCTCTCTCCCTCCAACACCTCACCCCACTGTATCTCTCCCCTCCATGTTTTCCAATTAATTTCCCTCCGATTCGAGTGATGTCTCCAACCCAGAAGATTGAGGAGAAAATTCCGGCCTGCGCGCTGTTCCCCCCTTCTACTCCGGGTAGGATGACAAATGCTTGGCGGAGCTGCTCGTCAACAGGGGCATGTGCGCAGCTGACTGAGCATCGCCCTTTTTACCCCTCCACTCTTTTGCAAAATCCCTCCCCTCCACCCTGACACGTCGTGGAGTATGCAAGCCCTCTCTTTTGCTCGGGCGCTCGTGGTGGATGGCGCGACTGACATGGGTGATTTTAGAAAAATTTTACAGCTGGTACTTAGTTTGGTAATGTTTCCTATGGGATCATTAGTTATCATTGTTGTTCTCTGTAATTATTCTGATTTTGAATACTTCTACTTTCGATAGATATTGATTGAAAATAACTCGTAAATATTTTGACAATTGTTTCTTGACTCCTGATTTCTTGTTTGTGGAGTCTTTCCCTGAACCACCTTGTGACCGACGACTGGAGTTCCCTATATCTGGGCTTACGTGGACAATCTCCAAGATTTAACGACGTAACGCTACATTTATATAAAAGCCATACATTTCATCACTTTTGATAGAAGTTTGAGGCACTTAGGCTCAAGAATAATTTTCTATGTGGCATTAATTCTAATTGTATGATTAAATAATGTTTGTTTGTCTGATAGATGTTAGTTCATGTAGTGCTTCTATGTAATTTTTATGAAAATGTCAAGTTAATGATGATGTACGATTGATTAACAGAGATCTAAAGTATATAGTAAGTATACTAGAGGACTAACGTCATAAGAGGGAATCGTAGTGACTTTTAATTCTGAAAGAGCCGATAAAGGGCCCCGGAGTTGCGAGGAAGAGGCGAGAGATCCATCGTTCAAGGTCGTTCTAGTTCCCTCTCTTCTTTTCCTTCACTCCCTTACCACTTCAAACTCTCCGTCCGTCTCCATCGCCTCCGGCTGATGGAAGACGATCTTCGCCTCGGACCGAGAGAATAGTCTCTCTCCTACCAGCATGCGGTATCAGGACCTTGCGGCAGGGTCCTATAAGAGGGGTTCTTTTACGCTTGGCGAGCTGCGTCCTCCACGAATCCATCGATGTTCTCTTCTGCTTGGCTTTCCCCATTATCACTTAAACAGTTTTACAACATGCAGCTGTAAACAAGTGTTGGAACGGTCACATGTACGTCAAAGATCGAAGTCTGAATGCCTGGCAGAAGATGGAGGGAACTTTCAGAGGGGCCTTGGGCCCTATAAATATATATTCATAAACTAAACGAATAGGCTTTCAAGTTAATAGCGTCACGAAAATTTTCACTCAACCACCACGGATTATGACGAAATTGTGAGAAGAGATATGCTCGAATACCGAATGGAGGTTGGTGGGGTTTTCATATTCAGCATGCGTCCATATATGTGTCCAATAATATGCGTCCATAATGAGTCGTTTGACAAATTACTGCAGCCTCCCTCAATGCGGTACTGGAAAATAGGCGTAATTGAGATGTAATATCGCCAATGGTATTTTCTCGGAAGACGTGGTACTGAGTCACATTGTGAAACTTAAAGGGGCACAATTAAAGAACGCAATTAAATATTATCCGTGGACAGGTTTCATTGACAAAATATTAATATTCCTGAATAGGGGAGGGCGGATAGGTCGTTATAGATGGCGAGGTTATTAAAGGGCAGGCAAAAACCTAATAAATTTGGAAAAGAAAAAATGGGAGAGAGCGTGAATGGTTTAGAGACTGCCGGTGTCCCATTAAGGGATTAGCGAGTGTCGGTGGTAAAGGAAGGGTCGGGAATTGACACTGGGTAACGACGCGATAGGTGGGGCTCAACAGGGAGTAGAAAGGAGAGGAATGCAAAACACAACGGGAAATCCAAATTGTGCGAGAGAGCACTGCACGTTGGTGTGGATCCGGAATAAAGTAGACAAAAATATAATTTTTGGACGTTTTTGGAACCCTCTTTTATTATGAGAGTTATGTTGCAATATGTCTGGAGCACCACAATTCATGCTTATTTTTTTATGAAAGAAATTAAACTTAGATATATTGCGTCGCTGTTGCACTATTTTTAACGGAAATGTGCTTTTCTGTTTTTAGAAAATCATGTATTTTTTATATTTTTCTACTTACTCCGCCAATTATTTCGGAAAAACAGTTAGCGCTATATTATTTTGGACAATATACTATCATAAAATCTAGATGTAAACCTTTTAGCGATGTTGATGACTGCTGCAGGAGTGAGTGAAGAGGAGAAAATGTTTTCGAAAAAAATCGTATATATATATATATATATATATATATATATATATATATATATATATATATACATCCCGCTATCAATTTGCCTTCCTTACACTCTGCAACGTTTTGGCGTCCACCAGAAATAGTTATATATATTGCTATATTATCGCGTATGTTCAACAATCGAGTGATTTCCTACCTTGTGTACTATTTTATTTTCCGAAAATTATATATTTGCATGAGATATACGTGCATCTTAAATCCGTACAGACAGGTTACATTTTGGCATCATTTCATATCCAATCATTTTGGCGTCCGGCGTATATTTTTGACACTGGACAATCATTTTGAAATCCATTTTGTATATTTACCACCACTACGGTATCTTTTTGGCTTCCTGCGCTGTTGCCAAATATATCTACGATAGAAACCTCTCTCTTACTTGTTATTTTTGCAGTATATAGCCGTTATTGTATTAAATGGGTGAATTAATTCCAATTAACTATTAACTACTGCTAACTAAACGTACTATCACTGTAAAAAAAAGAATTAAGTCATCATAGGAGTGAACTTCGTAAAACTATGATTTTAAAAGTTAACCAAATTTAGGCATTACAATGAATTAATGAAAATCCATTTAGGAAGAAGCATATCAAAACCCTTGGTTTTTATAAAGCCAAGGACACGACGCACAGTGGGCTAAAATCGAAAAAAGCTTGCCAAAAATCGGCAGTCCTAAGTATTATTAAATTAAGGAAGGTTTTTATCAACGGTGTGTTGCAAAGATGCAATAAAATTTATTTAGGATGATGTATGCCACAATCTTGTTTAGGATGACAATATCAATTAAAAATAGGAAAAAGTGATGCGGGAAGCTCGCCAGGGGCACATAGACCTTCTGGTACGGAAATATCAAGGGAAAAATAGAATTTTAGCTAAGAATGCAGCTGTTTTCAGACAACAAGCTGAGAAAACCGTATCATTTACTTTAAGTCCACTCGATACGGCCCTCAAAATTACAGAATAGGGGGTTATTAGGTCCTCAGAAATTCCTGAAGAGGAATTTTACATGAGTCTGTGTTAGTACTGTCGATTACTAATTATAAATCAACTCAACAATAATTCCATTTGAACGATTGAATAAGGAAATCTGAGGAAATTGCGAAGAAATCTCCAGATAATGAGTGAAGAGTGAATACGTGAGGCTAAAATGAGTGCAATGCCGATTGAACGTCAATTTAAATGGAATTATTATATAATTGAGTGTACTTATGCGAAGTTCTTTCAAAAGATTCCGTGATTTCTCACGATAATATAAGGCTAGATTAATATCTCCAGATGTTGTCCCCTTAGATGGCAGATTATCCTTCAACAATGCTACGTTAGTCTCCAGAGGTTTCCCCTTCCTTTCCTTCTTCGTTTTGTTGTAACCTCTTTCCTATTCTCTGAACATTTAATACCTCTCTATTGGTAGGAAATTATATAGTGGAAGTGTTTTGTCATTTCCCCTCTAGGGAAGTAATGCAGTCAAATCTTCGGTTTTGGAATGCTTACAGGAGTATTTTTAATTAGGCATAGTTTTAAATTCGGATTTGTTCGTTTTCATTTGGTCTCCGATATATTATTACCTGTGTTAATACTGAGTATTGAATTTCAATTTTTGGAAAGTCATCGGAGTAAGTGAAAGCTATCATGAAAGAAAATTTTGATAGCATCTTTCTGACAGGTCGTACGATTATACCCGGAGAAAAATAATGGCTTCACTATCTTGAACGATGCGTATTCGCTAGCATAGAGGCTAGAACAAACTCCATCTCCCATTTACAAGGTTCAAGTGTTTATCAAAAAAGGTATGTCGCGGCTCGTTGATGTCCCGTTCTTATATTAATCCATCGGAGTCACGAGAAAGTACCTCCTATAAAACGGCCTAAAATATACTATTACATTTAAATGAAAGCAAATTTCATAAATCGCTCATTTTGCTGGCTGATTCCAATAATTTCATGTTCACGGATAGCTATTCCAATGGCTGCGTGCGTTGGCATATCAGCGTCGACGGCATATTACCACGTTTGCTCTTTTCGTAAAGATAGACTTTATCCTATCCTGTGCGTTGGGAAATGTCCCAGACGTACCCAAAGAACGTTTTTGTGGCGACAATATTTAAAGCGATTCTATTCACGTGTAAATGATGATTCTGCTTCTATCTTATGAAAGTGCTTTTGTATTTTAGCGTGGTGCCTTTGATTTTGTTTTGCGATATTGCCATCATGGTTATCCATTCAGTAGGACGAGTAAAAATAATTCTTTTATATGAAAAAACAACTTTTTATTTATATTCCGCTATAGCTAGAGTGAATTAACGCCTTTCACAAGCTGTATTTTACTAATTTTATTTACTTTTTACTATCTCCAGCTTGAATTTGCTACTCCAATGGGGGTCTTGCAAGTAATTATTTAATATATTCGACAGTATCCAGCGCTATTTGAAATAACTCTTTCATTTCATTAAACGACTTTTTGACTTTACTACGTATTTTTCTAAAATTAAATTTGCCACATGTATAATTTATATCAATGGTTATATCAGATGTAACCATTTAAGAAGGCAGGAAGCAGAAGGCCTCCTATGTAAGAAAAAAAGAAAGTGACGAAACGCCAAAAATGTTATGCATTGTTCAAGATATAAGGTGCTTCGGGGTAACTGGGGCATGGGTAGATTATTTGCGTATTTATGGTAGTTTTAAGTTTATCAGGTTGGCACTCCTACTTATTCTTTTGATCATTGAAAAAAATGACCTCATTTGCAACTATTTGCGATTTTGGGCTGGTGTGGAACTTTAGTGTGGAGATTTTTCATAGCAACGACCTGTTGTCTCTGTTAGATTTTCTGGTTTTCTTCGTACTTTGTACTCTTATACTTTCTGTGGGTTTTGTAATAGGGGTGCTCCAGTTACCCCAAAAATTTAAATACCTGGAGTAACTGGTGCATCATGGACCAAGTTACCCCAATAATTAATATGAATGAAAATGACATGGAGATACTTATTATATAAATTAACCTTACTAATCAATAGCTTAAATATTCCTTCAACGTAACCTTTTTTCTCAGCTTTAGATAATGGCGGTAAGTACAAGGAAAACTCAGGAGGGCGCTGGACTAACCTACTCAATTGAAGGCCTTGAAATTTCTTTAAATGATGTAAAATTGGGGACAAAACAACTCGTGGTCAGCCTTGTTTGCCGCATTCCTAGGATTACTATACAACGACATGTCTCTGGAACCCTGGGGAAATGACACACATATCAACACCCAAGTAAGTGTGATGGGGTTTGACTTCCTGTTTCTCTGCTGCTGAGGAAAAAGAATTTGTCAATGCAATAAACGTTATGGAAAAAATGGCTTTGGACATCAATAGCAAAAAAATTGAACAAATCGCATTCAACTAATATATTGGCGAAAATCTTTGAAAAAGGAGAGGGAAAAGGGGTACAGATCATCAACTGCTTGTAAGAGCATTTCTTTCGGTAAGGAAGTGGCTGAGTGATATTTTTAAAATTTGTGCAAAACAGATTATTGTGTAGCAGTGATTTTTATACCTTACACGCGAAGGAAACGAAAATAACCTTCAGTACACCCATGCCTCGTTTAGCGCAAGGGATGCGTTCCTAGGGATCTTTGCGCTATACGAAATTGCGTTACATGAGAGCGTTTTAACAATGGGAGGATGGGGATGCGTTTCTGGAGGCATAGGCGTTGGGTATTGAATTTCCTCTAAACCATATATATTCCTATTGATAGCCTTAGAAAACCTTTTTCATAAAAACATTTATAATTTAAAACAGCTTTAAAGATAATAGGCATGCATTCAAAGACTTTTGTTCACGTAAAAAAAATTCGTACGAGCTTTAGAAATTCCCTCCTGTTGTTCGGGTGGGCTAACCTCTGCTATCTCAGGGGTTCATAACACATTGCCGGCAGTTGACAAATTTTCAAACCAACATAGAAACAATTACTGCCTCATCTAGGCCCCTTTTTTCGCTCATCCAAATACCAGGCTATTGCTAAGTTGAATACCTTTTTATTGCTCGCGGAGTTTGTGAATGTAAAATCAGAGCTGGCTTTAATTTGAAGTCCCATTAGGCATTAGCAGCTACGTGAAATAGTCTTTAAATGCCTTGAAATCTGACCCAGTTTTCCTTCCCTGAAAATGAATGAACGAGATTGCATTCGTTTCCGAAACAATATCGTCTCGTCAGCACTAAAAACTAGTTGATGGAGAAAGGAGCCACTTTCAATCACAGCTTGGAGTTCATCAGAAAATGTTCCGGCGACTCCGCAATCATCACTCGCAGATTCACCTGATATCGCCGCACTGAAAATACCTGCTTGCCGTGTAAAATACTGAATCCAACCGGAGTTTCCGCTAAATTTCTCGGAGCGATTACCAACCTTGCCTTTTCGTAATAATTCAAAATGAACTTTCCGTATGAGCTGAGCGCTTGGTTAAAGTGGGTGCGGCTGAGGTCACTAATGTTTTAACTTCTTCTTTATTCAGAATAAGACATCGTGAGTTTAACCTTCCGCGCAATATCGCTTTCACGTGCTCCATTTTCAAAGCAATTTACTTCTTTCAATTTATCTTTTAGGTGCATGGTGTTCCTTGATATCTTCTTGATTTTTCTACCAGAATTCCATTTTTTTGCCATTGTTCTCTTGGCTTTTACTCCTTATGGCTCTATCAAAATCACTTTCTACTGCTGCACTGTATTCCTGAGACGCAGAGGGCCTACTACTGCTGGAAGGGAATGAAGCCATTGTGTTTGAGACTCACTAGCGGACCCCTCTATGTTTTGATGCTATTCATAAGGAAAGAGGGGACCGCTGCATTTCTCCCTCGTGAATACCGATGACCTTGAAGGCTTGAGCGTAGACCTGTAAATGGAAGTCAATCGCCCGATAACCTATGACGGAAAAATTACGTCTCAAACCCGTATTACTTTCTAAAAACTCATTTCCACTAACTCCACGCTTAATTGATGATCTAAATTAACTATTGTCATTTTGTTATGGTGACGAGATAAATTAGTTCGGTAGGCCGGCTAGGAGTACAAAAGAAGCATTTTAAATGCCATCGAAACCTCAATCGTAGAACCTGGTCAATAAGAATTTTTGAAACTGGAACTATTAGCAGGATTAAAGTGACAATGTTATCCTATTTTCCCCAAGTTCAATCTATTGTTTAACTTTTCCCTTTCTCTTATTTTTTATGAATTTTTCAACATTGATTATGGTTAACATCACGATGTGATAAAAAATACATTATTTTTAAGTTTGGTGATAATACCTGATGGTGAATAGTGAGGTCTACTTGATATTATTTGATTATGTTTCCTGTGAATGTTGCCACTGACATTCTGCGGGAAAATCAAATAAATTAATCAAATTTGCCGTACGTGCGTAATAAAATTATTCTTTCCGAATTTTTCAGGCCTATGTAGAAGTATACCTTTAGAATCTTAAACCAATAAACAACTAATTTAACTTCCATCTTCGAAAGTACTTTCATTATTACGAGTAAAATGTTGCTAATTTGTTCTTTTTGTACACGACAAATTTATTAAATTCGACAACAAATTGAATCCGCTATAATTGAGATTAATAGTATTTTTGGGGTAACATGCTCTAGAAAAAAACAGCTTGAATTTCCAAATAGCTCATTTTCTTAAAATGAAATAAGACGCATCATCAAATGCGGATGAGATCCTCAGGGAATGAGGCTATTACTTTTCAAAATATATTTCTATTTCCAGCTGAATAAATTTCGTTCTCGTATGTATATGATGCGTTAGTCTTGGCCAAAGGGTTGCGGAGCCATGGGAAGAAATGCTTAATTATTCCAAAGAATGAGTTAGTAAAAGGACTAAGAACCAATGCCTCAAGAAAGAAAGCACTTCGGTTCACAGCCACCCCGGAATTACTTTGGCTTGTAGATCTACTGCCATTGTTACAATGAGAAAAGCGAATGTTTGAAATTCTCGCCAATTATTTTCTATCGAAATACAAATGCTAAGAGAGAAAATATGACGTTAGTGACGAGGTTATTCTTCCTACAGAACAAGTATCAGGAGCAAAAATATCAGTGGTACAAGTTTCTATGATTAATGGATTGTAATCACAAGTTTCGTTGGTTTTTCTACGTAAGTTAAGGAACAACCAGCTCTTACAAGTGGTTACGTTGGAGTATAATTCCAGAATATCTGAAGAAAATCATCTAACACCCAAACCTGTAGTGGTAGTAAAACTTCAGATGCGCCGTATGGAATTGCTACATAATCAGACCATGTTACTGACGCTGACATATAAATAAAATGAATCACAAATGATTTCAATGATCGACGTGTTAAATGTGATTTCGTATTTCATTATTTTTAAAATTGATATTCACCTTATTTGCTTTCCACTCAAAACACGAGAGTATTATGTGTAGGTACTTTTACAAAATGGACATGAATTAACCAATAAACCTCAAAATCATTGCATAAAATAAAATAAATATTTTGTACCAGTCTAGGGGAACCCCTTCCACGCACCCACATTTTCTCCCACGTCCTCCCGCTCCGCCCCCTTCCAACGAAATAAAAATAGATTTGAGATCCCGAGTCACTCCTCCTCTGCCACCTTCCCTCGCTTTTTGGCTTTATTTTTTTCAATCGTCCTGCTTTCTTTTCGTCTGGGAAGCGCTCATATTTCACGTTCCCACGAATATAGCATTTGTTTTTCGAGGCATATGACCTAAGGAAACCTCGAGCTCTTGAGTCTCTCCTCTACTGCCCCCTCCCTCTGCTCTTAGGCCTTCTTTTATTTTTCAATCGTCCTGCCTTCCCTTAGTCTGCGAACAGCTCATATTTCACGTTCCCACGAATATAGCGTTGCTTTTTCGATGCACACGACATACGGGAACCTCAAAATCATGAGTAACTCCTCCCCTGCCCCCTTCCTTTGCGCTTTGACTTTAATTTATTTTTTCAAGCTTCCTGCCTTCCCTTCGTCTGAGAATCGCTCTTATTTTGCGTTCCCACAAATATAGCGTTAGTTTTTCGATTCATACGACATGCGGGGACCTTCAGATTGTGAGTCTCTCCCGCCCTGCCTTCTCCCTCTGCTATTAGGCCTTCTTTTATTTTATTGTAATCAAGAAAATATGCGAGTGGTTATATGATTAAGAACATAGGTATCCAATTATACTTTTAGGCGATAGTAAAATCAGTTGCATTCATTATTTCTCTTGATTTTTTGCGCAAAATATTAATACTGAAAAGACGGCTTTCCTGATACACTAATCCTTATTTATTTTACTCAAATCCCCCCAAAGAATTATTTCAGTGCCAATTAAAATACCTTGATAGCAGTTATGTTGTTATTGAAGTTACCAGAGCGTAAGTCCTTTAAACTGACTTTGAATCAAGTAAAAACTGGACCGGTAGCACGGGGTGACGCGCACTCGGCTTCCGCGCAGTCCGCCGAGGGATCAAAACTCCTCGAAGACGCTTGGGCAAGAGAAATTCATTGCAGAACCAGGCAGAGCGGTGTTGCCAAGCAGTGGACGCCACTTGCTGCTAAGACTGTGCGGAGATATTCGGGGGCACGGTATTCACCGCGGTCAGCGCCGCTCGGCCAGGAATTATGCCGAACTAATAATATACGAAATTTCCACATATTGCTAACAAATGGGCGTCCATACTAATTTTCGGAAATATGGCCTACGTGATGTAATTAGTCGATTCCAGCGATTTTTACACGTTTGTAATCCGGCGTCCGGTATACGGCCGCCAAATTACACTCGGACGCCAGATTGAATGCAACTTGCTCATTAACGGGTGCCAAAATGATAGCGGGATTTATATATATATATATATATATATATATATATATATATATATATATATATATATATATATATATATATATGAGAAAAAATAAAGCATTAAAATGAAGCAATAAAAATTTGGTGTCAAAGTATGTATTTCTTAACTCTCTTAGCACGTTTGCAAATATCTTTATCACTGCGTTCAAACATGTATTTGGGAAACACTTCTAAGGGTTTAAATTACAAGACTTTTCTGAAACATCGAAAAACATTAATTTTGCCCATGTTACTAAAAAACCTTTGGATTTTCTGGGTCACAAAAAGTGGTACGAAGGAGATGCAAAATGCCGATATCGGCACTTCTAAAGACGCCCAGTGGGATGCAGGATATATTTTTTGTCACCCTATGACAAGGGTAGACTTCGAGAGACTAAAAGAGACAAGGCTTATATAATGTGACCGATGTTGTAGATTGAGACGCGGATTTGAATCTCAAGGAGGTAGAAAAGAAAGCCTTCGGAATGTATTCCATTTTATCTATCCTTTGAGTCTGTGATTAAACTGAAACCTCTCAGCAAGATGTCTTCTAGAGACCAAGCGCGAAGGGACAATGAGAGAACCGATCGACCCAGAAATATTTTCAAACACGTTCAATGAGAGCGTTGCAGAAGATATCTATGGAACGTGCAGAACGGAGGAATATTTAAGGAAACCATCAGAAGAAGCAGCGATCAAGGGAAAGCAAGGCGGAGTGAAAACGAACAAGTTGACGGAGAGGTGGTTGGAAATATCCATGATCGTTCATGTGACAGGCGGCACGAACGCAACAATGAATTTAAGCTGAATGATTGTTTATCACTACCCATAGAATGCCTTAGGCTAGTTGGTGGTGACTCTTTACGACGACGCATGCTATGGTATTGCTTGTGTCTCTCCTTCACATAAACTGTAAAATCATACGTAAGGAAATGAGAATCAAACTTGAGTACCACTCGTGTGTGTTAAAGTGCACGCTATGATATTTGATGAAACTGACACCAAGGATGGGCAAAGTGAGCTAAATTACGGTATTAAATCCAATAACGGCCAATTGACCGCTCACGGTCATTCTAGATAAAAGTTGACATTAATCTGGACATGAATTTTTTCCACTCATAAAGCTTCATTTTCAGGTTGTGTTTCGAAATATCAGAAGTCAAAAATCTCAGCGTTATTGGTCGGAAAATAACAAAATGGTGCTGGAAATAAAATGGCGAACTGTTAATTGATCACCTCCGGTCATTTTAGTGTTAACAGATGTGGTTTTTACCCTCCATGTACTTCCACATGGATGGGTTTGATTGCAGGTCCGCCGCTAGAATGCAAATCAGCGCAAAATTCAAATACATCACATTTCCTACTATGCGGTCAAACCATATCCCTCCAAGTTATACTGGGGAAGACCCAGGTCCCTATGGATTAATTCTCTTTTTTAACTCTTACATATTTCGGTCGAAACTGTTTGAAACTTTCAGTTGCACGCTTTCTGTCGATGCCCACCACTTATTGACAAGTACTCTATTGGTTATACTTTTTGTGATTTGTAGTGATCTCGCAAGGAAGTTCATGAGTTTGGATAACTAAAAATCTTGTGGTTCTGGTACTCAATAATTCCTAACGACAACAGAAACAACAATTATTCATTTGGCACTTTGGTGTCATTTATTTCCGTTTTTAGAAATAGTTTTGAGATGAGAAGAGATACTTAATCGTTCGAGTTTTCCCTTGCATTAAAAATGAAATTTTCCTAGCGTTTAGGCTGTTATGTAGCCTTTGCGAACAAGAGATTTTAGGTGTTGATGTTCTCGCCAAGAATACTGCTGGAAAAAATACAGGAGATACAAGGGAAAAACGTGGATCCACGAAAAGGGACTTTGAACGAATTTAGAGATAAGAGATTTTGTTAAAATATTTAACGATCATTTCCACGACTAACTCCAATGCAGAAAATTTATAAGAGATTTGTAAATTTTTACGAGTGCTGTGTGGATGATTTCTTTGATGAGTAAATTGATTTAAGGCCTGAAAAAGTGATTGGAGTGAAAATGTGAGTGCTACTGTGGGAGTTCATCGGAGTCTTCAGGAAGGAATTCTGAGGGTACCCCGTGCGGACTAAGTGCAGACTCCGACCGAGGTTTACCGTTGCACCTTTCTGCAAAACTAATTGACAAAAATTTATATGTTAACTGAAGATCCATTTATACACATCTTATCATGACCAAAAAGAGTGGCATTAACACATAATTTATGTTTCATTGCTTACTGTGAACCATTGTAATAGAACACATAAATCGTGAAGCATAAATACTTTTTAGGATGAAATTCTTCCTATAATTTAAAAAATAACTAGTGTTACTTGCCAGACAAACAAACTCACTGACAATTCTTGCGGCGAGATTATGTTGTGCTGCTCAGATGATCTCTTTTACCAACACCATATTGCTGCGTACATCATAATTCCTAGGTACACGTAGGTTCAAGGTGCACCGCTCTCGCCTACTGAAATGCATATCATTGGAACCCTTCAACAGGCAAGAAAATATCTCGAAGGAGTCCTGGTACATGGTGATTGTTTAGATTGTTCATCTTTGTTGAATGCTGACCAAGATAGAAGAAAAAAGATGCTGAGCGAAGCGCATGGCCCCTTCGAGTGAACTAATGATGTGGACCAAGCTCACGTGGGGCTGGCTCTAGCTGATGAAGCTTGGAAAAGATAGATAAGGCTTTGAACATCTAAGGAAGATATTTTACCTCAAACTCAAGAAGCTGACCCTTTTTGACGTTCAAAAGATAGTGCAGTTGAAGAAAGGCAGTGATTTTGAAGATCAACTAGGTAAACTCGCCGGCTTGAAACAGAATTTCATCAAAAAATTTTAAAAACCTGAACACACATAAATCATGATGAGATTTTATTAGAAGAAAAACATTCTTTGAAAAAAAACGAAGTAATCAGTTTGTTTAGGGATGGACGGATCCAGGATTTTTATCGGATTCGAATCGGATCCTTGATTTTCGGAGCCGAATCTTTCGGGTTGGATATTTTCGGATTAAAAATGCATTTTCAAATTCCTGTCGCCAAGATTCCCCCGATGATTGCTCAACCTCTTGGGAAGAGTCACACTATGTGCCAGTCGTATTTTGCCTTTTTTATTTTCCACGGCTGAAATTCTCCTACGTAACCTCTGCGAGAGCTTTCAAACAAAACAGTTCATGTGTAGGACAACAATTGAATGCGACGGCGCATTCGAAGATATAATCGTGAATAGAATCTATATCCACCCTTACGGGCATTGAAGCTATTATTCAAAATTTCGGATCCAGATCCGATGTCATCCTCGTCTTTGGATCCGATGAAGGGCAGTATCCGCGGATATTTGGATCCGAGGTATCCGATCCGACCATCCCTAGTTTTAAGTTGAAATAATCTACTCGAAAGAGATAAATTCATGGATACGGAAGTTCAGGACGCGTACTGAGTACGCTTAACGGTGGCAAATTGAACTAAGAGGTGGCCCACTGGGTACATATGCAAGCAGTGAGAGGTTAATGATTTATCATTTGTGGATTATGCATCCCTATGCCTCAGCTGTTTCCCAAGGCGAAGAAGTGGATGCTGCGATTTGATTTTGCCATTCTGATTCCCGAATTTATTCATTTAAACAATTATTGTAACTATGCTTCTTGCCGGAAAAACTAAAAAAAAATATTAAAAGTGATTGGAAAAACTAGAGTGTAGAATTCATTCCAGGATAAAACACAGCCAGATTACCAGGAATTTGCCACACACGGCGAGCCAAATGAATGCATTCGGCCACACTGATTGCTCTTCTTTGCTCACCTTCTGGTGACTGGGAAAAGTAATGTTGAAAACTCATGGACATAAACCATAGCCGGATAATCAGGAATCTGCCGAACATCATGAGGCAAATGAGTGTATTCGGCCGCAGTGATGGCTAAACTTTGTTAACTGTCATGTGACTGGTAAAGCTAAAGTATTCAATTCATGCACGGATAACCCACAGCCTGATAATCAGGAGTCGCAGCACATGAGAGGCGATATGAGAGCATTCGGCCTCAGTGATGGCTTAAATTTGTTCACTGTCAAGCGACAGGGAAAGCTAAAGTGTGAAACTCATGAACCGATAAACCACAGCCTATAATCAATAGTGGCCGCACATGACGTGCGAAATGAGAGAATTCGACCTCACTGGACGCTTACCTTGTTTCACAGTCCAGTGACTTGGGAAATTGAAAAGTTGAACTCATGCACGCATAAACAATAGGTGGATAATGAAAATTCAACGCTAATGACGAGCGAAAGGAGTTTATTTAGCAAACGTGAACGATCATCTTTGGTTACTGTCAAGTGACTGGAAAAAGTAATGTGAAAAACTTATGTACGGGTAAATTACAGCCGGATAATCAGTCTTATGCAATACATGGCGAGCAAAATGAGTGCATTCGGAACACTGAACGCTTAACTTTGCTCACTGTCCCATGACTGGGAAAAGTTATGTTTATAACTCATGTACGGATAAACCACAGCCGGATAATCAGGGGTCTTCCGCACATGATGAGGAAAATGAGTGCATTCGGCCAAACTGATCGGCAAACCTTTGTTCACTGTCCAGTAACTAGAAAAGCTAAAGCGTGAAACTCCTGGATGGATAAACCACAGGCGGATATTCACGAGTCTTTAGTTCGACGTTCATTAAACGGCTGTGGTATTTAAGGCATGAGTTTCACACAGCATGAGCTTTCCCCATCACTTGACAGTGAATAATGTTTTGCCATGACTGTGGCCGAATGAATTCATGTGCTTCATCATGTACGGTAATTCGGTACTCCTAATTATCTGGCTGTTGTTTATCCGTGCATGAGTTCCACACTTTAGTTTTCCCAATTACTAGTCAGTAAACAAAGGTGAGCGTTTAGTGTGGCCGAATGCACTCATATTCCTCATCATGTGCGGCAGACTCCTAATTATCCGGGTGTCATTTATCCGTGCATGAGTTTCACACATCAGCTTTCCCGGTCACTGGAAAGTAAGCAAAGGTGAATGTGCCCTGTGGCTACATGCCCACGTTTGGGTCTTCATGTTTGGCATCCTCCTGATTATTCGGCGTGAGGTAAAATGAGCGTTATGTATAGCCTAAAGCACTCATTTCCGTTCTCATATTCGGCGACTCCTGATTATTGGGCTGTGGTGTAACCGTGGATGAGTTTAACACTTTAGCTTCACCAGTCACTTGACAGTGAACAAAGGTTCGCGATCAGTGTGACCAAATGCACTCATTTGCCTTATGATGTGCTCATTTCGCTCCTCATGTGCGGCTTCTCCTGATTATCAGGTTGAGTTTATCCGTGCATGAGTTTCACACTTTAGCTTAACCAGTCACTTGACTGTGAACAAAGTTAAGCCATCACTGTAGCCGATTGCACTCATTTCTTTTGTCATGTGCGGCAACTCTTGATTATCCGCCTGTGGTTTATTCATCCAGGAGTTTCACGCTTTAGCTTTTCTAGTTACTGGACAGTGGACAAAGATTTTGCGATCAGTGTGGCCGAATGCACTCATTTGCCTCATGATGTGCTGAAGACGACCAGATTATCCAGCTGTGGTTTATCCGTGCTTGAGTTTCAAACCTTACTATTCCCAGTTACGGGACAGTTAGCAAGGTACACGTTCAGCGTCTTTGAAAACACTTATTTGGTTCTCCATGGGTAGCATACTTCTGATTATCCGGCTATAATTTATCCGTGCATGAGTTTTACACGTTATATTTCACAGACATTTGACAGTAACCAAAGGTGATCGTTCACGTTGGCTAAATATACTTCTTTCACTCGTCATGTTCGCGCATGATTATCCGCCTATGGTTTATCCGTGAATGAGTTCAACTTTTCGTATTCCCAAGTTACTTGCCAGGGAAACAAAGTGAGTGTTCAGTCAGGCCGAATGCTCTCATTTCGCACATCAATTGCGGAAACTATTGATTATCAGGCTGTGGTTTTCCGGTGCATGAGTTTCACACTAGCTTTCCCTGTTGCTTGACAGTGAACATAGTTTAGCCATCACTGAGGCCGAATGCTCTAATGTCGCACGTCATGTGTGGCGACTATTGATTATCCGGCTGTGGTATATCCGTGAATGAGTTTCGCACTTTAGCTTTCCCATTCACTGGGAACTGAACAAAGGAGGGCTCTTAGAATGGCAGAATACACTTTTCGCTCGTCCTTAGCGGCGACAGCAGATTATACGGCTGTTTTGTATCCATACATGAAATCCACACCTTATTTTTCCCAATCACTGGAAAATGAACAAAGTTTGGCGATCACTTTGGCGGAAAGACTTATTTGCCTTATCATGTGCGGTGGACTCCTGATTATACGACTGTGGTTTATACGTGCTAATGTCCCCACTTTAGTTTCCCCTGTCACCGGACAGTGAACAAAGGTGAGCGTTCAATGCGGCCGAATCCACACATTTCGCTCGCCATGTGCGTCGACTAGGATTATCCGGCTGAGGTTTATCAGTGAATGAGTTTAACAATTTAGCTTTCCCTGTCACTAGACAGTGAACAAAGGCGAGCGTTCAGTATGGCCAAATGCATACTTTTCGCTCGTCCCGTTCGGTGACCACAGATTAACCGCCTGTTGTTCATCCGTACAATAAGTTCACGCTTTAGCGTACCCAGTCACTGGACATTTAAGAAAAATTGGCGATAGTGTGGCCGAATACACTCATTTGCATATTGTTGTGCGGAGACTCCTGATTATCCGTCTGTGGTAAAAAAAAGCATGAGTTTCACACTTCAGCTTTCCCAGTCACTTGACAGTGAACAAAGTTTAGCCATCTTTTTGGGTGATTGACCTCATTTTCCTAATGAATTCCTGATTATCCAGCTGTGGTTTATTTGTGCATGAGTTTCAAACATTACTTTTCCCAGTCCATGGACAATAAGTAAAGGTGAGCAATCAGTGTGACCGAATTCATTCATTTGGCTCGCCATGTGTGGCATAGTCCTGATAATATGGCTGTGGTTTATCCTGGAGTGAAATCCACACTCTAGTTTTTTCCAATCACTGGACAGTGAAGAAAGGTGATCGTTCGGTGCGGAAAAATGCACTTATTTTCCTCGCCCTTTGTGGCGACTCCTGATTATCCGGCTGTGATTTACATGTGTATGAGTTTCACACTTAGCTTTTCCAATCACTGAACCAAGGTTCGCGATCAGTGTGGCCAAATTTGTGTGGCCAAACTCATTTGCCTCATGATTGGCTCATTTCGCTCCTCATGTACGGCGACTTGATTATCAGGCTGTGGATTATCAGAGCATGAGTTTCACACTTTAGCTTTACCAGTCACTTGACTGTGAACAAAGTTTAGCCATCACTGCGGCCGAATGCACTCATTTCCGCCTCTCATGTGCAGTGACTCTTCATTATCCGCCTGTGGTTTATCCGTACAGATGTTTTACGGTTTAGCTTTCCCAGTCACTGGACAGTGAACAAAAGTTGGCGATCAGTGTGGCCGAATGCACCTATTTCCTCATGATGTGCTGATTATGCTCCTCATGTACGGCGACTCTTGATTATCACGCTGTGGTTTATCCGTGCATAAGTTTAACACTCTAGCTTTACCAGTAACTTGACTGTGAACAAAATTCAGCCATAACTGCGGCGGAATGCACTCATATCGCCTGTCATGTGCGGTGACTCCTGAATATCCGCCTATGGTTATTTGTCCAGGAGTTTTAAGCTTTAGCTTTCCCAGTCACTAGTCAGTGAACAAAGGTTGGCGATCACAATGGCCGAATGCAATCATTTCCTCATGATGTGCTACAGATCCCTGATTATCCTGCTGTGGTTTATCCGTGCATGAGTTTCAAACCTTACTATTCCCAGTCACGGGAAGGTGAGCAAAAGAAGCGTTCAGTGTTGCCGAGAGCACTCATTTGACTCGCCATGGGTATTATACCCCTGATAATCCAGATGTTATGTATCCGTGCATGAGTTTCACACCTTACTTTTCCCAGTTACTTGACAGTAACCAAACGCTAACGTTCACGTTGGCTAAATGCACTAATTTCGCTCGTCCTGTGTGGCGACTCCTGATTGTCAGGCCGTGGTTTATCCGTGCATTAATTTTTACACATTACCTTTCCCAGTCGTTGGACAGTGAACAAAGTTTGGCGATCAAATTGGCGGAAAGACACATTTGCCTCATCATATGCGGTGGACTCCGGATTTTCCGGCAGTGGTTTATACGTGCTTGAGTTCCCCACTTTAGTTTCCCCATTCACTGGACAGTGAACAAAGGTGAGCGTTCAATGCTGCCGAATCCACTCATTTCGCTCGTCATGTGCGGCGTCTCCTGATTATCAGTCTGTGGTTTATCCAGCATGAGTTTCAGACCTGAGCTTTCAATGTCACATGATTATGAACTAAGTTTACCTATCACTGTGGCCGAATGCAGATATTTCGCTCGTCATGGGTGGCATACTCTTGATTATCCGGTTGTTACATATCCGTGGAATCTGATATGACTGCTTATCGTTCAAGTGAGGTAGTATTCTCCGAAAAGCTTAGAAAAAGCTGTAACTAAACCCAATGTCACGTGACACCTACCAGACATGTTAGATTATATCAAAATTATTTTATCGTATGCTATCGCAGACCCCTGAATATCCGGCTGTGGATTATCCGTGCATGAGTTTCAAACCTTACTATTCCCAGTCACGGGACAGTGAGCAAGGTAAGCGTTCAGTGTTGCCGAATTCACTTATTTGGCTCGCCATTGGTGGCATACTCCTGATTATCCGGCTGCAATATATCCGTGCATGAGTTTCTCACATTACTTTTCCCAGTCACTTGACAGTAACCAAAGGTGACCGTTCACGTTGGCTCAATGCACTCATTTAGCCTTTCATGTGCGGCGACTCCTGATCATCCGTCTGTTATTAATCTGTGAAAGTGTTTCACACATTAGCTGTCGCAGTCACTGGACAGTGAGCAATGGTGTTCGTACAGTGCGGTGGAATGCTCTCATTTGGCTCGCCAAGTTTCGCATACTCCTCATTATCCGGCCTTTCTTTATCCGTGCTTGTGTTTCACACAATACTTCTCCCAGTCACTGGACTGTGAGCAAAGGTTAGCGATCAGTGTGGCCGAATGCTCTCATTTGCCTCATGATGTGGGGATGACTCCTGATGATCCGGCTATGGTTTATCGGTGCAATAGTTTTACACTTTAGCTTTTCCAGTCACTTGACAGTAAACAAAGTTTAGTCATCATTGTGGCTAAGGCACTCATTTCGCTCGTCATACGCGGCAACCATTCGGCAACGATGATGGCTAAACTTTGTTTAGCCATCATCGTTGACTTGACTTAGACTCCTAATTATCCGGCTGTGGTTTATCCGTGTATGAGTTTCAAACATTACTTTTCCCAGTCACTGGACAGTGAGCACGGGTGAGCGTGAAGTGTGTTCGAATGCACTCATTTGGGTCGCCATGTGTGGCATACTCCAGATTTTCTGGCTGTGGTTTATCCGTGTATGAGTTTCACACATCACTTTTCTCAGTCACTGGACAGTACGCAAAGGTGAACGTTCCGTGTGGCTAAATGCACTCGTTTGGCTCGTCATGTTTGGCATTCTCCTGATTATCCGGCTGTGGTCTATCCGTGCATGAGGTTCACACTTTAGTTTTCCCAGTCACTTGAGAGTGAACAATGGTTGGCGATCAGTGTGGCCGAATGCACTCATTTGCCTCATGATGTGCGTGCCATGGGAGTAATGTTACGTCCTGCTAATCCTATCAGTGAGGATTGCCATGGACATTATATTACCTCTATCTATTTTATTGACTTTATTTGCGTGTAGCAGGAATATTTCGCCCGTGGTACTTTTCCAGTCTACTGCTTAGTGGCTCCTTCATTTCGAAAATCAACTACTCAATGGAAAAAGAGTTCTTTTAATGTCTCGAGGACGAAAAGTCCTCTGCAGCTACGGGCACCCTTTTCTCAGCCTACTTCGTGTGAAAATTCTTTGGAGGAAAGAATCGTTCGTTGAGGGTGCAATGACCCTTTTTATCATCCAGGATTTTGGATAATTTGCTTGGGGAAATTATTTTTTATGATTTCCCTGGTGTAAATAGCTCAAATTGAGCGTAATAAAAACAATATTCTGCATTTAATGGCGGTACTTCATTAGTTGCAACTTTTTCACTTAAAAAATCAATAGGATATCCTTGTTTAAATATATATTTAAAATTTTGCAATTAATGTTACTCAACTCATTCATAATGAAGAGAAAAGTCCATTTTAATGAAATACACATTGGTATAAGTATATTTTTGATGCCATTGTTTTAAAAAATTGCGAATTTAGTAAAAATGGCTGGATTTTTCAGTGGGGCTTTAAACTAGCGGCCGGCACTCTCTGATTGTTAAAGCAATGTAACATGTGAGAAAAAAGAATTTCAACTGTAACAATTGAGGCAAATATGAACCGCAAAAATAAACAACTGTAAGTAAGGAGTCAAAATGACTCCATTAGATAGTTGTGGTATGGGTGTCAAGTCCAGTTTTCATAGCGTTAACTAACTTATAGGTAAGATTGCTAGATATGTTTTTTTGTGGGGAATGTCACCAACAATGGAAAGAAGTATATACCTATTAGAAGTTTGTTTTGAGGTTTTTGTGTACAACTGCATTCTCTTCCCGATGCCCTCTTAAAACTTAACTACAACTTGAACAACCATGGCTCGCACCCCTCCCCTCTAGTTTTTATCCTGGGTACGCCCCTGCGTCTGGTACCAAATTAGATACAGCAAACAGTTGAAGAACGAAATGTGCTGCTAGCGAGTGAACAGGCAAGTAACCATTGATTTGATTTATTTCTTTTACCTGGCCCAGATGAGGCTACCACCCAGTCCCCTCTTCCCTGGGCCAGGGCTCTCTTTACATGCTTAAAAATATGGAAATAAAGGAATACAGGTATCGGTATCAGTAAGAAGGCATCGGTAAAAATTTGATATGATGGTAGATAAAGTCAGTGGCGCAGCGAGGGGGGTTTTGGGGGATAAAACCCCCTCCAGAACTTCGAGAATTTTTTTATGTTTAATCCATTTTACGTATTTGCATTGATATTACTAATACAATAGGGTAGGGATTAATAAAATATCCCTCAGAAAGTCGCAAAAGTCACCATTTTGAACCATATATCTTAGAAAATCCGCAATTTATTAATCTCGCACCTACCGCTTATCCTGGTTGGTATACTAAACCCCCACACACTCCGATATTAGTTGCACCTAAACCCCCCCCCCCCCCCAACCAGCCTTAATTCCTAGCTGCGCCCCTGGATAAAGTTACCTTATACCTGTGGTTGGGCCACGTTGTAATTTTGAGCAATGGGTGTCGGATGATCTTCGTCCTTGACCAGTCGTGTCTCTGGTCATCCGACAGTGCGTTGATGAGCGGACCACATCTACCACGGTACCTAACACATCCCATGAAGCAGGGGCGCAGCTAGGAATTAGGGCCAGGGGGGGTTTCGGGTGTAAAACACTGTGCTTCTGAGGGAGTGGAATACCCGCAAGGGTAGGCGGGAGGTGCGGGGGCCCTCCCTTGGAAAATTACTCTCATCGATGAGAATGTGGGGTACAATATGGACATCTTATTTATTGAATCTGATTGCTTATTATTTTTGGAATATTAGTTAATAATTTCTCAATTTATCTCCCTGATTTAAGCAAATGATACATGATATATCATTTCACATGGAGTAATTACTATTTTCTCTTCAAGGATTGGCAGGATAAACAGACCGAGGATCAGGCTGATGAAGGCAATAATTTTGCTTAATAAGTTCATCAGTAACGATCTATAAGTATGTAACCATGTAAGTTCCATGCACAACCTTGTACTCCCATAACTAAACAAGAATTCAAAAGAATGATGTTTTAATTTTAAATCCTCAAAGCCAATCAGCGTACTTGTGAATGTTTTGATAAAATTCGAGCAATATGTTTTTACGTTTTAAGATTTCTGTATTTTAGTTATTACCATGTGTGGCCTAGGGGTTCATAAATTTTTTAAAGTGTTTCTGTCTTTGATGTTTCCAATTCAGTTTGTAAGTATTTCATTCACTTCATTTATAATGATTAACTATCGATGATTAGATATCTATCTTTGGTATGTCCACCGCTGCCTCAACATGTACATAATTAATGAGAAAAATAAACTCTTCAATATTTATTTCTTGCCCATTTTATTAAGTAAATTTAGCACCCAAATACTGCGCATGTGAAATGACTAACAATTGATAGAGTGGAAAATTTTCAATTTTGTTATTTTAAATTGATCATTATTTAGGAGAGCATTTTATTTAGCAGAAATTTTAAGGCATTTTTTCCTCAGCAAGTGTCACTACAGAAATGGTAGGTGTGGAACTAGTTTTCCTAGTATGTAGCAGGTTTGACACTACACGTTTTCAGCAGGTTTGTTGCGACAGGTTTGCCGCAGGTTTGTTGCGACAAGTGTGCTGCGAAATGTTTTCTGCAAGTTTGAAAAAGCGTAACTAGGAGGTTTGATTCAAGCTTGCCGCAAGCTTGCAGGCTTGTCATGACAAGTTTGCTGCAGGTTTTACGCGACAAGTTTGCCGCAGGTTTGTTGCGACAAGTTTGCTGCAAGTTTGAAAAAGCGTAATTAGGAGGTTTGATTCAAGCTTGCCGCAAGCTTGCAGGCTTGTCATGACAAGCTTGCTGCAAACTTGCAACTTTGTCATGACAAGCTTGCAGCAAGTTTAGCATGCTATCTGGGAAAGTCCCTCGGAGATTGCCACACGCCTTCATCCCACAGTATTTTTGCCCACTTATTATTACTCCAACCACCACCGCATTTATAATAAATATAAGTTGCGTAAAAGAAACATTTGGAAAACTGTCGTTATTATACATTTAAGGCACTAATGTTTTCATAAAAATAACTTTACTATTGATACAAGAAGCATATTTCGTAATAGATATACATTGTTCTTACGAATGATAAGACCCCTTACCTGTCAGACTCTTGTAACTCCCGCCTTAGAAATAAATTCTGGATCCGCCATTGATCAACCACCTTTTAAGCTACATAAGGGTTACTCACCTGAATACGAGCCATCTGAAACAAGAGGCTCCTTAGAAGCGTACTGTAGGTAAATTTTGACTTAATTAACTTCATAAAAGAAATTGTAAATTCTTACGGGCAAAGAATACAAAGTAATTTAGTACCCTAAAACAATTTACGCAAATATTATTTTTCTACATCACAGAGCTGAAATTTCAAATAGTAATGCACTACAATCTGATTTCTATGCTTGAATTGAAGGAATGAACGCAAAACAGCGTTTATATGCAAATAAAATGAGAATGAATGGATCACTTTACACTCATCGCTGGGATGAAAGCATTTTCAATTTCACCAAACAGAACAAAAATTAAACAATAACAATTAGCGACTACGGGATATAGGGGCTAGGGTCACTTCAAATTCACACTAATGATAGGTCGTTAGCAATTGAATGCTACAAAGTGAATAAAAACCCCCATTAATTAGTGATTCCCATTATTCATTGCGCAAAAATAGTGTTTCGTCAATAACTCAGGCTTTCGGCTTAATCAAATGAATATTAGATCAAACGGTTATGCAATGCTGGTAAACTCCTGGGCTTACAAGGAGACTTTGCCTAACCGATGTCAAGAAAGAAGATGAAACCTTTTTTATTTGAAAGTAGACACTTAGATAGGAATAGAGTTGAAGGGCTTTGTCCAAATACGCCCGGGTTTGAGAGAAAAAAGCATTTAAAAATTGAAAAATATGGTCACGTTGAATTTAATATTTAAAATTTCGCTCATTGTTTAAAAGTGATTTGGCCGAGTGGTAGCGTACCGCACTACTGAAGTGAAAGTCCAGGGTTCGAGACTCTGTAAGAGTAAATTTTTTCCAGTCTGCCACCTCCTCCATTTTTTGTAATCCGTTCCATCCTCTTCTTATTTGTTCATTTAGGACGTTTTACATTTTTTTAATTTGACTGTTGTTTGAGAATAAGCCCTAAACTGACATTTTTGTCGCTAGCTAACCCTTACTTCGAAATATTCTTTCCGTGCCAAGATTCATGAAAGCAGGAGTGGTAAAACTGTGGTGCTGGCTTCGAAGTGAAGGGAACTCATTTCCAAAGCAAAAGATTTTAAACATATTGTCTCCGGACAGTTTCCTTGGTTACATACGGGAGAAAGATGAAAGATAAAAAATCAGGGGGAACGAAACTCGACAAGCTTGAAATGATCGACAGATGGGTATACGATCACTTTGTCGAACCCAGGAACAGCAATGAGCCGCTGATGACTCGGACTTTACAAGAATAGCTATTTATGCGTGATTTCAGCACATATATCCAGGATTTGAATTCCCTGCTGGTGCTTCATGGGTTCCATCTTTTAAGAAGAGAAACCCAATCGTGCAACGTAAATTAACAAAATACGTATCAGCGGGCGAGCAAGCGTGTACTGAAGAAATATTGCAATCGGCAATGACGTTTCAGAAGCAAACAAAAAGCCCAATCTCCAAATGTAATGGATTTCGTAATTAATACAGATCAGACCGGGTGTCCGTAGAGGTGGATATAAAGAGAACGCGATCAAGAAAGGGAGAATATTGTTCAAGTTGCTCTTGGGAGCGTGATCAAAGTAATGCACTCATATACAGCGCAGGAAAGCTGCTTCCTAAAGTTTTTATTGTGCTTATCAGAACCTGGAGGTGATTTTGGTCCGCAAGTGAGCGAAGAAACTGGAGAGTGAATTTTTATATGTTTCTGTTGTGTATTCTAAATCTGGAAAACTTACGACTGAGTTGTATTTCAAATTTAAAAAAAAAATGTTCTCCGGCCTTGTGTTAAAAACAATACATTTTTATTGCTTATTGATTTGTGGTGGACAAAAAAATAGTGCCATTTATGATGAACTATTTATCGACGAGGAAGGAGAACCGATATACAGCGTAAAAACTATACCACCGAAGTGCACATCCGTAAGCCAACCGTGCGATATTTATTTTTACAGGAAAGTAAAGCAGTTTATTGCACGAAACCAGAACTGCACCTTCCTCCTTCAAGGGAAAAGAGAGATATTCTCACATGAGGATGGAATAAAAATCCATTCAATCGTGCATCATCAGTTGTCCTAACCAGCGTTCAATGATATGCTGAGGTATGCATGATATGCCTCGAAGCTAGTAGAGAATTAAATTGTTTAAAAAAGTTAAGGGGATTATGTTTCATTGAAGATATAAAGAAACACAATGGCGAATGCTCAGGTAGCAGTTTTATAGAAAGAGCATGGTGCTTTTCAATTACTTGCTTTTCTTGTTTTATTACAATTATCATCCAAATTACTGTAAAGGGGCGAAGTAATAAATAAATAATGAAAAATTGAAGAAGGCAATGGCAATTGCAGATTATTCAATTTTATATATTTGTACTTTATATTATGGAGGTATTTCCTCCAATTCATGGTCCTTTACGCGACAGAGATTTCTCGTAAGCACAAGATCTAATGAAAGCAAGAGAAAACCGAATAATATCGTGCTACGGGAAAAAGCAAAAGAAGTGTAGGAAAATGGGAGTCTGGCGAGGCCATGAAAAAAGAAAAGGGAAGGGACGAGCCGACAAGCCAAACTAAAAACAGTACTATCATATGGACATCGACCTCAACAGGTGCAGGCCATGACCCAATTTTAAGTTGGCCGAGTAGTATCCAGGTAATTACAAGTTCACATGTAACGACAATTCGTTCCCCAGCTAATACAGCTTGTTTAAAATCTCTAGGCACCTTAATACGCGGAAATAAGGACTCTGACATTGAGAGGAGAATAAGTTTGTGGGAGGAAAGCATATCTCGCACATCGATCGGTTAGGGCAAGAGGAGTAGGGAATAATGGTCGGCAGGGTGCCCAAATATGGCTTTATGGAGACTTACTATTCAAACGAAAAATATAGATGGTACTTCAACCTCATAACCAGGTTACTATGTGTTGAAAAAACTTCGTTCTAATCGACTAGCCCTTCAACTATTCAGGTGTTGAGGAATTTCTTTCTTCCTTTCCAAAATCCTATTATACACAAAAATTTTAGCCTTTTAACTTTTAACTCAATATCTCCGGTAAATCGAATTCGCTTGAATAGGTTCTCGGCAACAAAATACATGCTGCAAAAGTTATTCAGCAAAATAAATTAAGTTATTAGGGCATTTCCTGACAATTACCAAGGTAAAAAAATAAGACTACAGGAGAGCAAAGACAGTGAGAAGAGCAATAGGGACGTTTTGCAATTGGAATACTCCAAATTGATCATACAGGTAGACGAGTGAAAATTGTTGTATATTCTAAATACTACTACAGCAGGAACCTGGGAGACTCTCCGGAGACAATATGTTTAAAATCTTTTGCTTTGGAAATGAGTTCCCTTCACTTCGAAGCCAGCACCACAGTTTTACCACTCCTGCTTTCATGAATCTTGGCACGGAAAGAATATTTCGAAGTAAGGGTTAGCTAGCGACAAAAATGTCAGTTTAGGGCTTATTCTCAAACAACAGTCAAGTAAAAAAAATGTAAAACGTCCTAAATGAACAAATAAGAAGAGGATGGAACGGATTACAAAAAATGGAGGAGGTGGCAGACTGGAAAAAATTTACTCTTACAGAGTCTCGAACCCTGGACTTTCACTTCAGTAGTGCGGTACGCTACCACTCGGCCAAATCGCTTTTAAACAATGAGCGAAATTTTAAATATTAAATTCAACGTGACCATATTTTTCAATTTTTAAATGCTTTTTTCTCTCAAACCCGGGCGTATTTGGACAAAGCCCTTCAACTCTATTCCTATCTAAGTGTCTACTTTCAAATAAAAAAGGTTTCATCTTCTTTCTTGACATCGGTTAGGCAAAGTCTCCTTGTAAGCCCAGGAGTGCGGTACGCTACCACTCGGCCAAATCACTTTTAAACAATGAGCGAAATTTTGAATATTGAATTCAACGTGACCATATTTTTCAATTTTTAAATGCTTTTTTCTCTCAAACCCGGGCGTATCTGGACAAAGCCCTTCAACTGTATTCCTATCTAAGTGTCTACTTTCAAATAAAAAAGGTTTCATCTTCTTTCTTGACATCGGTTAGGCAAAGTCTCCTTGTTAGTGATTAATTACAATATATCAGTACCAAAAAGCAGTTGCGCATCTAGTAATATACTTGGGGGGAGAGAAGGGATTTGGGGGAATGAGGGGGTTAGTGGGGCCAACCCCCCTTGGAAACGTGGATTTAAGGGAAAATTTTGAAAACATTATGCCTCAAAGTGAATTTTACATCATTTTGGCACTTAAAATTTTAGTTGAAGCAGACGCAGTTCGTGCATATCAAATCCCGACAGGAAATTTAAATATTTTTTTGATTTCTCTGAGGCTCCCTTGTATGGGGGGGGGTTAAAGGATGTGTCCCCTTAAATACAATTACGCCATGGCCAAAAAGATTGAAATTTATCGAAAGTAAGTGAGAGACTAGAAAGTTGAGAAGCAGCAGTGACATGAATTACTTGAAAATTATAAATACCTGTTAATGATTCTTAAATGATACGATATCAGGCAACCATAATGGTAAGAAATTCGTCGGCGATTTAGGAAATGCGACATTTTTTCCTTTTTATGCTTTATGATGGGCCCGAAGAGTGTTTTTGAAAACATAAATTACTAAAAGGTAAGTAAATAAACTAACAGGTTAATAGTTATTTCTGATGTCATATCTTCACCAGTTACCTAGTAATTAATGCAGTGTACGAGGTAGAAATAGATTGTAATGGAGAATTCCAAAAACAAAACAAAAATTGAATGGCCAGTTGAAAACTGAGGGTTTCACGTAACGGTGAAAGTGAATTTCAATGACGATTAAAAAGCGATTCTCTTACACTCGATGAGGGGGCCGTGCCTCCCCTCCGCCTACACATTTTTATAGAATAAGTTCTTAAAAAAATTTATTTTTAAAAACCAGCCTTTATATTTAGATTACAGGGGATGAGCAACGTTTATATATGACACAAAGCAAAAAAACTCAGTGACCCCGAAAAACCAAAAGTGACGTATTAAAAAAGTCACTATATTTATTAAATTTTCAGTGAATGGTAAGCCCCCTATGTTTCAAAATGCCACCCCTATGCTTTTAAATGCCTACTATGTGGATATGCCTAAAGTGGATAACTTTTACTGTGGTCGCAAAACACGAAAATCGACGATTTGGAACTTCTTAGATCAAAAACATGTTTTGGGGGCTAAAGGTTAACTGGGGGGTGGTTAAAGGGGGGTTGGAGAGAAAAAGTTATATTTTCATGTATTGTCATCGGAAATGAAGAAGTGTGCAAAATTTCAGCGTTTTTGCTTCACAGGAAGTGAGTCAAATTTGAGTTACAAGATTTGTACCAGACAAACAGACAAACAAACAGACAGGTTGGTGAGTTGATATAAAGGCTGAAAAAAGGGTACATTTTTTGTCGTCTCTACGACAGAATACAATATCTCCCGTCGTTATTTAGTGTTAGAAATCCCAGTTTAGATGAATTGCAATGGTCATTTTAACCGCATTTGAAAATGGCCATATTTGCGCCCATTTGATGCCACTCCACGTGACGTCACAAGGACCTAGTTACTAAACAAGAAGATAGCAGGTTTACATCGTTCGAGATTCCAAATACTAGCATGAAGCACGGAGCTCAGGGAAACATGTCTTAATAATCATCGGTTAAAACTGCCTACGGTCGGAAAGTTTCCTTTGCTTGATAACGTGTAAATAATCCTTATTTGAGCCAAGTGCTACCTGCTAGCAGCCAGCATCGCAAAAGCTTACGTATTCTCGCTCCAAGGTCAACTCACATGGCAGTAACGGGAACCAGAGTGACGTCGTACGGGCTTTTCCCAGCGTTCATACTTAGCCGTCGCGTTTCGCGCGCTTGAACATTTTCACTTTTCATTTAATCGCGAAAAATAGATATCGTCATTGAAAAATGTAAAACCGTGAAATGCGTACTCCAGGAGTTATTATCATTCCATTAAGGCAATAAAAATATAATAGGAAACCACCCCATTGCAATAGGTAAGAGTCAATGGCAACACTTCAAGCCGTTTCCTGCCGGCGCCTACAATAGTTAACGTTTTCGTGCTACAAGTAGCATAAGAATATTTTTAATCTCTCTGTACGGAGCTCTTTTTTGGGGGTGAGTTGCCTGGGTATTTTCGTCCCTCAGATTTGGGGCTCAGCTCAACCCTTACCTCACCCACTGGACTTCACCCTCTGACCCCATTAAGTCACGAATCCACGGCCAACTTATTGCGTTACCAGTGTTTTTTTCAACCAGACAATGTAGTTGATTTTAAATGATTTCCTCTCTCAAGGAATTACTAACATTTTTGTTAAGCATTGTGGAATTTTAAACAGGTTTCTAGCGTTTATAACAACAAGGTTAGTAAATATAAGGTAATAATACTAAAAGTCCAGAAGTCCGTTATTTTTAACGATAAAATTCCGTTTAAACATTGCTTGGGCACAGAAAAAAAACTAAGAACTCATTTCAAAGTATAAAAACATAGCAGTAAACAATAAAATCTATTACTGAAAAAACTATTGAAAACATAACTACTATGCATCGGATTCCTGCGGTGAGGATGGTCATAAATGAGTGGGACGGTCGGATTTTATTGCCTAGGAGTGGCCCTTAGGACTCGCTTAGCTGGGCCTCAATACATCGGACAATTGCTGCCTCAGCAGCCATTTCCCTTCTATCCCGACGGCCAGAGCCAACGTTCACTCGTCTGCGCTGAAAACTCCGCGACAGCTATACCCGACGTCAGTTTTTATGCGTATGAAAATGCCCGTCGGCTCCACCCGACGTCCAGCGGGAAAGGGTTAAAGAGAAATATATTCCTTCAGCTGCGGGAGTTCACGACTTTAGCTACCAGCCAGTGCACAAGAGAAGCAACAAATATTCTTCCCTCTTGCTTGGTGTCTCCAAATCCACAGCCGAGGGCCTCGCAAGGAGTGGACTCATATAATCCGGGGCAACCCTTCTTTCTTTCTCATCAACAGATGGGCTTACATTTGGGCAATTTTACTAGGCATATTAACAGCGTGGAGCGGCAAGGAAACAATAAAATATGAACAGTAGGATACGAGATGCGAAGTGGAAAATAAGGCATAAATGGCGACTTCATAGAATGTCACTTTTTGCAAAAGAGGAGGGTACTAACTTAGCATGGGAAAGTAAAATGGGATAGGGCTGACTACCTTACTGGGGAAATTGTCATTACTTTCTATATTCCATTACACATAAATATTATGTAATTTTTGTAATGCAATACCTAAATTGAGATTTTGTCACATTTTTTATCTACTGGCATGCAAAATAACGAAAAGACTTTCAATTTCGGACTTTTGCAGGAATATTAACGTCGTGGATCCAGAAAGAAACAATACGAAATAGGCATTGCGATAGGAAATACCGTGAAGCATCCATTGCAGTGAAGGATGGCCGGGGAGGCTTAAGCCGCATTAGCGATTCCTAAAGTGAGGAAAAGTCACTTAGACTCTACACGGGAGACACAAAAAGTATGGGAAATTGACGTATATAGTCTAGCAATGGTCAAACTTCTAAAATCTTTTTTCTTGCAGTTTGAGGCTTAAGCGTTGCGACAATATTTCCTTGGCCTTCTGTCGATTTTTGAGGGGGGTCATTCAATGACTCTTTGTCTTTTCTCGTCTCGTTCACCGTAAACACCGGTGTGAGTGAGTGTGTCAGTCAGTGAAACGTCGGAAGTGCGTTTTAATATATGCTTACTTTGTGACAAGGATTCTTTTCCAGGTGAACTCACTTTTCGGTGCAGGTTATTCTAAATACTCGATGGTTGCGTGAGCGTTGACAAAGCGTTGATTGACAAAGACATATGGCAGCGAGCGGTGTAATACGGGAAAACAAGTCGGACGATCAACTCCGGTATCCAAAGGTGGTCACCATGGAGGTTCCAGGGGCAGCCAGGCCGCGCAAATTGCCGTCTCCGAGAAAATAGGAGGCCGCACAAAGATAGACGAGCCTGCGTCCAGCCCGTACCACGGCACCAAGGAATGGAGTCATCCGGTGGTCATCCAGGTCACGTAAAGTTATATTGCCCATACCCCGGTGATACCACCCCTGTGTCCAATTACTTGTCCCCGTATGCAGCAATACGCCACTGTTAAGGCACCTTGTGCAATTCATCGACGCCTCAGTGATTTTTCTCATTATGCTCAGACTTTGTCAGCAACGGAACTTAAATGTGTAATTGGGACAGACTTGATTACTTCCCAGACATAAAAAGTGTAACGAAGTCTAATAATTGAAATAAGTCCGCTTAACGGCATACATTTTGGCTTTTGTTAGATATTTTTTTATTGTTTCATGGTAGTTTCAAATGCCCATTGCATAAATCATTTATTATTTCATCCATTCATCACTAACCCAATCATGTTCACCTATCAGGTTAAAAATTTCATGTAAGATGTTTCTTATTTTTGAATATATTTGTGCGAATGCTGAATGAAAAGGTCCTTGCATTTCTTTGGGTATTCCTACGAAACCTATTTATCTACCTTCACCTGCCGCCGAGTCGTCACGCGCCTTACTACAATTTGGATCTCTTCATCACGAAACAAGCTGCGAACGGGAATCCCCCGCATTTATTGCAATGCTTAATTAAATCTTTCGATAAATCGTCCTGACTGACAACTTAAGGAGGTTTATCATTTGTGGGTGGTTTTCGCGCTTTTCATCCGGGCAACCGACGTTGAACCATTACAATATATATGAATATTAATTATCAAATATTACGATATAAGCCATATACTTGGCAAAGAATGGCGTAGCCTTATATCCGAAAATAAAAACGACATACATGGTAATGCGGGGGCACAACAGCCTATGAATAGCAAATTCCGTGAAAGTTGTGAAATCTCAACAATTATTTTTTACCACAAGGAATTTTATTTTGAAGGCCCATATTTTCAATTTAAATTTTTTAGAATATCATTAAGTAAAATGAAGAGAGAAAATTGTATATTTTTGGTATTTATTTACTCGGCGTAATGGGTTAATAACTACTGATATTTTGCCAAAAAACCATGCATTTTTGAAATTTTAAAATTTTCAACCGTTTCAGATTATTGAATTTTGATATTTTATACTTGTTCATATATTTAGAAATATAACTTGTATTTTAAAGGAAAACATTAAGTATTATTTAATTTTCTCTGCATTTAGATCCTGGGAACTCATACATCAAATATTACAACAAAATGCTAACTAGTAATATAGGACTCGATAGTGTGAACGAAACATTTTCGTTATTTTACAACAAAACTCGCACTCGCGTGTGTCCAATTTTGAAATTTTCATAACAAAGAAATAAGGATTTATAATAAAATTTCCTTAAAAATGTCCTTTTATTCATTATTATGGCATTCACCAAGATCTAGATATAAATTTGCAAATTACAGCGGCACATCATTTTGACGCTGACGGTAAGATATTTGAAAAGCGGTGAATACAGACAACCACTTGAACGTAAAACAGTATCACAATGTAGCGCATGCAAACTTCGTTTCCAAAAAATCATTATGATAGCAATGCCTTTGCGGACTTAGAAACCGTGCTTTTCATTCCCTGCGATAAAAATATGCATTTTGTCCAATTGTTACGATAAATATTTTCTCCATGATATAATCATCTCAACTGATATATCTCAACACGCAAAACCACGAGTGTAATACCTAAACATTATCTAAAAAATTTATTTGTACACATCTTGGAAGTTATTTGTTTCGTGCCTATAAACGGGACAGTTACCAGGAAATATATGGCCATTCACCTGAGAAAAACATTCCGTGCATATATCATTTTAGCATTAACCATGGCTAGCAATGGTTTCAAGAGGACATATTATTGTCATTTGAACAAATAATTGGATGGTGATTGTGGTGCAGCCATTCAGACTACAACCCAATACTGATGTAGTAAGTGAAAAGCATGTGGGTACATCAACAATTAAAACAGACCAGTCACTCAATTAAGCACCCTCTTTATCAATCGTATATTGTTATTCACATTATATTTAAATATAAATTACATAGAAGAACTATAACAACTAACATTGATGAGACAATTAAGCATCGATTAATCACACAATGATTATAGACAATATTTTGAAAATTATTCTTGAGACAAAGTGCCTCAAGTTTTTATTGAAAGTGTTGAAATGCTTGTCTTACTTTTAAATATAAATAATTTTCTACCAGTAAGAAAAATAGCAGTTAAATATATGGGAATAATTTCTTAAGTCCTTGGAAATGTAGCAAAATAAATATACTTAAAATATATGAAATAAGATCACAGACCTAACTGAATATTTTATTATCATTTTCAACATTATGGGAGACTTTTTCATTTACTACAAGCAAAACTCATAATATTAAGAATTCTTTACCTTTATTGCTAATGAATACAAATTAATTGGACCAATTTATTGGAACACCAATGAAAGAAAAGTTGTATCTATCAGGAGAAAGTATTTTCACAATCATTGCGAGAATAAGGATTCTTTCCGGTGTACCCGCATCTGTAAGACAAGGTTTTATTTGGTAGTGTAAGACTTTTCACATTCATTGCACGAATAAGGTTTCTCATAAGTATGAATCCACATGTGGCAGATAAAGCTGCTTCTTTCGGAAAAAAACTAATCACATTCATTGCATGGATATGGTTTCTCCTTTATGTGAGTCCGCATGTGACAGACAAGGTAACTCTTACGAGAGAATGATTTAACGCATTTATTGCAAGATTAAGGTTTCTCCTTCGCATGAGCCCGAATGTGACGGACAAGGTGGCTACTTTGAGCGAAAGACTTATCACATTCACAGCAAGAATAAGGTTTCTCCTTTGTATGAGTCCGAATGTGACGGACAAGGTGGCTGTTTTCAGAGAAAGACTTATCACATTCATTGCAAGAAAATGGTTTCTCCTTCGTATGCGTCCGAATGTGACTAACAAGGTTGCTCTTTTTAGGGAAAGACTTATCACATTCATAGCAAGAATAGAGTTTCTCCTTCGTATGAGTCCGAATGTGACGGACAAGGCTTTCCTTATGAGAGAAAGACTTATCACATTCATTGCAAGAATATGGTTTCTCCTTCGTATGAGTCCGAATGTGACGGACAAGGGTGCTCTTTCTAGAGAAAGACTTATCACATTCATTGCAAGAATAAGGTTTCTCCTTCGTATGAGTCCGAATGTGACGGACAAGGGTGCTACTTTGAGTGAAAGACTTATCACATTCACAGCAAGAATAAGGTTTCTCCTTCGTATGAGTCCGCATGTGACATACAAGGCTGCTCCTAACAGAGAAAGACTTATCGCATTCATTGCAAGAATAAGGTTTCTCCTTCGTATGACTCCGAATGTGAACTATAAGGTGACTCTTTTCAGAGAAAGACTTATCGCATTCATTGCAAGAATAAGGTTTCTTCTTCGTATGAGTTCGAATGTGACGGACAAGGTGGCTGTTTTCAGAGAAAGACTTATCACATTCATTGCAAGAATAAGGTTTCTCTTTTGCATGCGTCCGAATGTGACTAACAAGGTTGCTCTTATCAGAGAAAGACTTATCACATTCATTGCATGGATACGGTTTCTCCTTCGTATGAGTCCGAATGTGACGGACGGGGGAGCTCTTTCGAGAGAAAGACTTATCACATTCACCGCATGAATAAGGCTTCTTTGCTGTGTGTGGACTACCTGTGCATGATTTCCGATCTACAATTAAGCTTATCCTCACTTCCCTCACATTTTTATTCCCTGCAAACAAGGCTGAGGCTCTTTCAGGAACTGGGGACTCTAGAAAAGAAATTCACATTAAAAATAAGTAAATTCAGGGATGAAATCTATGATTTGTTGAACTATTTTATAGGAGCCATTAGACAGATATCAAGGAAGCTACTTAAACCGATCCTTCGTTTTGATGCTATACACCTAACAAGATGTCAGTAAAGGTGGTTTCCATACATTTCTTCACATATTGAGCGGCACTGTTCCTCAGAGAAATTGAGCTAAGTATTTGCATAAAAACCTCAAGTATCCACTCCAGAAAACACCTCAATGTACTTTTTTCATGCACAGAAGTAAACATAAACGGAATTTACAAATGACATGCATACACATAATGTTGAATTGAAACAATTTCCAACAGTATTAAATGCAAATACTTTCTAGCAATGCAAGACTAAAAATATGCAATATACAATAAAAATAGACAATAACTTTGGGGGCTAGAAGGTAACTAAAGCTCACAAAAACATCATTGCCAGCTTAATAAATCATAGAGAGGAAGATGGAGGGCCAATAATATGGCATATTATAAGAACTTACCTTCAAGGTCTACATATATTAAAAAAAGAAATATTTGTATGAGAAACAAAAGCAGTTATTGAAGATCACATTCTCTTAACCCTTTCGAGACCGCGGAGTTTTCGTCTTAGCTTGACTGCTGTACCGAGCCCCAAGAGACTCTTCTTTCTCGTGGTACGGAGCATTTTTGGAGGGCATTCGTTAAGAAGGGTCTCGTTGAACCTTTTTCGACCCCTCCACGGTGAGACTCCGCATTATCTCGGACTCCGAGAGTAGTTGTGCTCCCTCCTTTCCGGGTTTACGACCATACCTGCGGCATTGGTTCGCTGTCAACTTATGTATTGCTTATATGTATTTAGCAAATGGATAATTGTTCCTTGCACGTAAATTACAGACTTTGAATTGAATTCCTCATTTTTATCTGAGCATTGTCAAATTTTAAACGAAGTTCTAAGGCCATTATTAACGCATTTAATGCGGCAACAATTTCCATGTTTATGTTTATACATAACTCGAGATATAAGTTAATATTTGTCGTAGAATTTCATTTAAAAATTGTAAACGCTGCTCAAAAGACGAATAATTCAATTCTTAGTGTATATTCCTTGAGAAATGAACAAATATTTATTTCTAAAATTGACTGTATAAACAACTGAATGACCGCTGTCCCTTACCGCTGAGAGGGATGAAAAAAGACGAAGGGTCCGGGTACCTGCTCCCGGATTCCGAGGGTTAATCCTAAACCCCGAAGCGTTGGGTCCCGAGACAAAGGCGACCTAAACCCACGACCGTCCTGAAAGGGGGAGCGCTAGAAAACGTATATATACGGGTTTCGTTTTCTTGACCGGGAAGCTCTCACACGTATATATACGTCCGTGGTCTCCCGGGTCAGGAAACGTCCACACGTATATATACGTGTACGGTAGGGAAAAGGTTAAGGGCACTATTCTCCATTTCTAACTAAACTTTCATAACCACAACACCTTGCTTTCTTTAAAAAAATTATTTCAAGTATAAAGGAAGGGAGGAATTAATTATCTCATACCTTATGCCATTATATAATGTATAGGGATGGTCAGATGGGATGCATCATATCCAAATATCTGCTGCTATTGCCCTTAATCAGATATATCGGATCCAAAGGAGCGGAGGGAATCGTATCTGGTTCCGAAATTTTATATTATGGCTTCAGCGAATGGACCCATATGAGAAGAGTGGATAGGGTTCTAACACTCTCTTTGAATGTGCTCTCACAGTTCTGCTGATATCTCTTTCTGCCAGTCTCAGTTTGAGAGTCTGGATGGTTCAGAACGGATTGGTTTCAAAAGCCATCAGAACAGACCAGTTACACAGAATGTTAAAATGATAAAAAGTGTCATGTTTGCACAATGAATCCAACATTTCGATAAAAGGCTTTGCATGCAAAGATGCACTGAAATGGAGACAGCACATTTTGTAACATATCAGTAGCCTCCCCCCACACTACTCCCCAACTCCATCTTACGACCATCTACAATCGTCTGGTTTCAGTGGCTGACCCTGTATTCAGGGTTGAATTCTCCATGGATTAATTCTAGCAAGTAATCACCATGAAGCATGATTTATGATTCTTGAGTAAGTCTTTAAGAATATCTATTTCATTTTCTCACTTTGTGGATAGAGATACTTCACATGAAAAAGCAGAACATTGGCAAAGCTACCTGTTATCCAAGTTGTTCACATGTATCCATTTTCCAAGTTCCTCACTCTTCCCTAAAATTTTTTAATAATTTATCTATTTTTAGAAGCTATCATCACAATAATATTTGAATTTGGAATAAGTCCTAAGTGAATTTTCACAAAACTCAAAGTAACTAAAATGTGAAGAAATGTAGAAAATACCACTAGAACATCATAATAAAAAATAAACTCAACAGTTATAAGTTAAATTAACATGCAATTAATTCAAACTTCTCATATCCATCCTCAAAGAGAGTGATGCCTTGAACTTTGCTTTACCACCTTTAACAATTTGGATGAAGCTATAAGCTTGAAATCTTAGCTTACGAGAATAAGTAAGCATGGCCTGGGCACCCACTGTCATTACTCTGCAGAACTATAACTGCTGCACACAAGGTATTGAAATTGAGTTTAGCCTATTTTCGGCCAAATCAGTTATTTCCTTATCTCACTTTTTCCATGATTAACTGTTAAGCCTATTAAAGCACAGTTGCCAATAGCACAAAACAGTGAATTGGTTGGGGTGTCTTTCGAAGCAAAATTTTACCATCATTTCAAAACTGAAAAAATCCACATGAGCTCATTTCAACAAGTTCCACGTTAATTTTGTGTATGGACGCCACAATTGACATGGTGAATAAACGGAATCTTATTCTTATTATTCTTCACAAGTGATTTATTGGGATTTTTTTCTATTACCCAGTATTAAAGACAAAACTGTTAGGTGAAGTACACTGGAATTCCCATATGAATGCACATTACAGCATATATTGTTTAATGTTATTGAAGCATGAAAACATTTTACTATACACATGCTGACCTGATTATATTCTCAAGCAGAACTATACATCATGAACTAAAGAATTTTTAGATGGATGACATACACAGATGCTACGTCCTTCACATGGGAAATATCCAAAAACCCGGTTCAGAATTCAATCAAATTTTCTTGTTTTATACATAGTCCATTGGGAGCTGTCCTTGAATCAGCCCGCATATGGGGTTATATAACCAAATAGTTTAAACTGAAATGCATAGATAAAAAGTTGAGCTCTACGGCCTCAAGGTCAAATGGGGAAAGAAACACTCCAATGGCCGTAACAAGGGACCTCGTCACAGGTATAAACAAAACACTGTGTGGTATGCTGGAACGGGAAAATTCGCAGCGACCAACCCCAGCCTCTCAACCAGAAACCCTTCACTAACACACGATCAACAGTGTAGAAACCTTCGCGAGGGTTGTGGGACCTCGCTAAGGCTGCTCACGTTGAAACAATCACTCGCTTAACTATGAAGGAACCTTCGCGAGGGTTTTGGGGTGCAGTGCAGGCTGAAATGCAGTTAAACCTTTACTGGTTAAATGTATTCATGTATAAGAGCCACTCTCCGAAGAGTGAGCATTAGTCCAGTGGTTAAAGAGCCCAGTTGTCATGCCGAGAACCCGGAGACAGGCCACATGTTAAAATAAAATTTTCAGTAAACTTAATGGGAATATTGACAAAAAAACAAGCTTTTCTAATATAAGAGTACATTAAGAATGTAAGAAAAAATCAAATTCAAAATCTTATTGAATTCTGAGACACAGCTTTTGGACATTCGCCTAGTCAGAATTAGTTAAAAATCTTTTCTCTGAAGAGTTATTTTCTAAGCACTGAGGAGCACTCACCCACAGCCTCCTTCATAGACTCCATGGCCATTGTTCGATTTTGAATCAGTTCCCCATTCTCCGTAACAGTAGGCTAAAAGTAAGCAGATTTCAGATTTACAAATGACAACTTTAGGATAATAAAAAAATGAAACAAAAATATTAAATTCTTGGGAATCTCTTGCGTGAATACAAAACCAAATGAAGTGACAACACCAACACTAATCGTAAACACTCTCCAATAATACACTGTCCTAAATACTAAAATATATACTTCTTTCCAGGGAAAAAGGGTGGGCCAAAAGAATAAACAAAATGTAAGGTAAAATGTTGCTCGGCAACAGGTCTTCTTCAGAGTTTGTTCTTCCATTCTTAATTATATATGGTATTTCGTCGTGAATCTTCTTAACTAAAGAGGGGGAGTCATGTGGGATAACAGTTTTACTTATCGGCTCTCTGTTATGGATGGAGATGACCTCCTTGGCTGGCTCCTGCTGCGTCTTCATTCACCATGGGCTGAGAGAATATTTAATGCAAGGCGTCATGGGTTGACCTTATTCCTCTTAGCACAAATAATCACACAGGATATTGAATCAGCTCTCCTTACCTTGTATATGCTGATTTAAAGTTACCCATGAAGCATGGCAAGCAGCATTGGTTACAATACATTGTGCCAATTTTTGAAAATAATGATAAAGGTTTCAAAATCTTGGCTCAAGTACCCAAGTTCACAGTATTTGAAATTGAGGATTTCTACCAGACATCACTTTCATCCATTAATTTTATTGAATGTGTATTTCATGCATACCTCAAAGGCATCAGTCTCCTTGGGAGATAGTTCGTTCTTGGCCAAAACCAGCAGAGTGTCAAGGTCTATCACAACGGCTCTGGTGCCTTCACCATCCACCTCTTCGCCTTGGGTAGAGTTTGAGGCCTGTGCCTGCGTATGAGTCCAAAATCAGCATCATCAAGGACAGAGATACAGAAATATAGAAAAAGCTTTGAGAGTTCACAAAAAAATAATGATTCCTATTTATAGCATTGATAAATATCTACACACCACCTCAAAACATACACTTCTGTAATATTCACATCTTAACCGCTTGTGTTATACATTTACATACAATAAATTGTACTATCATTTGCAAAAGTCTTGCAACAAATCGAGCGGCGCCACTTTCGCTCCACAAAGATTGTGCCCGGAAATTGTATGGTTTTCGGGTGTATGCAACAATCCAATACTAGTCTTCATGGTTCAATGCATGGAGAAAGGGTCATTGGGTGGGTGAGGTATTTTGTCATCCTTTTCAGTCTCGGGATTTGACCGCTTCCATTTAAGTGAAATTAATGTTCATGATATTCCCCCAAACACATTGTAGCATTTAATGCAGTAGGAAAGATCGAAGGTAATTCCTCGGAGAGATTTAAAAAGTTGGTAGCTTGGCTCTTTTTGAGTGATCTCAGCTCTTTTCAGAGAGCTGGAAATCACGAGTCGTTCACTGTGAACATGGCAGACTTTTGTTTACATCTATCGACTCCGGTTGATGTTTTAATACAATATCTACGACATATGATGCGAGGCAGCTTTGAAATTCCCAGTGTTTCATCATATAAATATCTGAGCAAACACGTAAAATATGAATTAGTTAAGCTGATCGGCATTAATCGTTGCGTAAGTAATAACAGAGTTCTCCGACGTCCGTCAATCGGTAAAGATGTATTCCTTTCCACTTATTCAAACTATGACGAGGAAAACTTAATTCCAGGTAAAAGTCCCATTTTTAATGATTGCCGGATTTCAACAGGTATTGTTTGATAAAATGTTCTACTGCTGAATTAGTGTGAATGCGAATAATAACTCTAAGCTGCTATGTCGTTGATGATTAAGTTATCTTATTTAGATGCAATCATTTACATATACACTGATGAATTCGGGATAATGTAAGATACTTACTTAGCATTATTAATTGAATTATCTACTTGCATTGAGTAGGTTACATTGTATTAGGAAATGTGTTTGTGGGCGGTTTTATGTTTAAGGCATCAGTGGAACTGCAGCTCATTTCATAAAACCTTTCAAGTCGAGTAAGAAGGACGTAAGCAAATCCTAACAGAATTTCTGTTTGTAATGAATGTATACGCTTGCTTCATTAGAAATACAAATACCGAGTTTGAAACATAATAACAAATAATAATAACTTAAAAAGACGATACCATACCGAAGTCGCAGGCGACAACATCATAATATTCCTATTGTATATACTAACCAGCCGAAACATAGAGTACGCGAAAGCCTCCGTGCTCAAGTTATAATCATATAAACGAATAAAAGACTAATATACCGAGGAAGTGATTATTTTGATCAAATTCGTTCAAGTGAGAAGCCGTAGGAGAAGCACATGAAGGAGCTCAGTGTTACAATAAGATGAAATAATCAAAATTACCGCTCGATGACCTTGAGCTAGAAATAGCTCAGTGGATAAACATTCGGGCTGGTGATAGGAGGGGCCTGCGTTGAAGTCCTTCCTGTGGCCGAAAATTTTTTATCCTCCGCACAGCCGTATTTTATTTTGAAGTTTTTTTATTTTTGAAATTTATGTTAAGAGGGTACCAGCTGTTGAATTGGAGCATTTTTTGCAACAATTTCTAATTTAAATGACCGTGCGACGGGAATCATGCGTAGTTAGCGCGGTAGGACGAATCAATTGCGTTTTCTTGAAGGAACTCTAATCAGAATCACTGGTGAATGTAATTCCTAGTGCTATATGGTTTCCTTTACAGGTCCGTAACTGCAAAACATTATTAACCTTTGGAATGAGAACTATCGTAATAATCTAAGGTTCCATATACGTAATTTCTTAAATAGATCAATTTTATCTGATTAAAAAGAAAATTATGAATGATATTTTGCAGCGATTATGCTGTCCGTCTATGTAGTATGCTGCCTATTTGTCATCAACTTGTCGCCATTTCCTACCAAGTTAATTTCTCCAGTAAAGTTCTTCAGAACAATTTTACCCTTTTTCGTTTCGTAAATGAGCAGTGACGGAAACTTTTCTTAGAGATAGAAAAAGATATAAATTAAGTGAAGAATTTTACTTTTAAACTTTAGGCTTCAGTATTCTACAATCAGTGTTTTTTTAATACAGTAATTTTGTTGGAAAGGGACAGAATGTGAGACTAGCTGATCTACTAAGTACAATCCTAGGAATAACCTATGTAATGGTAATCCTTAATCGTGCACGCACCACGGCGCTTATTTTTAAATATAGGAAAGGCTTATCTTGAGGTATTTATCAACTATTTCTCTAGTGCGTACTTTCTTCAAGCAAATTGTGGCATCAACATTTATATGATAGTGCTACAAATTGGCCCTATTTACACTATTTTGGAAGTACTTGAGAATCACTTACGGCCTGCAAGTTTTACTCCAGGTAACCTACTTCCTCGTCCCTGGCTGGTGAAGTTGCGATAAAGATGTAGGACAAGACGAGGTGCAGGACCTATTAGCTGACCAAAACTACGGCCCGGGAGCACCCGATTCAGCGTTAAGAGCTGAGGGAGCGGCTAAATTATGCGCAAAGTATTTTACCTCCCTAATAGATGCGCAAAGTATTTCCCTCCCTAAAAAAGGGCGAATATTGGTTTAAATTGACTTTCAATTTAATCTCTGTCCGTTGTTGTTATTGGAAACCTTACCAATGGAGGCATTCATGGATAGGGAAAAGTCGTACTATTAAGTCACTCTTTAAGTTGGTTGTCCTTAGTAATATAATAATAGCCGAAATATTAAAATCGAAACAATAACTAATTTATTATAACAAAAAGAAGATTAATGCGACATGATCACTAAATATAGTAGTGCTATCGTAAAAATTTTAAGCCTCTCCTAGATATGTAAACAGTAAAAATAGAGACACATTCTGCTAGCAACGATGAGGCCTAGCGATTTTTTTTGGCAATCAAAATTCCATTTTTTCCGAAGAAACATTTCCATCGGTGTAAATATATTTATCCAATTAACAAATTGATAATTAATGAAGAAGAAAGCTTATGGAGCTATCTTTATCAGCTTCAACCTACGTAAAGAACTATTTAATGCCAATCAATTAAATATGGTGGAGACGACAGAGTCGTGTTTTTTCCGGAAAATTGCCAGTTAATTTTTTTTTATATATTAATTCTTCTATATCGAACAAATATTTCAACAACTTAATATAAAGTCTCCTGAACGACGTTGAATCCCTAAAGAAAGGGTTACAAGCGAGTTGATTTCCGTGTTCCTAATGGTGAAATCGTGCCCCCAGCCGGCCTTATGGGGTTTACCATTGGAAGCCAGGCGTCATAGGTACCCACTCTTTTAAGGGGTAAATATTTTCAATTATCTACTCCAGTCAACTACGGGAACAAAAATAATCTCAAACGCCGCGACGACTTAACAACATCTACGCTCGTTGACTCAACTGAACATCGTAATGATTTCCTACGTCTCACTCCCGTGTCACGATGACCCGTTCGTGAGTCGTTCCCGAGCTACCATGAAGATTCATACCTAGATAGTGATCATTCAAACTTAATGGTGGCCAGAAATCGACAATGGAGCGAAAGTGGCGCCGCTCGATTTGTTGCAAGACTTTTGCAAATGATAGTACATTAATCTATCATAGTACTCGAAAAAGAAAAAAAACTCTCATGTTACCAAGAAAATGCAGGATTAGCCACAGTTAAAAGATCAATTCTACTGTGTGAATGAATATTTGTCTAACGCCTCAACGTGACTGAGATTAAGGTGTAATTTGTATTGCTTCAAGATATTGTTGCCCTCATTACTGTTTCCTTTGACAAATATTCTATGCAAGCAAAAAGTGTTTGTATTCTATGGATTTTATCTACAATATATTTTTACCACTCAAAATTCTCTATAGTCTTTAAAAATATAGATGTAACATTCAATTTCAGGAAAATCACACACAAGAGTACAAAAAAATACAAAGCATGCTTTGCTGAGACAAGAATGAGATGTAGTTACTCAATTGACTAAAATGCATCATGTTGTTACCCAATCCTACTGCAATGCCTGGACTTACTACCAACCATGGCTTCCCATGGTAGCCCTTTCAAATTCTTCAGCATTTTGCAGATGATAATCATAGTCCCTGCTTTTTTGACATTTACCCTACCATTTCTTTGTTTACTAAGGTTACTACGCTGATTCAAGGGGTTGTAATTCCATATCTCAGTATAGCTCAGTTTTTTTATTCTATAGTAAGCCAGGCAATAAATATATAAGGAGTATAGAGGAGCATTCGTTGCATGCAAACAATAACCGATAGTTTTACTCATTCCACTGCCTTTCTAACCTAAATTAGGGAGGATATAAAACCCCTCTTTACGTACAAAAAGTAAACATACTATAATTATAACATTTTGTTTTTTGGTGCTTTTTTAGGGGTGCATCGTGGGTAGTAACTGTATTAAATGTGTATTACATTAAGCATGAAAATATTACTTTTTAAGGCAATAATCTTAATAATTTAACAAAATTTTAAGGTTTAAAAATTCATGTGACTCAACGGTGTATGCAAACAGCTTTACACAAACTGATCTCTGTAAAAGTTGATGCAAAATCCACAAAATCTCAGTTCTCCTTATCTGGGAGTAAAACATAATAATCAAGTCTCCTTGGAGCAATAAATTCAGAAGCTATACACAAAAATTACATCAACTTGTTTTTTTATTCTTTCAGAGAAATTAGTTATTGATGTATTATTGTCAATTTATTATGGTGAATTCTACCTGAATCTGATGTTTAGTATCGTCATCTGGGGCCCTAGAACCAATTATAAAAAATTCTTCAAAATTCATACAAGGATACTGCAGCTCATTGTTAAAATGTCTACTTGAACATCATGACTCACTCTACTTCAAAAATTGACTGCACGAAATACCTCATACTTGTGTGTTCATGTATGCTGAAAATTTTTGTGCAAAAAATTATATTTATAATTATGATGAATTTCTTCGCATACGTTTTGTTTCTTTTTTAGTTTGTACTGATTTTGTGTCTTACTCAGTGACATCTCCTATATTTATCCAAACAAATCACTGGACCAATTTAAATATTATTATTATGATGATGATTACCTGAGCAGAGGCTTGGGCCACAAGGTCATCTGTGGCCCCATCAGTGCTATCATTGTGCACATATCCTCCTCCATCATCACTGATCTGATCTGCTTTTTCACAAGGGGACCCACATGTTGCCATGCCACTCTGATAGAAACAGAATTAACACTTCATTGATATGGGTTTTCACCAATTTGTACGAGAAGCAAAAGATCACAACCAAAACATCAAATGTATGCACAAATGAAAAATTCCCTGAATTGCTATTCTGACTTCAGAGAGGAAGGAAGGATAAATTCATTGATCAACAAAAAAAGGTCCATTAAGTTACTCTGCCTTTCCAATTAGCCTTACGAAAACCTTCCAAAGAATGAGGAACAAATTTATCAGCAATATTTTGAGATATGATGGTCTCAAGACATCGTTCATCGGCAACGAAGAATTTTTGTCTACATGTCCGTACAAATATGTTGATTTCATTTATTAAAGATAATCATTACATTTCATTTCAATGAAAGTTGACATGCTATGACCATCATAAGGACATGACATGCTCCATCAAAATCAGCTCACAGAAAATAATTGATGCCCGTCAACAAACAAACTGGTTTGCCAACATCCAATACCCTCTCCAAAGATGGTATCATTTGCTCAGTCAGCAAAGGTGTGTGATCAGAGCAGCTGTATACCCCCATTCTGTTCAGTGCAATGACCCATCCATTTTGCATGATTTCGTCAAGAATGACACATCTCTTTGTTACTTAAAAAAAAGCTTTTGGGCCTATGGGCCAAAACTAAGGCAACTGTGATTCCCTTAATCTTCCTTGAAAAAGCAACCAAAATAGATCAGGAGACGTTGATTGTAGACAAAAATTAGCACGTAAACATAGCGGAGATGTTTTTCTTTAATTAACATGATGAGTAACAGTGAAAGTTCTAATAAAGACTTATGACACATGTAACATTTACTTATTCAGATTTGACAAAGGAAGGGAAAAGGTATTGTTAGTATGGTAAATGATATTGGATTATTCCATGGAGGACTAAATTTGTGTAGTAAAAAAACTATGCTTAACAGAGCAAACGTAAACTTACCAAGTCATCAGTTGCCAATGGGTCCAATGCATTACTTGAAATTCCATCTGGATCCGGTGTGTACATCTCAGGATAATTACCTTCACTGAGAGGGTCTTTGTTATCATCTTTCACAGTTACCTAGAAGACAATGCTGGGTGCCAATCAATGGGGGCAAAATAAAAATGTGAATAATTATATATAATAACAATAAAACCTCCTCTTTCACCAGAGACCACTCAAGCTGGCTGAAATCATGTTTGCACAAGATTTGAGTGAAAACCTGAAATGAAATGGCAGACATGACCATTTTACTCTGCACACCTTGGTGAGGAATATTTCTCAGTGTGCTAGCCACAGTAGAAGTGGGTAAATTCTTCACCTTTCAACTCAGAGGTTACATGTTCGAATGCCAAATGGGTGGCATTCCCCCATCCAGGCGTTGGAATATTTGCGTGTCTGTAACTTGATTGTAGGAGAGGACTTCAAAGTCCTGAATTCCATCAATCAATAAAGATGAGCTATCATCATCCTTTGTTCACATTTATTTAGAGAAAGGGCCATTTGTTTCATCAACATTAAGGGCCACCTGACTCTTGGAACATCATCAGCCCCAGCATAAACTGATCATGGCCTACATGTGCATAGTCGAACCTACTTATGCTCTTTTTTTAACTAAACAGCTCCTAAAGCTTGCATGCCTCACACCCTAAAAAACATGGCAGCGAATTGTCATCTACTAATCATTTCAATTTGAGAATCTACTTTATACTGTATAAAAAGGGAGAAAAGCTCACATAAATCATTTTAAAATGTACAGCAACGCAGCAGAATAGTATTAATATAACCACATCATATCCATCAAGTGAAATAAATAAAATAATTGGTTGAAATAAAATAATTCAAACATAGTGGCATGCATGCTCCTTGCTTATGCTAATATATAACAATATTTACATGTTTAGGACTAGGCATGCTTTTAAATAACCAGTGTTTCCCTTACTTTAAATCTTAGAAAACATATTTTCACAATACTATTAGACAAGTAATTTACTGAACTACAGAAGGTATAAGGGAAAAACCTTGAAAAATGACAAACCTTGATTATGCAACATAAGTTCCTACGTCAATGATGATAGTTGCCTTGTACCTATCACTAACGTGTACAGACCACTTTTGAAGTTATTATAGACATTATGGCTCTAATTTTGGCTGTATATAAAAGTACTTTTGGCGATTAATAATGAACCGACACAACCTGGCTGACAATAACAATTGTTTATTTAACTTGAGTCATTGCCCTGACAATACACCCGAAAGTTATCAGACATCATTCCTTAGTTTTATAGTTAGGTCCCATTATGCAACCAGAGCGTAAAATCGGCTCTGCACCATCATGTAAGCCATTTCAGAGAGCATGGCAAAGGAATCACCCCCACCAATCAAGTAGGTAGGACTGAGGCCTTGTTATGAAATGACAGATATGTATGGTCAACTTACCGCTCGGTCATGTGACTGAGGCAAGCCTAAAAGAGTTATCTCATAATGCCACATGTTGGGCAAGAGCAAAGCGTTAATAGTTCTGTTATCTCTGTTAAAAAAGAAATGTTCTGACATCTTTGTATACCTTAGTTGCAATGCAGTCACATCTAAGTCCACTTTTTTATTTGAAGGTAAATAGTTATAATGAAGGGGATAACGTAAGTGGCCAATTACATTGGTGCATGCGTGCAACCGGCTTGAGTGGCTCTGGTAAAAGAAAATTCTCTGAGGTACTTTCAGCAATTGCATCGGTCATAGGTGTTGAGTCACTGCTGTGGATGCGGTAGCAGGCTGTATGCATGTTACAAACGTAATAATGGCTGCATGAATTCTCCAATGCAGTAGGAAGCATTCCTTTTTAAATACTGAGTCAGGTCACCTTTGAATTCATTGATTGATTCATATATCTCTATTACTTTACTTATTACTTTATTATTTGTTCTTCTACTGCTCCGAATAACATCAACTGAGGGGCAAAGCAGACAGAAATTGAGTTGAGTCAACTACTTTTGGGATTCCCACCAGGTCATTTTATCCATGCTGGCCAACATTTCAGGCTCCAAGTCGGGGCTCATCCTGAGGGCTGCTGAATATTGTTTTATCACAAACAAATAAAAGAAACATTTATCCCTGTGATAGAGCCCCATGTTGTAGCTTGAAACATAGACTAACATGGATAAGTTATCCTGCATGGAGTCCTGAGAAGAATTTGCCCACATTATCTGCTGGGAAAGCATCAAATAATATTTCCAAAAATTAAATTACTAACCTCAATCTTATCCGTGTAATGGACAATAATTTTGGAATATAATCTGAGAAAAAAGATACATTATGTGTTCAAAGAAGAATGACTAGTAAAATGCTTAGTAATTAACGGATGACCCTAATAGCAAACAGCAATCCCATTAAAAAAAACATTTTGAAAAATTCTGGTTACAACTTTTAATGCAGTGGAAGTTTAAGCAACATGATATTCAAAAGCAGTGAAAATTTCCAGTTCTAGACTATAGAGATCAACTGCAGATCACCACTGAGGAGACCCATCTATTCAGTCTATACCGTTCAGTTCCTTTACACTGGTATGTCTAAAACACTGAGCAAAACAAAAGCATACTGCACATCTCCTATTAATTGAAATGGAAAAAACACACCCCAATGTTTATGATTATTTAGCCAAGTTCAGACCTTATTCTCCATGTTGATAACAACAACGACCAGCATTGGCACATGAATCTCACACTAGGTACCATCCAAAATTAATTTGATGCTTTATTTTTCCAGTAAACTGGCCTTTTTATGGATCAAGGTGATATTGAATTTGAGTCAGACATTAATAACCAATAGGTTAACATAAAGTCCCACAATAATTGCATGATGAAATGTATAATTATTTAAAGTTTCCATAGAATGAAATAAGCATCAAATTAAGTTATGTGAAAGACCAAAAACTAATTAATGCCTATTGATAGAGTTAATTTCAATCTCTACATGAATTTCAAAATATATTTCAACTTTTTTTCAAATTATGGATAAATTAATGCTGGATATGCCTTTCTGAATGAAGGGGTGATAAGTGCAGAGCTATTAGTTTCTTCCCGAAATATGAAATAGGGTTTTTAGGATAACAATAGTTAGCAATGACATGTTTTGAATGATATGGATTTTATCACCCTGTACAAAATTTTAGATGAATTGTCTATTCATTGATCAATATCTCATGAAACTTGTGTTTGTCTACCATCACTGACCCAAGTAGCAAATTTTAAAAAACCTTGTCACACACTTTGCGTGAAGCAACGACATCTGGATTCTAATAAGGCATTCGTAAGTTTCTTGCATTGTTAACATGGACAGCTTTGTTTCCCCACACACAAAATGTCATCATACCATCAAAACGTAATGATTGCAATGTAATAACTAAAAATAGTAACTACCATTTACCAAAGGCTAATACCATGAAGGAAGTTGCAAGTACAAGGTAGGCATCAATAATAAGTACATACAGCAAGGACTTTGTTAGGCACACGTAACCATTTAACCCTTTCGCGCCGGACCTTGGTTCAGGGAAATTCTTCCTCAATACGAGCCTCTTGAAAGTTTTCTTTACTCCCTTGTACGAAGCGTTTTCGCGTCAACTGAAGGCAGTGGTTCCCTCCCTAACCATTTTTGGACCCAACTCAGTGGGGTGCCGATCCCTTTCCTCGGCCTCTGTCCCAGACCCTAGAAGGATTAAAAGCCCCTTCCTAGCACGAGTTCGCGGTCAACTGGCTAAAATGTTAATGCAAAATATATGCAAATACTTTTGTTTGCATCGATTTTTTACATTCAAAATGAATTTTGTGTTGTTATACTGAGCGTGCAGAAATTTACAACAAACTTCTAACGTTGATAAAGACGGATTTAGTATAGTAACTAGTTGGTCTATAACTCCGTTGATATTAACGTAAGAATTTTGTTTGAAATTTCCATGTGGTCAGCAAAAAAAGATGAATGCATCTAGCATTGAATTTCAAAACTAAGCAACAAATATTTTTTTGAAAACACACTGCAAATGACAGTAGTTGACCGCGTGAGGAGGATAGGAAAGGGTCGATCTGAGCGGCCGAAGATGGGACTGGGCTCGCGCTAAGGCGGATCGTGAGGGGCGACCACGTCCGTGGGTCTATTGTGTCAGTCACGGTCACTTTTTTCGACCGGAGCCGCACAGGCATGGCATTTGTTGGTTAGGGTAAGAACATTCAGGACGCACTGGTGTGGCATTTGTTGCATATGGAAGAAAATCCTCGCCGCACAGGTGAGGCATTCGGCGCGAAAGGGTTAATGTACGTAATTAGGTGGAAAATTTAAGTATCAGTGAGCCTAGGAAGAAAAGTTCACCACAATTTAAAATTATATATAATGTATCTAAATATTTTTAACTTTCTTTACCTATAAATAGTCAAGGAGTAAGCTACCCTTGAATGATTTATGGCATGTAAATATATACAGAGTGATAATGCTTGATCACATAATAAACATAACAAATTACAATGTTATCATGGAGACACGAGATGCATGTTGGAATCAAGGCAGTGACGTTATCTGCCTTGAACTTTAATTCCTACTCAAGTAATGAGAATGCAGCTTGGATGCTACTAATGGAGAGTGAAAACAGCATAATAGTCCAAGGGACAACATAAAGGAGACACGATTTCATCCCATAGAAGTTTAATTTATATTGTCATTTGTAGTGCATTATTATTTGTTTAAAAAATGTCCACAGCACAACAAGGTGCAGAGAGATTAGTGTTTTCCCATTATTTGCAATGGAGTTAAGTAAAATCCTCATTATCTGTAAATCCATTTCAGGATAAATAGATTTTCAAGCAGTCTATGATGACATTGTCTCCTTAAGTCAGTAATTACACAACTTCTAAACAATAATTCTAGTAATTTTTCCTTCATATGAAATCAGGACATTCCATGGAAGAAAAAATTCTTTTCATCAAATATTTGATTCTACTACAGGTATCCCTGACAAAAAACTACAGATATGTTACAAAAAACCTTATGTTAAGGAAATTTAGTGACAGGAAAGAAGCATACACCATTCCAGCAGTAAAAATTCCACATTCTGGATCATTGACTGATTTGTTTGTTGGCTGTTTTACATCTATGGGTATCAATGTAGTTGACATGGCACAATGACGGAAAAATCCAAGTGATTCAAGATTGCAAACTACAAAATCTTTGATAAGGCTGTTTTACACTCGGCACGGAATTGCTCAGGTTGGAATGGCTTTTATCTCTAAAATGGCGAGGAACTGAACAAATGTATGAACGGCATGAGAACAAGAGCTATTTTTCCATCTCACAGCCATGCATTCGCGCATGTATTCTAGCATTTCCATCCTATACAAGACACAATTTTGACTGCACCTTCCGTACACTCATTAGATTGTGCTACTGAAAAGGTAAAGCGAGCTCTACAGCTTCAATCCTGAAACATGAAAATAGTCTCTTAGGGCCATAACCTAAGGATCAAGTTGCAGGTCAAAACAAATACTGTGTTGGTTTACTGGAACGGAAGAATTCATAGTAATGACCAACACGAGCCTCTAAACCGGAAACCCATTACATGCACTCAGCTCAGAGGAAGTGTTTGCGATGGATGAAGGTGCTTTGCTAGGGTTTCTTCGGTAGAGTCACATGCACTCACACAATGCAAAGGAAACTCTTTGTGAGAGTTGATGGGACGGTGCAACAGTTTCTTTGGTTCAGAGACACACACACTCACGCAACATAAAGGAAACGTGCTTCCTCATGTTTAAAATACTATTAAAGACTATTTTTATGCTTTATCTATCTATCTTTTGTAGATTAAATTACTAAATGAAAAAGTTGAATTTGGATCTTAATTATGCTTCCCTTACTTATAACAAAGCTACACGAGTGTTCTGGCTACTTCCTATGTTGATGTCAAGCAGGAAGATTGATTGAAGAAAAAGAGCTGTAGCTGTAGCAGAGAGAGTCTTGAGATTCAGCTATGCTGTAGCAAAGACAATAGGCTAGAAAGGAGAATTTGAGATAGTCCACCATAAGACTCTTCCATGGGATGTGTGGCATTTGTCTCACAAGAATGGTGGTATAAGAAAGCTAAGATCCACATACATGCCTATGTAGATTAGGGCGGTTACACTTTTTGCCTCATGTTGTGCAACTGATGGTCACACACAGGGTGACCAGATTTTCCGATTAAGCTGGACATGTCAATTAGGACATGACCTCAATTTAAAAAATTCTACGAGAACATTTTCATAACTTAACATTAATATTATTGTATCTGCCTATATATTTGGTTCATTGATGTGGAATTCTTCATTGATTTTTAAATTTATTATTGAGTGGTTTCATTAAATGTGTTTAGTCTTTTCTATGGTCTATCAACTGTGATTCTATACTTAAGAATATAGTTAATGGGTTATCCCGTACATAAATGAAATGAAATAATGTACTGATGATGCCTTCATATAGGGTAACCATACATCCGGGTTGGTCCAGACATGTCATCCTTTATAGATATGGTGCCTGGGCAGATTTTTTAAGAATGGTGAAGAGTCCTCCTTTTTGAAGATCATTATTTTAAGTATATAAATGTGTTAATAGCCACTCAGAGCTCTCAACAAAATTTCTTAATATTTCTTAAGCTTACCACGGTAAAATACAACTGCAGAAAGGGTATTTTCCCTAATTTCAACCCAGTGGACCACCGAGAGAAACAAACTAAACATTGCCTCAGGCCGTGTTCCAATCCATAGGGGGCACCCTATGTTGTTGTGCTCTAACACTCTTATCGGCTCTTTTGCTCTTTCCTGCTCTGACTGCAAGTGGTGCCACCACTGTACAGTGGCGATTTCAAAACTGAAAAAAAGTTGACTAGTGAATATTGGCTTTAAGAGAATGTTACTGTTGTTGTTAATTAATTATTGCAAAATTTTACTGCACTAAATGTAAATGTGGAAGTGATAGCATATAAAATACACTAGTGGCAATAAGGAGTGGGTGCAATTGTAACCATTACACTTCACAATAAATTTATTAATTTTGGACAACAAATTTCATAAAGCATAATGTTCAGACAAATTGAAGTGGTTTTAAATAAGAAAACAATTTAATAAATGTGTCCTTAAAATTTAAAATATTAATCACTGTGAAAATCTACCCATCATAACATTTTACATGCAGTAAGTTGAAATATTTAGGGTGTCTTGCCAACCAAAGCAGAAAAATTCTTCGGTTATTTGTGATTTTTCCAGGGAAAGCTTTCACGTTGATGTTACATGATTACTGTGATAGATAAGAAATTTATAAGGCAAAGGAATGGATCAGTTAACACACACTTCATAATCAAAATTAATTTAATCATTTAAATTTATTCAATGCAAGTCAAGAAGCTACATCAACATCATAACTGATGTCGCCTGTCCTATTCCACCACTTTTTGGAATCTTAGTTGAGACAAGAGTGTTAGGAATTTCGACGCTGTAGTCTTGTCTGACATTCGATGTTCCGATGCAGCTGTAAAAATTCCACTCATTTACTGCACTCATGATTATGACAAACACTTTTTACACCAGAAAATGGGCATTGAACTTAAAAAATTATGCCTGAAAGCAATTTTAACTGTCATGGTGGAGAAAATTTTCAAGAATAATTCATGCATAATTCCAGACATTTAAAATTCAATCACAATTCCATCAAAATTTTCCCTGTCACTGGACACACAGAGATTCACATGTATTCTAGTTTAACTTGGATTTGATAACCACTCCATTCATTATGATCAATATAAAGAACCAATTCACCACCTTAAAACATATCCTGTCTGAATTCACATAATGAACAGATATTTCTACTTCTATCGGTCGTAGCCAAAGTGTTAAAGAGCAAGTAAGGGTGAATCCTTGCCCCCTCTCGTGCTCTTCAATTATGCACTCTTCAGAGCAGGATCGTAGTCGACTGGAATCTCAATAGGTGACAACATCACTTCCCAAATGTGACCATCAAAAAGTGCTGAGTAGAGCGCAAGTGCATTTAGGGTGGATTGGAACATGGCCTCAGTAAAAGTTAAAAACTTAGCACTGTCAAAAATGCAAAAATTGCTTGAAAAGTTAGATCCACAAACAAAAACAAAACCACAGTGCAAATTAACTTCTTTTGCTCTAAATTATGAATTTGCAATTACGTTTTAAGTGTCTTCCTTATCCTCCATGCATCCTTTCCTTTTAACCCTTTCTCACCAGATGTCTGGCCAAGCCAACAGGCATTTTTATTCATAAAACATCTGCCATTGGGTAGAGTTGGGATATTCGTCTAGTATCGGGGTGGATTTTTTGCGACTGAGACATTTTCCTTCTTATTGAAAATCATGATTTTGTGCATAGTTAATCTGTTACCAGGTACCTAGCAAGCTGTAAAAAATGCAAATATAGCTCGAGAAAAATTTTTCCACAAAATATTACAAAATCATAGGTCTAATTATTTTATACTGTTCTAATTTGTGAAATTGCCATTATTTTTCAAGTTGCCTACTTTCTTCTTATCTCATTTTTAGCACATTCCGTGTGGAACATGTCAATTGACGTAGTCCCGTCCAAGTCAATATATGTAGCTAGTCAATACAAGTGCTCTGCCAGTAGGGCCAGGAGGCCATTCTCCACCTCTGTAAGTAACTAATATCCATTCCAAAGTTTTTTGATTGTGCGTATGACCTCCAGCAAGGAACCCTTTTTCGAACCGTGCACGCCTTATGTAAATAGCAGTGTTTGAACCGAAGGTATGTTGTGGAAAATTCCCTCTTTGTCTTTCTTATTTTTTCAACCGATTCTGATGACCTTCTTGAAAATCGCATCCGTAATGAATGTGTTAACAGCTTAACTAGCTTATACAAATACATAAATACCTCGAGAAAAATAGATACACAGAAAAATATATAATATCATACTGCAAATTTATTTTATTGTTACAAACCATAAAATTGTCATTATTTTTCAATTGGCCTACTTTTCCTCTTATTGCCTATTTAATAGGGAGCTGCCCTGCATTTTCACCTCATGGCATCTGGTCTCCCTATTCCCACAAGCGAAGGTGACTTCCTGTAGAAATGCATCCATATACACAGCACAAAGCCACTTATGTAAAACACCCGAGTAAATGTCAACAACTTAGGGTCATTAAACTCAGGTTTCACTGCGGATGAGAATAAAACTTACCAACATATTAGATCCGAGTTGTTGGGAGTCTTCCACAGGAATGTATATTTCAGTCCTTTGGGCTGAGCAAGTGAGATGTGAGGTGCCTTCTATCTCATCTTGAATGAAGTCTTTTGTGTCAACAGGAGTCCCCAACTTGTCATCAGCTGCATCCTCTCCTTGGATACTCTGTGGAGAGATTAACAGTGATAAGGAATTCACTTAATTCATAGTCAACAATTGAAGCATACTCCCAATATGATGAAATAGGATTTACAATGTGATATCCAAGCATTTTTGTAAAGCTTGACATGTTTCTCTCAATCCAAAACTCAAAAGCTTTTTTATGCTGCTGAAACCAAATTAGGCAGGAAAATACTTGGAATAATCAGTTCACATAGTGGCCGTATTACAACATACAAGAGGCATGGAAGAAAGAAAATACACAAATTTTTTCAACATATGTGTCTTTAAATGTGAATCTTTGATGTGGAATATGTTTTTGATTCATTTCTATTGTAATTGAACTCCTGTTTCTATGTACTCAAATACCAACCCAGGGAGAGAAGAGATATATCTCATATTTTGGCCACTATCTTAGGCAGAAGGGTATGAAATCATCAGCCTGATATTGGATGGGAGACTTAAGAAAAGCGGTAAAGAGGAGAAAAATTTGTTCTAGGACTCAAAACATCATAGAAGAGACAGCAATTAGAGATATATGGGACCAATTTCAACGGGCAAGAGAGCAATGCCTGAACAGCCAATGCACTGAGTAGTGTATGGCATAGCGAAGAAGACAAATGAGAATCTAGGGAATTCTGACAAGTCCACTTCAATCATCTGGTGGACAAAACCTTACTAATTTAGGAGATTTTTATATTTTTAAATCTCATCGCTTAGTAAGGTAAAAAGTAAATACAGCTAACATGCCTTTTCAGCTCTAGATTTAGGTGAAAAATTTCTTTGCCAAAGAAACCTGTATTGAGTTGAAATTTTATCAGAAAAAATTCTAAAACAACTAATTCATTAAACAAAATTTACTTAGAAAGTGGAACACCAATCCATTCCGTGCACAGAGAATCACTAAAGAAGTTAAATTTCAAACAAAATTACTTATATGAATAAAATATTGAAGTTATAAAAAGCAGACCTCAAAATTTATCACAATTATCAAAATACCCAGTGTAAATTTAGCACAAAAAATTTTTCCTCAACAACCCCAAAAATATGCAGAATATCAGATTCAGTGATCATCTTAATTGGTATTCAAAGAAAAAACCTAGGGATTTTAAACACCAAAATTTCAAACGCATAATGCAATTTTAACTAATATATTATTAAAAGCAACTTTATTTTTATGCAAAAACGAAATTATTTGTAATAGCTGAAGTGACATAGATTGTTTTAGCAAATATATTGTTCTCATATCAACATACATTTTTGCTAAAATAAAAATGTAAACATTACCCTGTAACAAAGTAACTGTCAAACAAACTAAACAAATTGCTGCTCAAAAGATACATCACATCCATTTTCTCACTGTGTTTAAATTTATGTATATAGTTTAAGACGTTAGTAATGACATTTTTTTGCAACTATCAAGTTCAAAGCTGAAACTTAATTTCAAATACTGGGCCACATCTATATACATTGCACCTCTAATCTTTTCGCATAACAAGCCGTGAAAATCGAGAGAAGTTTTTGCACTGTCAGCACGTATGTTTTATCAAAAATAAAGAAAAACTCAAGAATTCACATTTTGTGTGTGTGTAGTTGAGCCTATGATTGGACACTAATTTTCAGCTGAATTTAAGTTCACAATTACGATTAGCAGGAACCAGTATGTAATTTTTTTTTGGTTTTAACATGCTTCGGTTACCCAAGTGAGCACATTTATTTAAAGGGATTGTTTCATTGTGTTGTGGGTGCATAGCCTTTTATGAGTTGACGAATTTGAATGCCCCACTTTGTTAGCCATAATTATTTTACGAGCACATAGCTGAATCAGACAACAAAACGTCTTTACTTATCATCACCAAAAACACCAACTGCAAGGTAAAAATCACTCTGCATGGAGATTGAGAAACAAAGCTTGCGGGACACTGGGCTAGTTTTACTACTCCGTCAACCATATACGACGGCCTTGAAAGTAGTCCAGTATTATCAATTAACAAAAATAATGATCTATTTATTTTTAATCTCTACTCAAAGCACTTTTTAAAATAAAGTTGGATTTACCACCTTCAAAAAGTCATACATCATTCTATTTCCTAAGTTGTGGCATCAAGTGAATAATAAATCACAATTTTGAGTTAATCCACAACTAATGATTCAACTTGATTTCTCACTGCTGTCGACACAAAACAAAGACTCTCACTTAACATTTTCCGAAACATGCCATGCACCAGCCTTCAAAAGAGAATAAACGAAAGTACTCACCCTAAAGCAATTCACCCCAAAAAGTTTTCTCAGCTTTGCGTCCGATTGTAAACAAGTCATTTTGAAAACACTGAATTCCGTGAGCTTTTTCAAGCATAGTGGACACAGGGTGGTGGGCAGGCCATCTCCCACAGCAACCTAAGATAGAAATCAACACGCTATACATTGGAGGAGTGCGAAATGATGCTGATCACATGGAATAACTAAAGCAATATGACAAAGAAAAATAAATAAGTTGTAGGCATCGAACCACTTACTTCTAAACCCAGTAAACCATTTATAGCATCCTTCACAGTAATTCTGCAAGCTACGTTGGAAGTGAATATGTTGTAGTAATAATCATTATTCTTCATGCATAGTCTGCACAAGGTACCCTCAGAATTCCTTTCTGATGAAGTGCTGAGAATCCCAGCGGTACGATTCATGTTTCAACCTCAATCTCTCATTCAATCTTTAAATATGTTAAATAGTCGATGAAAGTATCAACACACGACAGAATGTGATCTTCAAATTCGTCACGGGAACTACGTACAATTCGATGATATAGCCTATATTTAGAATGCTTACGGTGAAAGACAAGTTTAAATTTTAATATTTAAATAACTCAAAATCACCTGAACGAAAAAATACACAGCAAAATTGATATTATGGTCGACCTTTTACTTCACTGCAATAATCTATGTCAATATAAGATCATGCAATAAAGATTAGTTTGCTTTCGGTGAGTGTTAGTTTTCATTTCTACCGCTAAAGACAGATATACATAGCAGGCCTCTAATAAAGGCGCGTTCCGGCAGAAGTGAATATTAAGTATGAGACGGAGTATGCCAATAAATTGAATATGGTTTGTATTTTTATATTCTTGGTACTTAAAGTGTTATTTTTCCTATCTTCTTTATAAAATATTCCACACAAAAACATCACTTATTTATTTCAAACGAAAAAGTTGTTTTCTAAGGCTTTCTTTCAAAGTTAATTTTGTGTCATTAACGTATTTTTCTGAATTAATATCAATTGAAATATGATTTATCATTTACAGAGATAGTTTTCACGTTATCTACTCTTTGCAGACTTTTATAAATGTTACTTCATGGAAGACTTCTTCCATGGTTTCACAGGAATTTCTTCCATGGTTACGCATGAATTTCTTCCATGGTTGCTTTACCCATTTGCCTCTAAAAATTCTACCATTTATAGTCGTTTAATGAGTCTCATCAACACCGTGCAACACTGCTTTGTCCCGATAGCATTAATATTGCTTGCATAGTCTTAAATGAAAAGTCTCCTCCTTTTTCCATGCTACTGCCGGTGAATTTCGAAACGCGTCTTGATTAGAGGCCTGCTATGTATATGAGCCTCTAGCGGCTAAAATGTAAACTAAAACTAATGGAAACCAGGCAAATCTTTGCTTTCATGATCTAACATAATCGTTGTTACTGAGAACTGCAAGGTCAACCGTCTTATTTGCTGTGGTGTATTTTTCTGTTGAGGTGCTTAAGAGTTATTTGAATTTGAAAATTTAAGCTTGTCCTTCACCGTGAGCATTCTAAATATATGTTGTATCATTGAAATCTATGTAGCTCCCGTGACGAATCTGGAGATCTGTCTGTTGTGTGTTGATAATTTCATCGACGATTTAACATATTTAAAGATTGAATGAGTGATTGAAGTTGAAACATGAATCGTACCGCCGGGATTTTCAGCACTTCATCAGAAAGGAATTCTGAGGATACCTTGTGCAGACTATGCATGAAGAATAATGATTATTACTACAACATATTCACTTCCAACGTAGCTTGCAGAATTACTGTGAAGGATGCTATAAATGGTTTACTGGGTTTAGAAGTAAGTGGTTCGATGCCTACAACTTATTTATTTTTCTTTGTCATATTGCTTTAGTTATTCACTTACAGATTTTCTGCTCTTCTTCAATGTATAGCGTGTTTATTTTTATCTTAGGTCACTGTGGGAGATGGCCTGCCCACCACCCTGTGTTCACTATGCTTGAAAAAGCTCACGGAATTCAGTGTTTTCAAAATGACTTGTTTACAATCGGACGCAAAGCTGAGAAAACTTTCTGGGGTGAATTGCTTTAGGGTGAGTACTTTCGTTTATTCTCTTTTGAAGACTGGTGCATGGTATGTTTCGGAAAATGTTAAATGAGAGTCTTTCGTTTGTGTCGACAGCAGTGAGAAATCCAGTTGAATCATTATTTGTGGATTCAACTTGTCGAAGCACTTGTTTGATTGGATTTACTCAAAGTTGTAATTGATTATTCACTTGATGCCACGACTTGAGAAATAGAATATTTTATGACTTCTTGAAAGTGGTAAACCCAACTTCATTTTAAAAAGTGCTTGGATTAGAGATTAAAAATAAATAGAGCATTATTTTTGTTAATTGATAATATTGGAGAACTTAAAAGGCCGTCGTACATGATGACGGAATAGTGAAACAAGCCCAGTTTCTCGCAAGCTGTGTTTCTCAATCTCCATGCAAAGTGCTTGCTACCTTGCCGTTGATGTTTCAGTGGTGATAAGTAAAGACGTTTTGTTGTCTCAATCAAGTATTTGTTTGTAAAACAATCATAGATAACAAAGTTGGGCTTTCAAGTTTGCCAACTCGTAGAAGGCAATGCACCCACTACGCTATCAAATAATCCCTTTTAATGTATGTGCTCACTTGAGTAACCGAATTATGCTAAAACGAGAAAAGAAGCTCCTACTGCCCACATAGCAACGAACCTCTCAGAGACGTCTCACTATGGTCTTGAATGACTCGAATATCACGTATGTCTCACAGATGTCTCGGAGATGTAATCGTGAGACGTTCAGGATTTATTTAAAAAAAAAACATATTTAAACGCCATCAATGCCTTCCATGTATATTTTTTGGTGCAAATCTGCAGTTTTGATTATTAAAATCACGACATTTCATATGGGTTTCTTATTTTCAAAAGGTGATCTATCACAAAATTTGACGCTAAAAATAATCGAAAAAAGAAGGCCATAACTGTATAATTTAAATTTAATTTTTTTGCCTAAATTTGAAGCATACCATATTACAAAGGCTAATGAGACATCTCAGGGACTTATGTGAGACGTCTCAAGAGATGTCGCATAGACCATTTTTTTCGACATAGTGACATCTCAGAGAAGTCTCAGAGATGCCTCTGAAGCTCTCAGAATGTCTCTGAGACGTAACATGTGATATTCGAGACGTCTCAGAGATGTATCCGAGATGTATTTCTGCTATGTGGGTGGTTCCTGCTAATTGTAAGTGTGAACTGAAATGGATCTGTAAGTTGGTGTCCAAGCATAGGCTCAACTGCACACACACAAAATGTGAATTATTGATATTTTCTCTATTTTATAACAATATATACCTGCTGATGGTTCAAAAACTTTTCTCAATTTTCACGGCTTATAATGTGAAAAGAGGAGAGGTACAATGAATGCATAAGTGTTTAAAATTCGTTTGAGCTTAGGAGATGATTGTTACAATAATGTCATTACAAACGTTGTAAACAATCGATGTAAAATAAAAAACGATCAGAAGATAGATGTGACGTATCTTTTAAATATCAATATGTTTAGTATGTTTGTTAGTTACTTTGATGCAAGATTGTATTTACATTTTTGCATAAATATTTTATTAATATGAGTATGTTGAGCTACAACAATGTATGTAACTTCAGCTATTACAACTAATTTTCTTTATGAGTAAAAATAAAGGTTATTTGAATAATCCATTAGTTAAAATTGCATTCTCTGTTTCAAATTTTCATGGTGTCAAATTCCTAAGTTCTATTTCTATGAATACCATCTAATATATGCACTGAATGTCATGTGTACTGTTTATTTGATTTTAAAGATGGCTTACTTGGTGAAATACCATATTTTATTAATTGATATGGTTAACCTATGTAACAGTCTTTACAATCGTGGCTTGCCATATCATATCCTTCATTTTTAGGGGTTGTTCAGGAAAGTTTTTTTGTGTAAAATTGGCCGTGCGTATTTAGATAATTATGATAAATTTTGAGGTGTGTTTTGTTTAACCGAAATATGTTTTCAATAGGTTATTTTGTTAGATGTTTACCTTTCCAGGAAAATGTTTTTGTTAAGTGTTTCTTTAAACAGGGAATGGATTGTTATTCCATTTTGTAAGTAAATTTTGCTTAATGAATTATGATTATATAGTCAGAAATTAACTCTTGAGCACAGAATGGAATGAATTTGATGTTTTGTATTTTTTTCTGTTGTGGCATTTTTTAGTGTCTCCCCCCCCCCAAAATTTCCGATACCCCCCCAGAAATTTTTCGAACTTCCTCCGAACTTATCCGCAGAATTTCTCCTGCTAAGGACTTTTCGTGCAAAGGATTTTCGCATTAAGGATTTTCGCGCAAAGTCCCCATAGCAAAAGGCCCTGTCTTGCAAAATCCTGTCTCCGGAAAATCCTGCCTCCGGAAAATGCTGCCTCTGGAAAGCAGCATCCGAAAGCAGCACCGAAACCAGCCTACCTGCAATCCAAGACTTATATAGGACTACTGCGGAGGAATACTTACTCCTTGGCAAGCAAGGGGAAATCGGTGCTAAGTCCATAGTATTGCACTTTGGAGTGAGAAGTTTTACCATAGTCCTATCGCAACTCTCTCTCCCTCCAACACCTCACCCCACTATGTTTTTCCCCTCCTTGTGTTCCAATGAATATCACTCTGATTCAACTGATGTCTCCAACCCAGAAGTTGAGGGGAAAATTATGGCTGGTATGCTGTTAACTCAAACCCAGGGACGAGGTTTTGCGGAGCAGCCTGTCAACAGGTGCAGTGGTGCAGCAGGTAAATTCGCCTTGGTTACCCCCTCCGCTGCTTGCAAAAAACCCCTCCCCTCAAATCCTGTCTCGCCTTGCAATCGGCAGTCTCTCTTCTGCTCGAGCCCTGGTCGTGGACGCATGGGTAGTGGGACATGGGGAATTTAGAAAAATTATACTGCTGGTATTTAGCTGGTAATGTTTCCTATGGGATCATTAATTACTATCATTGTTTTCTGTAATACTTCTGAATTTTGAATACTCTACTTGGAATAGATATAGAACGATAATAACTCGTAAATTATTTTTTGCAATTTTTTTCTTGTGAGCTGATTTTGTTGTTTTGTGGAGTCTTTTCCCTGATCCAGCTTGTGACCGACGGTTGGAGTTTTTCCCTATGTCTGGGCTTACGTGAACAATCAACTAGATTTACGACGTAATGCCACACTGTTTTACTTTCAAATTTATGCAGATTACTTTGGCCAAGAACTTTTCACATATATGTAGAACTCAAATAGCATGTTAACTGTGTATACTTTTATAAGTGATGTGATTTGAAAATCAAAAATCTCCTATATTATTAAAGGTTTCATCCACCAGACTATTCATGTGGAGCTGTCAGAATTTCTTAGATTCCTGTTTATGTTCTTTGATGTGCCGTACACTATTCAGTACATTGGCTGTTCAGGCATTGCTCTCTTGCCCATTGAAATTGGTCCCAAGTATCTCTAACTGCTGTCCCATCTATGATGTTTTGTGCCTGTGAACATTTTTTTCTCCTCTTTAGCACTTTCCTATAACTCTCCCTACCAGGATCAGACCGATGATTTCATACTCTTCCACCTCAGAAAGTGGCCAACATATGAGAAATACCTCTATTATCCCAGAGTTCATTTGTGAGCACATATAAACAAGAGGTCAATCACAATAGAAATGAACCAAAAACATATGCTACATGAAAGGTTCACATTTTAAAACACCATTGTTGAAAGCATTTATTTTCTGCTCCCATTGCCCCAAGGATGTGATACAGGCACTATGTAAAATGAGAATATGAAGTATCTTCTAGTCTAATTTGGATTAGCAGCTATTTAGCTTTTGAGTTATTGATTAAGAGACACATGTCAATTTTTATGCAAATGCTTGGATATCAGATTGAAAATCCTATTTCATCAATATTACGAGTAATCTTCATTTGTTAACATTGAAAGAGGTGACTTTATCACAGTTACTTTCTCCACAGAGTATCCAATGGGATGAGACAGCTGATGACAAGTTGGGGACTCCTGCTGACACAAAAGACTTCATTCAAGATGAGATACAAGGCACCTCACATCTCACTCATTCAGTCCAAAGGACTGAAATATACATTCCTGTGCCAGACTCCCATCAATTCAGAGATAGTATGTTGGTAAGTTATATTCTCATCCAAAGTGGAACCCTTGTTATACAACCTTAATTTATAGATATTTACTATGTTGCTAGACAAAATTGCCTTAGCCGAGTGTAACTGAAAGCATTTCTATGGGAAGTCACCCTTGCTTGTGTGACTAGGGAGACCTGGGGGGCTATGCTCGAAATTTTAGTCGTGCACAACTTCATTGTCGTGTGCGAGTCACGTGGTACGGAGCCGAGTGCTCTGGCCATTTGGTATGCTCGAGCTCCTTGAAGACGAATGCGACAATCCTGTGCATGACTGCAGCTGAACGCGGACAGTTGAGTGGCCGAGACCCCTCAAATTACCCTTCGAGTGCCAGCAGAGTGCTTAGTGCTCATCATAATGAATGCATGGTTGCTGCATGCGCTCGCAATTAGAGAGCTAGAATTGGCAATATGAGATGCTAAGGATTCCATGAGGTTAGATTTCCGTTTTGGAAAAATTAATCTCTATCAAAACACAGGTAATTCGTGCATTTATACCGGCTGAATGAATAACTTACAGTGGACTTAATCGACAGCTTACGCGGTTTTGTGCGGGAATCGCCAAGATCTTCGGCATTGACGTAGGAAACTAAAGGAGTGCTCGAAATATATTGTAGAAGATTGTCTACGTACCATTATCTATGACGTTGATGTGATAATTTTATTCTCCGACGAGGAATTTAATTGATATAACACTATTCCAGAGTTTTGGTCATCATAATTCCATATCATTTTAACGCTTAAGAATTTTACATCACTTTGCTTTTATGCTGAAGGACCTTACCAGTCATTCGTTGTGCAGGATGAGTACACTGCTATGTATCAATCTACGGCTGGCAGATGCATTACCAAAGTGACTCATGCCATAAACTCGTATTTTAGGGTCCGGTTCATGTAATGATTATTGATGGTGTTGATTTTAATGCATATTTATCTTCATGTATATTTGTGATGCTTACATGAAAATACCCAATGTAATGTTGCGTCCGGTGGGTCACTTTCAACCTGAGTCTATGATTTAAGGCATTTCTATGGCCGAGTTAAGTGATTACATTTAAATGGAGTAATAGTGGATCTAAATTCAATTACAATAAAGGACAGAGGGAATTTCATTAAGCGAAGCAAAGGTCTATAAATTAATGCCTTTAAGGAGTATGTTCACGAATCTTTCTCAAAACTTAAAACTTACGTAGTGGGAGCAGTAATTAACTTTGCCAATATTACGATAAGCGCCCCAATAGTGTTAGGTATTTTACATTATCTATATTCCGTCATTTTTACGAATGTAACATTGCTTCACTTTTAAATTATTACAAAGGCGATAGGTGTCCATATTGACTCTTGAACTTTGGTTCCGAAATCAAATTATAATATAATCAAATTTTCAACAAAAGCGAATCAGCTGCTAAGTGGGATTGATGCACTGTTACTGAAATATTTTCATGGACATTTTGTTCACTTTCTACCTAACTTCAATGCCATTTGTGAGCAAGTAGCTATCCTACATTCGTAAATACCCTTGCGAGCATTCGTTCATGGGCACAGACAGCACCGCTGCAATGGAGAATGCATCTTGCTACCACATTTAAATAGAATTCAATTGGCATCACAAAGATCCTCTCACTCATTGACCCCGGTACCTATGCTCACGAATATCGTTTCAAGCAAAGCTGAATTTACTTCACCATACTAACCAAACACTTTATGGTACTTAAAAATAGAGTTATTAATTATAAGACCACTGAGTACGTACCATGTATTCGAAGGGAAGAAAGGAGCAAATGAACAGACTGATGCTCGAAACAAGGAAACATTTAATGAATTATTCATCGTAAAACTACACATATTTCATTTCAACACTGGTAAACCTTCATTCCTTCACTGGTATATCACAAATTTACACCGATCCAGTATATCTAGTCTGAGTCATATCAAAGCTAAGTTGTTTGAAGTATCATGCAAATGGTAACAAAATGCAAACATTAACACTTCCATGAGCATCGCACAAGAAATTGATATTAGAACCCGTAAAGTATGTCACATGAGTTCACAATCAAAACACTCGCGATGATTCCTTCCATGACATCCGCGTAATCTAGAAAAGAGCTGTTTTCCTCAACGAATGTATTTAAATGTACCTAAAGTTAGCGATATTCTTCCATCGACGACTGTTGAACCATTGAATATAATCGCTTATTTACTTAGGCTAGAAAAAATCTGATAGAAAAACAGAAAAATCTCCAAACACGAACCACATCGCACCAACTGGATATAAGAAATTGAGGCTGCAGTTTAATTAAACATCGTAAATATCTTACACAACTGTGATGAACTCTTTTTAACTTCTTCCCGGGCTGCCGAGTATTCTATGGCATTTTTGGAGTCTCATTTGTCACACAAATTTGCTGTTGCTATTTGAAATTAGCTGTTGTTTACTTCACCAGCACTCGTTTCTGTGTCGTTGCCACTCACCCTTCGTGTCACTCGAGCAACCTATGTCGCATTCGGCCGACTTTGTCTCAAGCATACCTATCTCCGCTCGACTCGAGATACCACTCGACATCACCACTTGCTTTGTTGCCGAGCGCTCGGATAGTTCGAGCGGTTTCGAGCATACACCCCAAGATGCTACGAGGTGAAAAAAGGACAGCACCCTATTAAAAAAGAGAGAAGAGGAAAAGTAGACCACTTGGAAAATAACGTCAATTTTATAAGTTGGATCAATAAAATTAATTTTGTGTATGAATTTATATATTTTTCTGTGGATCTAATTTTCTTAAGCATTTTATTTATTTGTATCATCTTGTTAGCTATTAACATGTTGCACATTCAATGTGGATGTGATTTTCATGAAAGTCATCAGAATTGGCCAATAAAATAAGAAAGAAAATTAGAGGGAGTTTTCCATGACATACCTTCTGTTCAAACAATGCTTTTTACAAATGGTGCATACGGTTTATAAGAGGGATCCTTGTTGAAGGTCATACACATGGTGGAAGAACTTGGATTGGATATTAATGACGTACCGAGGTGGAGAGTGGACTCCTGGCTTGACTGGCAGAGCCTGTCAATTGAATCGCTCTGTACTGAATGTTTTTAAAATAAGGTAAGAAGAAATATAGCGTCAATTTCATAATTTAGATAAGTAAAAATTTATTAGTTCCTTATGCAGGCTTCCGCGGGTTGATGAGTATGAAGATAAGTCTCTTTCGGGTAATACACCGCGTGGGTCCATTGTTCTCGGACGACAGTTTCGCCGGCGTCACAGTCGGCTTCTTCAGGTCAGTGAAGTAATGATGCAGTGAATTTGGCCGCCTTATATATCTGTCCGTAGAGGCTAGGTCATCTGCGATTGGCTGTCGTTGCTGTGTCTTTTTCAGCGCAAAACTCGTTTCCAGGCATGCGGAAGGGGATAGCCATCTTCCCCATTGAAATTATCTTGAGTCTTGCTTATTTTGATGGCTTCCCGTATCAGGCGTGGAAAATATCTCCTTTCTTCGGAAATAAGCTTCGCTTCGTCAAAATTGATGTTATGGGTAGGGCCTGTCCATATGTGCTCTGCTATGGCAGAAAGTCGAAATTGTCTGTTTTTAGTTGCCCTTTGACATGATTGCTTATGTGTTTCCTACTCTAAGAGCGGGTAGCATATGCTATAATGAGTTTATGCATGATCCAATATTGTTTAAACATTAGTATTAGCTCATATCTCCTCTAAATTGTGTAATTTCTTTCTTGAAAAAGAGCCAGTTTTTTCCGTGACCATGAATGAGTATTTTTTTACCAAAAGGAACGTCGGACTCATGATTTTTTTCATCAGGATCTTTGGTCATACATTAATGATTACTTAACTGAACCATGAGTCTGTATTCACATGGCCCTTTCCTGTGGATGCTATGAATGAAAAATGGTACATGCGAGATTTTTTTGTAAACTTTATTTTTTGCAGCTGAATAACTTCATGCAGTGAATATTTAATGATAATCGTGGGATCATTATGGACCACTTAGCATTAGAAAAAAATCTTGGCCTTTTCACCTCACAGGAATGGAGTTATGGATGAAAATAATAATCACCACCTGTTGCACGTTGCGGCACTTTCGGGGTGAAGCCCAAATTTCAATTGCTCATATTTCATAAACAATTGACAATTGGAAACTAAAATTGTACACAATCTCTAGTTATACCAGGATGTATGACCATGGCAAGATTCATGAAAATCCGAGTCGTTGGGTGTCATTTGGTCAAAATATTGGTTGATTTTGTATGGAATGATCCCATGTCCAGATTAATCCAAACATCTGTTCACTATATTTGTGACCGTCAGTTGCACAACATGAGGCAAAAAATCTGACCACCCTCATCTACTTAGGAAGATAGGTCAATATTAGCTTAATTACACCACCATTCTTGTGAGAGAAATGTCACACATCCCATGGAGGAGTCCCATGGTGGACTGTCTCATTTCTCTTTTCTAGCCTAATGTCATTGCTACAGCATAGCTGAATCTCAAGCTTGCTCTCTTTTTCTTCAATCAATCTTCCTGCTTGACCTCAACATAAGAAGAAGCCAGAATCCTCATATAACATTTTTATAAGCAAGGGAAGTACAATAAAGAACCGAATTCAACTTATTCATTTAGTTATTGAATCTAAAAAAAGACAATACAAATAATGTAAACATGAAGGAAACATGTTTCCTTTATGTTGAGTGAATGGTCTCTCTCAACCAAAGGAACTATTGTAAGGTCCCTTCAACTCTCGCAGTTTCCTTTGTGTTGTTTGAGTGCACATGCCTCAACCAAAGAAACCCTAGCAAAGTACCTTCATCCATTGCAAATGCTTCCTCTTAGCGGAGTGCTTGTAATGGGTTTCCATTTAAGTTTCTATGAGAGGTTGACTTCTATGAATTCTTCCGTTCCAGTTAACCAATGCAGTATTTGTTTTGTCCTGCCTCTTGATCCTTACGTTACGGCCATAGGAGACTATTTTCATGTTTCGGGATCGAAGCTGTGAGGCTCTTTTTACCGTTCTGTAACAGAATCTGACGTGTGTGCGAAGGTGCAGTCATAAAATTCGTCGTGTATAGCAGGGAAATGCTAGAATGCATTTAACAATCGGTGGGTGTAAGATGGCAAAATAGCCCTGTTCTAATTTCGTTCAAGCATTTGTGCAATTCCAAGCCATTTCAGAAATAAATGCCGTTCTAATCTGAGCAATTCCGTGACCTGTGTAAAATGGCTATCAAAGATTTTGGATGTTTGCAATCTTGAATCACTTGCATTTTTCTGTCTCTTTGTCATGTCAACTACATAGATGCCCATAGATGTAAGACATCCCCCAAACAAATCAGTCAATGATCCAGAATGTGGAAATTGTACTGCTGGAGTGTAATATGCTTCTTTCCTGTCACTAAATTTCCTTAACATGACGTTTTTTGTAACATATCTACAGTTTTTGGTGAGGGATACCGGTAGTAGATTCAAATTATTGATGAAAAGAATTTTTTCTTACATGGAACGTCTTGATGTGCTCATAAAAAGAATAAAAATTATTAGAGTTATTGTTTATAAATTGTTTAATAACTGACTTAAGGAGACATTGTCATCATAGACTGCTTGAAAATCTGTCTATCTCGAAATGGATTCACAGATAATGAGTGTTTTACTTCTCTCCTTTGCTAATAATCAGAAGACACTAATCCCTCTGCCCCCATGTTGTCCCTTGGACAATTTCAATACAACATATAATGCATTATAAATGGCAATATAAATCAAGGTTCTACAGGATAGAATAATGTCCGAGTTGGAAGGGGAAGAATTTTCCCACTTCTACTGTGGATAGCACATTGAGAAGCATTCCACACTACGGTGTGCAGAGTAAACTGATCATGTCTGCCATTTCATTTTAGGTTGTCACTAAAATTTTGTGCAAATATGATTTCAGCCAGCTTGAGTGGTCTTAGGTGAAAGTAGAGGTTTTATTGTTATCGTTTATAGCTATTTACATTTTTGTTTTGACCCCATTGATTGGTACCCAGCATTATCTTCTAGGCAACTGTGAAAGGGGAGAATGAAGACCCTCTCAGTGAAGGTAATTATCCTGAGATGTACACACCGGATCCAGATGGAATTTCAAGTAAAGCTTTGGACCCATTGGCAACTGATGACTTGGTAAGTTTACGTTTGCTCTGTTAAGCACATTTTTGCTACTACACAAATTCAGTCCTCCATGGAATAATGCAATATCATGTACCATAATAACAATACCTTTTCCCTTCCCTTGTCAAACATAGAATAGGAATATGATCACAGGAATATTTCCTCCACAGAATATTCCTGTACCAGTTGCCAGAAAAGCCAAACCTTTACCCTAACTTTGTCAAATGTGAAGAAGTAAACTTGAGTTGTGTCATAAGTCTTCATTAGAACTTTCACAGTTAGTCGTGTTAGTTAAAGAAAAGCTTCTGGGCTATGTTTCCTTGCAAATTTTTGGGTGGCCCCAACGTTTCCTGGCCGATGCTGGTTTCTTTTTCTAGGGAAATTAAGGGAATCATAATTCCCAAAAGTTTTGGCCCCTTGGCCGAAAAGTTTTTTCAACTAACAGAGACATGTGTCATTCTTGAAGAAATCATTCGAAATGAGTGGTTAATTGTTGTTAACAGAATGGGGGCATACAGATGCTCTGATCACTCACCTTAGCTCACTGAGCAAGTGAGGGCTCTGACGTCATGGCATTTCCCATTTTTGTCAAGATAGAAACACCATGCTCTCTTCCAATCACCACAAAACAGAAGGATGGATCATCATCATAAGTCCTAAGATATGTTTGAAGCAACTCTACTGTCCGCTAACTATTTCATTGGGATGTGTTTCTTCTCTTTTACATCTTTTATAACTTTTACTATTCTTCCAGCAGTCCTTCCACAGCTGTTTTTATCAGGCCATCATGACTCATTATGTGGTCAACTACTGGTGAAGTCATTCCAAATGAGAAAAACCTCTTATGGGGAATGATAAATCCTGTTTTGTTTGTTGTGGTTGGCTGTATTGCCACATAATCAGGTGATGCAATTTCTAGCCAAACCTACCAAGCCTAAATTGCTCACAAAAAGAATTTATATAAGGCATATTCTAACTGTAGCAGATGTGGATGTAGTGAGAACTATATGGAGTAAATGATAAGGAGGACTCAGGATTTGGCCTTCACCATCTTTGGAAAGGGTATTAGATGTTTGCAAACCAGGGTGGTTGTTGAGAGGCATCAATTTCATTCCATGAGGTGATTTTAATGGAACTTGTTATATATTCATCTTTGATTGAAATAAAATATTATGATCACCTTTAATGGATGAAATCAACTTTTTCGTAATTCGTCTGTCCAAGTAGACAAAAATTCTTGGTTGCCAATGAATATGTCATGAGACCATGATGTCTCAAATTATTGCTGATAAATTTGTTTTTCCTGTTTAGGAAGGGTTTCCTATGGCTAATTGAAAAGGCAGAGTATCTTAATGGGCCATATTTTTTTAGTCGATGAATTTCTCCCGTCTTCCTCTCTGAGGTCAGAATAGCTTTTCAGGAAATTTTTCAATTATGTATACACCCTATATTTGTTGTTTTGGTTGTGATTGTTTTGCTTATAATACCAATTGGTGCAAACATGTATCAATGAAGTGTTAATTCTCATTTTTTCTCAGTGTGGAATGGGAACATTTGGGTCCCCTTGTGTAAAAGCAGATCATTTCAGTGATGATGGAGGTGGATATGCGCACAGTAATAGCACTGATGGGGCCACAAATGACCTTGTTTCCCAAGCCTCTGATCAGGTAATCATAATAATATTAATAACAATAATAGTAATAACAATACTTTAATTGGTCCAGTGATTAGTTTGGACAAACATAAGGCATGTCAAGGAGTATATAAGATACAAAACAGTACTAATGAAGAAAGAAAAAATTTTTATATGCATAAATCGTCATAATTATGAATATAGTTTTTTGCGCAAACAGTCGCAGTATACATGAACACAAGGGGGTGATGTAATAAAGTTAATTTTTTAAGTGGAGGGTGGCATGCTGTGTAAGGAGACATTTTACCTAAGAGCTGCAGTATCCTTTTTTGAATTTTGAACGTTATTTTAGAATTGGGTCTAGGGCCCCAGATGAGGATACTAAACATCACATTCAGGTAGAATTCACCATAGTAAATTGACAATAATACTAATACATCAATGTCTATACAGTTTATCTGATAGAATCAGAACACAAGTAGGGATCATATTTCTGCAGAGCTTTTGAATATGTTCCTCCAAGGAGACTTGATTATCAAGTTTTACACCCAGGTATGGAGAACTAAAACTTTTTGGAATACACATAAATTTTTACAGAGATCAGTTAGTGTGGAGCTGGTTGCATACACTTTTGAGTCACATGCATTGGTAAACCTTAATTTTTTTTAAATTACATAATAATATAAGTACCTTAAAAAGTTATATTCGTTTGCTAAAAGTAATGCACATTTAATACAGTTACTACCTGTGAAGCACCCTTAAAAAACACCAAATATCAAAATGTTATGAATATAGCATGTTTATGATCGTTTTAGGCTTACTTTTTGTATGTTAAGAGGGAGGTATGATACCCACTGCACTTAAGGTTAGAAAGGCAGTGGAATGAGTAAAACTAGCAGTTATTGTTTGCAAGCTATGAATTGCTCCTTTATGCTCCGAAGCTATTTATTGCCTGGCTCACTACAGAATAAAATAACTGTGCTGGACCAACATATGGAATTGTTGTTAGATTAAAGAATGGTATATGAAATGTCAAAAAAGCAGGGGCTATTTTCATCCGCAAAACGCAGAAGAATTTTAAAAGCTACCATGGGAATTCAAGGTTGGTAATAAGTCCAGGCATTGGAGTAGTATGAGCTAATAGTATGATGGACTCTTTGCATGTGAGTGAACACATATCATCCTGCTCTCAGCATAGCATGCTTTCTATTTTTTTCTGTACTCTTTTGAGCGATTTGCCCATTGTTGAATTTTATGTGATTCTATATTTAATAAGACTATTAAGAATTTTCATCATGATGTAAAACATCTAGCAGATACAATCCACAGAATACAAATGCATTTTGCATGTGTATAAGATAACTCAAAGTGAAGAATGATGAGGGGAACAATATTTTGAAGCATTTAAAATTAAACCAAAGTCTTAGTCACGCATTCTAGCCTTAGAAAATTTGTTATTCACACATGAGTTGCATTTTTTTACGGGATACTAATCCTGCATTTTCTTGAGAAGATGAGTTATTTCCTTTTTTGAGCATTGTGGTACATTATAATTATAGTACAATTTAGTGCACATAAATGTAACATACAAGGTGTACATGTGAATATTAACAGGTGAATTTTTTGAGGTGGTGTGTAGATTGTTATCAATGCTATATATGGGAGTCATTATTTTTTGATGAACTAATGACGCTATTTCTAGATGTATATCTGTATCTCTGTCGTTAATGATGCTGATTTTGGACTCATGTGCAGGCACAGGCCTCAATGTCTTCCCAAGGCGAGGAGGTGGATGCTGAAGGCACTGGAGCCATCGAGATAGACCTTGACTCTGTGCTGGTTTTGGCCAAAGACGAACTATCTCCCAAGGAGACTGATGCCACTGAGGTATGCATGAAATTCACATTCAATTCAGCCATTGTTCCCCAGACTGCATGTAGGGATTTTAACTTGGGTTATTGTGTATTTTACGGTTTATTTTATCCTAATTAAGATTAATTTTCAGTAAAAATGAGTATATTCATCATAATATATGATTTGCATTATGTTGCGTTTACACAATGTTGGAAAAACTCCGGAAAATAAGAACAAAAAAGAACTTTTCAAAATTTAGGTTGTATATTTTAATTTTCACAGTCTTTTCTGATTAAATATTCAATAACATCCTCCTAGAAGGTTACTAGAGGCTCCACCTTCCATTACAATCCTGCTTTGACTAATACGGTTCTCACCCTCTCATTCTACCGTCTCTGAAACTGAATGCATCTGAAGCTGAATTTAACATCTACAATGAAATACTTCCACTTAATGACATGGGAATGACATTGCCCTGTATCGGTTCCATGTGTGCGCCAAACAGTTTGACTCTACGAAGTACCAGACAGTTTGATGTAAAGTTGGTACAGATGGCCATCTTGGAATAGGAAATGCTATTCTTGCTTTACTTTATAAACTCATCACCTGTGAGTGCCAAAACTGCAGCTGAACTGCCTCTGAGAGACTAAATTGTTGATTAAAGGCCATACTGATAAGTTTTGTTATGCTTTGAGAACAGCCCTCTGGTCTACCAGTGAATTCCCATCACTGAGGAAACACAACATTATTTACAACAACCATATTCATACCAGGAATGGCAAAAGTTTTTTACGAAAATAAACATGATGATTAAAGAAACAGAACTTAGAGACAAAATTACCTCCAGTAGGATTACTCAATCAATATTAGTAAAATATCATTTACAAATTGTAGTTGTACTTCAAAGCTTCAAAATGGGCAAATTTAGAAGTAAGATGAAAATCATTATTTTAGTGAAAATTTTTGCAAAAATAGCTGAAAGATATATCAGAAATTCAGAAAACCTGAGAAAAAATTATCCTGCGTAAAGGATTTTTCTAATTTTTACCATTCAATAATGTTGTGTTTATGCAATGCTTGGGATTACTGGGTTAAATTAATGGATTAAAGTGATGTTTGGGGAAATTCTGAATTTGTAGTACTGTAAACACGGGTACTTGAGCCCAAATTGTGAGAACTTTATCATTATTTTCAAAAATGGGCAAAATATATTGTAACCGTTACCACTTGGCATTTTTCATGAGTAACTTTAAATCCACATTCACAAGATAAGGAGATCTGCTTCAATATCGTGTGTGATTATATGTTTGTGTGTATACAGCGAAGATTGAATGGAATGCTGAGTGTTTCCCCCTCCCCCCACGATTCCCCTCTTTCCCAATTTTGTGGTTTTTCCATGATGTGTACGCAACCAGTGAAAGGTCCACATTTTTTCCTGCAAACAACACCCGTGTGCAGCAAATGGAGGGTGACAGAACCTGCACCCCTTCCTTTTAAAAAATGAGAACATGCTTTGGCAATCCCCCTGCCCCGTGGTGAGTATTCTATGAAAACCCGCTTCTTCCTAAGTTTCCTCCAGGTGCCCCAACCTCAGGAAACTAACACTGTCTGATTAGTAAAATACGGACGAATTTCAGCTGGAAGAGACTCATCAAACACGGCTACATGTTGCAGCCGAAGGCTATGCCCGACAGCTGATGGTGTGTTGCCTGTCAGGTGGAGCAGAGGTAGAAAGAGAAGAGAAACGTGGAGGTTAGACTGTGAGGTGAAGAGTGGTGAAGAAGAGGAAATAGGAGAACTGAACAGTAGATTTACCGTGCCAAGAGAAATAAGGTCAACCCACGACACCTTGAATTAAATATTCTCTCAGCCCATGGTGAATGCCCCCTGCTGGAGACAGTCGAGGGGGTCATCCCCATCCATGACAGAGAGCGGATAAGTAAAACTGTTATCCCATATGACTTCTCCCCCCCTCTAGTTCAGAAGATTCATGAAGAAATTCCCCTATATAGTCAAGAATAGAAGAACTAACTCTGATGAAGACATGTTGCCCCACAATATTTGTACCTTGCATTTTGCTTATTCTTTTGGCCTACACCTTTTCCCCGGAAAGGAGTTTATATTTTATTATTAAGGGCAGCATATTGTTGGAGAGTGTTTAGGGTTAGTGTTGGTGTTGTCACTTAATTTGTTTTTGTATTAAGCATAAGATTCACAAGAAATGAAGATTCATGTTTCATTTTTTTTAGAAATGTAATTTTTAAATCTTATATCTGCTTACTTCCAGCCTACCGTTATGGAGAATAGGGAGCTGATTCAAAATCCTACAATGGCCATGGAGTCTATGATAGAGAAAGAGGGTGAGTGTTTTGAAAATGGCTCTTCAGAGAAAAGATTTTTAACTAATTCTGACTAGGCGAATGTCCAAAAGCTGGATCTTAGAATTGAATAAAATTTTTAATTTGATTTATTTTAACTTTCTTAATGCACTCTTATATTAGAAAAGCTTGTTTTTAGTCAATATTCGCGTTTAGTTTACTGAAAATCTTATTTTAACATGTGGCTTGTCCCCGGGTCCTAGGCGTGACAACTGGGCTCATTAACCCCTCAAGCGCGGCGGGCATTTAATTAAATCCCAACCCAGCGGCCGGATTAGATTTAAACGATTTCGTCTTTTTGGCATGCTGCCATTAAATAATTTATAGCTTTCTTCTAACCGTATCGATATCAGTGAAATTTTTTGCAAACCTTTGTGAAGAAATACGTTACCATACGCCAATTTTTCTAATGATTTGAATAGTTATTTATAGTCGTTTTTATCTCGTAATCTAAACACAATGAATAATTTTTAAGGCTTTTAACGCTTTGCATTTTGTTTTGTTTAAGGTCCGAGATCTCTAGCATACTATGCATTTTTTTTAAATGATCACAGTATCTAGTTAAGTAATTTGGGGATAAACATTTCCTAATCGATCGACTGGATGTTTACGAAATGATAACCATCATGAAAATTCATGCGTTCACGCATTTCTTCGACTGAGTTCTATCATTACCGAGTCATTTTATATAGGCAATTACATTTTGATGTTTCAAACTACTATATGGAAATATTTAAATGACTACCTTAGTATTTCTGCTTAGTGTGATATGGTTTGAAGCAATCCAAACATAATCCCACTGCACATTGTTCACACCAGTAAACGGTGTCTCTCCTTTTCCCATGCCTGGCACAAATTTCACACCTCTTTTGAGGCTTTGATTTCTTCCCAGTTGCAGGAATTCTCCTCAGGAAATGTCTCTCGGTGAGTCTTGGCACTTAATTGTCTAAGGAGTGATGGCCTTGTACAAACTGTCCATATGGGGTTGCATATTTCAAAATAATCCCTCGACCAAGTGCACACGAAATGGTAGGTGGTCCAATTTTTTATCCGTATTTTCCCTGTGAATTATATATGAATTTAGGACTGCGGCATTCAATAGTCTCCTAAATAACTTCATATACCACTTGTTGTGGCATTTTCTTTCTATTAGGTAGGAATGCAGCAACTGGTCCTTGAGACTCACCCCACCCATGCATTTATTGTAATCTATCACACAAACAGGCTTTCGAATCTCTTTTTTGCCTTTCAATACCGTTCTCATTTCATCATTGTGGAATGTGGAGATCATTGACACAATTTTTTGTCCCTCCATTTGAAAACAACAACAGGCCCAGAGTGGCGTCCACATATTTCGTCCCTCTGCAGTTTCTTCTCCTTTAAGTATTTTGGGACATCCTTTCGAGTCAACCTCAACGTTCCAACACAGTCAGTCCTGTATTTACATTTCAGCAGTTTTGCAAGGGAAGGAGAATTATAAAAATTGTCCATCGAAACACAACGTCCTTGATTTAGCAGTGGTTCAACCAGGTTTAAAACTATTTCTGTTGTCTTGTTTGAGTTATCTGGAGTAATTTTCGAGTGAAATATTGTGTCTTTACCAGTATACACCAGAAATGACCACAGGTAGCCGGTATTTGCATCACAAAGCTCATAGGTCTTGATCCCAAACTTTGATGCCTTCAGAGGAATGTATTGCTTGAAGGTTAGCCTGCCCTTCCATAGCGTCAACGATTCGTCAACTGAAATGTTGCAGTTTGGTAAAAAATATGTCTGAAATTTTTCACTTAGGTGTGAAATAACGGGAAAGATGTTTTAAGATGTGGAGGAATCTGTTGATGGTTATCTTCATTATTGTGGAAATGAAGAAATGTGCAAATGATCTCAAATCGGTCCCTTGAAATTAAATTTCCGAAAGCTGGGGTAGATATAACTCTCTTTCTTGAAAAGTATGTCCGTAATGTTGGCTTCTGCACTATTCCCATGAGCATGAATAATCCCAGTGTTTCGTATATCTCTTGTTCTGTCACTGGTTTCCAAGCGGTTATTCTCGACTTCCTTGAAAATGTAGGATCACCTGATGAAACCCGTTGCTCAGCATAACGATTGGTTTCTAGAACAATAACATGGATGAATTCTTCATCAAAAAATAACTGAAAAATACCTACAGCGTTGGGCAAATTTTTTGCTTCGTCTTGAGGTACAAAACCACCTACAAATGGTTCCCTGTTACCTTTATAATTTCTCATTCCTTCCCACACAAAGCTTTCCGCTCCATCAGTATCCTCAATTTCATCGTAAACAGGCTGTATCTCGTCAATTTCAGAGCGATCATTGAAATAATTTTCTCTATCACTTTCCGAACTTACACTTTCGTTTGCATCACTCGCAAGTAATTATTCAATTATTTCTTCGTCACTTGGAATTAGCAATATTTTTCTACTAGTTGGAGCCACGATAGGGATCCCTTATTGTAAAAATATCCACTCACTGGAACTGCACACGAGGAGAATTCTGACACACTAGTTGAAAGAACACCACGCAGTACGAATGGTTCTAGTGGACTGAAACGTGTGGTTTCAAAACTCCATCACGAGTTGAGAAAGAATCTCAAGGGGTCCTAGTATATGGTGAATGTTCATAGGGTGTCTTATCTTCGTTGATTACTGTGATTGTTGAAAGAATAAACAAAGAAACGCAAGGCGAAGCACATGGTCCCTTCGCTTAGGACGGACGCGGCGGACCAAACACAATTGGGGCTTGAGGTGATGACACGCAAGACAGATAGAAGGCAGTGAGCTAATTAGGAAGATATAGTATCTTATGCTGAAGAAGTTGACCCTTCTTGACGCTTCAATATCAGAATAGGCAGCATTTTTCAACACAGTATAATTGAAGAGAGACGGTGATTTTTTTGACTAAATTCATCAACTCGCAGGTTTTAAACGTATTTGCATCGTAACGTTACACAAAAGCCTGAAGTCATAAAAATATTTTGAATATTTTATTGGAAAGAAAAACATTCCTTCAAAATAAAGTGCAATTAGTTGTACTTTAAAATGTAACAAATGGCGGAGAAAAATTCTAAAAGACAGTAAAAATTCTTAAAGTTCAGGAAGCGTACTGGGTAAGCATGACGACGACATCCGAAATTTAAAGGGCGCGTACTGGGTTCGCATGACGGCGTTGAGGGGTTAAATATTCGATTGAAAAGAAAAATATTTTTCCTTTTTTAAAGGACGAATTCTGAAAGGGGTCTTATTTTATTCTTTTTCTGCAATTGGAAGTCATATGTGTGATGCGTATGTGTGTGCTTGATTATTTGTATGCGTAGCATTTTAACCCACGATTTCGTCTTTTTTGTTCTACTACACCCTTGTTGCCCTCATCATTTTTATGCTATGTGTTCTTTTCCCCTCCATTCATTTACATCGAGTGTCTAAGTTATAGTCCAACTTGGGCAGCAATTGTACCACCTGTTTTTACATTTTTCCATCCATTCAATGGATTTTAAATAGAAGATGTTGTAGTCTTAAATTTCATGTTTGACGGTGTTAGTTGCTATTTAAAATTTTCTTCTAGGGGTCCCGGCTGCCGAAGAAATGCCCGAGCAAACAACATCAACTTCATATCTGCTTGCAGAAGGAAATCTAAGGAATCATTCAATTGATGAATGCATTGGTCCCACAGCTTTGGTGACACAAATTGATTCCAAGGCTGGAACATCCCATGAAGAGATAGAGAAAAATCTGATAGATGAAGACTTGGGAAAATGTGGTGCTTCTGAAACTCATGAGATATCAAGTTGCTCAATTCCTGATGACAGACAATGTAATACCAAAGACATTGAATCACTTGAAAGCAGCAGAGGTGGAGCCGCAATGGCTGTTGTTGGGGAGAAAAGTGGTTGTGATGCACCAAATACCTCGCATAACCTCAGGTTTATGAGAATAAGTAGAAATGACAGAAGTGGCTGTGAGACCATCATGGGAGGCAATGAGGAGATACTTAATTGCTTGATCGAAAATCCAGGGAACAGTTACAGTTCAAACGAAGATTCATATAATTGTTTGAACTGCAGAGATGTGTTCAACAACAAAAAGGAGCTTATCAAACACATGAAAATTCATTTTGTTGCTCGTAATTTTGATGCTGCGGCAGAATCATCAATCGTAGGTGTGTCTCTGGAAGCACTTCCATCAAGCGGACTCAGCAGTTCTTGCGAGCCTACCATCCCAAAGGGTTTAGAAGAGCTGGATAGGAAAATGCTAGAGCCCATGCAAAAAGAAAATTTGCTCAACAAGGAAACCAGTGGAGGAAAAGGGGATGAGAAAAACATAAGACGATTCACGAGAAGTTTCACAGTAGGAGAGAAATCAACTACACAAAGTTTATCTTCAAAGTCATCTAGCATTAGAAATGTACGCAATCACGTGGGTCCGAGAGAGGAAGATAAACCCTATTCATGCAGCGAGTGCACTGAGTCCTTCACTCAGAAAAGGGACCTCACCGTACACAAACTTACACACACAGGAGGGAAAAGGTATTCTTGTAGCACTTGCAGCAAGTCTTTCACTCATAGAGGTCATCTCAACATTCACTTGCGAACACACTCGGGAGAGAAGCCTTTTATATGCAACCTGTGCAGCAAGTCCTTCGCCAGGAGGGACAAACTTGTTATCCACACACGCACCCACACGGGAGACAGGCCTTTTTCATGCAGCGTGTGTGAAAAGTCTTTCTCGGATAGAGGTAACTTAGTTAGACATGTACATACGCACACGGGAGAAAAACCCCACTCATGCAGAATCTGCAAGAAATCTTTCACTCGGAAGAGTTCCCTCAAGAGTCACACACGAACACACACGGGAGAGAAGCCTTTTTCATGCAATGAGTGTGAAAAGTCTTTCTCGCATAAGAGCGACTTAGTTAGACATATTCGTACTCACACGGGGGATAAACCGTATTCTTGTAGCATTTGCCGCAAGTGTTTCACTCAGAAGAGTATTCTCGACAATCACTTGCGACAACACTCGGGAGAGAAGCCTTTTATCTGCCGCCTGTGCAGAAAGTCCTTCGCTAGGAAAAGTCAGCTCACCTCACACATTCAAAAACACTCGGGAGAGAAGCCTTATTCTTGTAGCATTTGCTGCGAGAATTTCACAAAGAGATGTTCTCTCAAGAGTCACATGCGTTTGCATATAGGGGGAGAGGCCTCAAGTCATGGCACGAGTGTGAAAAGTCTCTCTCGAAAAAGAACCATTTAGTGATACATTTTCGTATACACTCGGGAGAGAAGCCTTAGTCGTGCAAAATGTGCGAAAATTCTTTTTGTTGAAGGTATCTGGTGGGACACATGCAAACGCACGCATAAGAGACCTTTTTCACGCAGAATCCGCCAAAATAATCTTTCACTCAGAGTCGTTCACGTAAAAGTCACATGCGAAACAACACGTAGGAGAAACCCTACTCGTGCGGCGAATTTGAGTGTCCCGGTCGACAAAGAGCCTCTTTGATATAGACATTTGTACCAATAAAGCGAGAGTTGCTTTATTTCTGCAACATCGGCAGCAAGTCTGTCACTCCATGATGCGACCTAATAACCCATTAGTATACACACAGTAGATAAACCTTCTCAATGTAACATTTGTTGGAAGTGTTTTGCAGTGAGTGGTTACCTTGACAGATATACATACATGCTCACATGTGTGAGCGCAGCCTTGCTTATGCATAGTCCGCATCACGTCCATCACTACAAGGAGCGGCCCTGACCACCACATGTGTAAACGTACAATTGTGATGCATTATTATTACTTCGTATTTTGCACCAAGTCTTTCACTGTTAGTTCTCTTTTAACTACCACACGCGCTCCAAATTGAGAGACTATTCATGTTGTGTATGTTGCGTGGTTTCACTCTGATAAGTCACGTTTACGCATGCAACATTTTCTTGGGGACAGGATAATTTAAATAAATATTACAAATGTTCCAATTGAACCTCATGCAAAGCTGCACGGAGTAATCGTTAATTTTCGCCTGCACAACGAGAAATAAATGATGATATTGTGTCAATAGGGATGAAGGGCTATCTAATTGTTTCTATGAAATGCGTGCTTAGCAATGTGTTTCTGGATTTTCGTAATGAATATTGAAAGAGAGTAGTTGCAGAAAAGGGCACACCCAGGTTATCAGATTAGGATGAAGCAGCCTACACTACACATTTTTGTTTAAACACGTCCACAGTATTCACTCCAATGTTTCTGGCTTTAAGTCCAGTCTTAATTGGCATCTTCTAATTGGTTCCGAATTTTCTTAGAATTAATCATGTGTTCTTTGAATATTCTTTGTATAAATATTTATCTTGTCCACATTTTGTAAGTAATGTGATATTAGTGCACAATAAAAGGCTTATGGCCGAGTTTGTTAATTTAATGAATTCAGCATGTTATTTATTTTCATTGTTAAAAGATATGCAATTTTATTCCTATTTCTCTGTTTTCACTCGCGGCTGAGCGATTCGACACTATTTGTCGGAATGCACCGTCAATAGGACAGCAAGGATAATCGTGGGCCATTAACCTTAGAACGGTGAAGTTGCGAGAAAAGGCAGCAATGGAGGTGGAAGATGTCCAAACATTGGCAGAGTGCATGGGGATATTATCGGAGGGTGGGAGAGTAAGCAGAGGGTGTGGAGTGGATGCTAGGTGGCGCTGAGCGCACTTGCAGGGTTTGGTAATGAGAAAATGATTCAGAGGACACGTTGGACGCAGCCTAAAGTAGTACTACGGAGTGAGCGAGCAGGGGATTCATTTATGTACAAACTTTGGCCGCAATCCGTTCAGCCGTCTGGAAACACATAGCTGACAGATAAACATGTATTAAAGATAACTTAAACAAAAGATTAAGCGTATCCTTACATTATCTTATCGCCGAGGAATGCCACACGTTCCTCCTCCTCAAAAGCTAGGTTCACATTTTTATAATTAGAATTTATGCTACTCTGTATACAATTGTGGTTAAACAATTTATCTGAGGAAAATAAAGAAAACGTCCAGTCTACTTTCAAATTTCAATACATTTTCAGAATGAAGATATGCATTTTAGGTTAACTAGAGGTTTCCCCTTTCTCCACTCACAAAGATTACATGATGTTACATTAGAGGGTGACCTTGCATAATTTGTCACCTCCACAGTTGCTATTGGGTGTTTATATTTATTTATTGCCAAGGCTAACAATCTTTTTCTGGATAGTTACTTACATTATGCTTACATTCCACTGTAAAATAAAATTAACGTAATTTGAAAATTAAATGTACTATACTCAAATAAAAGAATGTGGCCAAAATATTAGATCAGCCATCTTTAGATAAACAAAGAGAACTGACCCCCGTGCATGGCGTCTGATATATCGGATAAGATAAAAGTTATTAACATATTGAGAAAAAATTCAATAAAAAATAATTTAATTACCCTGTGGGACGACTGAAAGTTCTTTGAATGCCATATCTTACATAAATCCTTCTTAAGTCGATACATTCAAGTAGTCAGCTGAAATATTACCAGCGCAGTAAAGACAGACATCCATGTCAACTTAATATAGTATCACTATGTAGCGCATGTCAATTGGAGCCCAGAAAGAAATTATATATACGGAGGTTTGACGAATTGGACGCTATGCACTAATGGGTTATACCTTAAGCTGCGGAAACGTTTTTAAATGGTCTGCATTGTGATAGCGGGGAGAACGTGTGTCAACATTTAACCAATTTTCTCGCCACTGGCAGCCATATCTTAAGATTTCAACGCCGTGCTTCCCGCGGTCGCTTGAACTCGGCCAAACCTATACCCTTTTTTTCTGAACTGACGGCGGCTGACCGTGAGCTTGCTCGAAACCCACCCACTCTTCTAGCCAATTACAGAAGTGCGACAGAAGAAAGTGTGTAGGAGCCCGCAGTCTCTCTCCGAACTCCGTGCAGTGCTGATCCCTCTCCAGCTCGCAGTGTTGCCAAATCTAATCCGTTGGAACCGCAGAGCGTTCGTCCTAGAACCTTCCGCCGCTCCCGAAAGTACCGTTATTCCCAAGGCTGGCAACGCCGGCCGGCCGGATGGAGGGGAAAAGGAAAGGGGATGGAGGAGAAAGGAGAAGTGGAAGGGGCAGCGCTTCTGATTGGCTACTTGCTATTTTCCACCCAGCGGCCATCAGTTGGGAAAAAGGGTGTAGTGGCAGAGAACACAAAGGCGTCATTCGGGGACTGGATACCCTCACCACGGGTAGCGCTGCCCGGATTTTCCCTTCTCCGAGATGGAAAGAGCTCCCTACTTTCCTCGGCGCATTCACGATGAAAACAATTCCAACGAAACCTAGCATTTCCTAGGAATTTATTTATCTTGCTGTTGTACATTAGCCAGGGAAACTTATTTGAATGCATTGGTCTCTCCTTCTTGTACTATCGGCGGTGGGTCTTTCGTCCCCGCGTAATAACCAAAGAACATATTACGTATACGGTCTGTCGTCAGGGGGTAGGGTGGGCAGTCCCGAATTAAGAGGGTTCACCACCTGCTAGACACACACCCGGGGTCCACGAATAAATATCTTTCCCGCTCAGGTCCCGCACACAGTGGCAGAAAAATGTTGACGCTCCCGCAGTTAAAGGTTTAAAGCTACCGGCTGCGTCCGCCTAAGATGAAGATGTTGTGTCAACATTTAACCCATTAATCCCCAGCGTTGCGTAAAAGCAACATTATTGAAGTGAAATTATTATAAAAAACCTTTGCTTCAGGATAATTTTTTCTCAGGGTTCCTGAATTCCTGAAATATCATTCGCTCTTTTTCAGTTATTTTTGGAAAAATATTCATTAAAATAATAATTTTTATTTTACTTTGAAATTTGCCTATTTCGAAGCGCTGAAGTACTACAAACTGTAAATATTTTTTTACAAAGATTTATTGGGCGATCTTGCTAGAGGTAATGTTTTCTCTTAGTTCTAAGCTTCTTTATTCATCATGTTTATTTTTGTCACGAACTTCCATCGCTACTGGTATAAATATGGTTGTTGTAAATAATGTTGCGTTTACGCAACGATGGGAATTCTCTGGAAGACCAGAGGGCTTGTCTCAAAGCATAACGAAAATCGTCAATATGGCTTTTAATCGACAACGTAGTCTTTTGGAGGCAGTTTAGATGCATTTTTGGCACTCACAGGTTGTGAGTTTGCATAGTAAAGGGTGAATGGTATCTTGAATTCCAACATGGCCATCGGTACGAATTTTACATCGAACACCCTGGTACTTCGTGGAGTCAAACTGTTGCGCGCACACGTGGAACCGATACAGGGCAATGTCATTCCCATGTCGTTGAGTGAAAGCCTTACTTTGTAGACGTTAAATTCAGCTTCAGATGCATTCACTTTCAGAGATGGTAGAATGAGAGGGTGAGAAACCAATTAGTTGAAGCAGGATTGTGATGGAAGGTGGAGCGTTCCTCTAGTCGCTCATAGGAATTTTCTCCGTGCAATCCTGAGTTACCTATTTTTTCTTCTATCGCTTAGGTGATGTAAGGCTTATAATCTAGCTTCAGTTGGGTTCGTATCAATGAAATTGTCCTCTGAAATGCATCTTTAATTCTCATCCAGTAATTATATCAATCATACCACAGTAGTTTTTGCTCGGATTTTTGCTAATTAATTTATTCAGGGGTTTCCTTCAGATTTAAAATTGAAGAAAAGTTTATTCGTTATTTCTACACGCCTCAGACGTATACTTTATAAGAAGCGTCAAGAAGGTAACTGAAGAATGTAAATTGACACGAGAGGCGATTTATAATATTTTCTTAACTTTGGAACTACAATGGGGATTACATCTTCTCAGTTTTTCGAATATTGCAGGAGGTGCTGCAAGGTAAATCATATTTTACTCAAGCAGTATCAAAAGAAAAATCGTCCAGTAAACGCGCACGCCCAGGTAAAAGATGCAAAGAACAAACAGCGGTTCATCTAAATGAAAAAAATATCGTAGAATCTACCTCCGTAGGAGTCCCGAATTTCTGTGTGAAAAAGGGAATAGAAACATTTATTACTCAGTATGGAGGCCACTCACCAATTGAGCTCCGTCACTTATTTCTCAGCGGAAAATTAATTGAATTAATTTTGAGCTACTCAATAATTACGCTGAGGAGATAAATAACCATATATTTACTCAGAGTGAGGCAGATATAAAAAAATAATTGGAATGGTAATGTAGTCGGGGTATCATATATTATCACGCACTAAGTTGTACTGGACAAGCCAAGAGGAGATGTCTGTCACAATTGCGAGGCAATTTATGACGAGGATTTGGTTTGATGAATTAAATAAATATCGACAGCTCTCCGATAATTCTCAACTACACAAAGTGATACATTTTTGAAAGTTGGAATTTTTTCTCAATAGACTTAACCAAAATTCCATTCAGTTAAGAATTTTCCTAACAAATGGTTCCATATTTTAGGTGGCACACAGCTAAAATTTTCATTCGTGGGGAACAATTTAGAGTAGGTTATACATTGTGGTGCCTGGCCTCATCTACAGGCTATCTATATGAATTTTTGCCATATGGAGAGGTGGAACTTAAAAGTTATGCGCCTAGGATTTGTAAGTTCACTAGAAGAAAGGGCTGTAATAAATTTTCTGAATTTTTTTGTTAGTCTCCGGAAATTCTTGCCAAGTATTTTGATAATTTCTTCATCAGTTACAATCTATTGGTAAGTCTACAAATTATTATCTCTTAAGTGATAATTGTTATTTTTCAACGGGAAAAGAGAGAAGAAATCGAACGGAAAACTGCGCACTCAATCTTCGAGAGATTTGACAAAAAAAAACCTAACGGGGATTTCTTCTATTCGTTTGACAGGTCAAAAAATATTCTCTTAGTGCGATGGCAGGATAACTCTGTCATCGCTGTTGCTTTAAATTATGGGAATATGGTACCCATAGTAAGGGCGAAAAGATATTCCCGGAGATTCCCGTAGAAAATCGAAATATTATCAACGATTACAATCAGGGAATGGGAGGCGTAGATTTTCTCGATAATTATGCTGTACGCTACCGTATCCACTTTATGAGCAAAAAACGGAGGTGGCCTCTAGTCCAAAAAGGGGTTGACAGTGCAGTGGTGAATTCGTGGTGATTTTACGCCTAAGTCACGGGCAAAGTAATTCCTCAGTTAGAATTTCGGTCCGAGATCATAAAACTTTACTGAGACTAGAAATCGTTTCCAATACTATGGCTGATGACATTTGGCATAAAAATCGGTGTCACCATGCGGGACACCTTAGGAAAAATAACATGTATGTGGGGTTAACCGCAGCATGCCCGTCAAGGGAGAATACGGCATTTTATCCGCAGGCTACATATAATTCCCTAAGAAGATGTCAAATTTGCAAATCAAGGATAATTATGTTGTTCAAAGCGCTACGGTTCATTCCGAGCAGCATATTATTGAACAGTACATCAGAAAAGACGATGAAAAATAAAATATGCATCCTAAGTTTTGAAATTTTTTTTGCTTTTATTTTCCCAGCGTTGCGTAAACGCAACATTATGCAAATCATATATGATGCTGAATATAATAATTTTGTCGGAAAATTAATCTTAATTAGGCCATAACTAACCGTAAAATACGAAATAACCGGAGTTAAAAGCCCTATGTGCAGTCTGGGGAATAATGGGTTAATCATTAAGTTAAGCTGCGACATAAGCAAGTTAATATGTCGAATAAGCAGTCATGGAGAAAAGGCAGCAGTAATTCGAGCAGATATGAGCCTATCCCTGGGAAAGATAGGCCAAATAAATAATACACAAAGACTTTGGAAATGCCGTGATTTGGCGATGGAAGGCTTCTAAATATGCCTCGCATCATCTGGAGGAGAAGGCAGCGGGTCATCTTCAAATGAGTAAAGATAGAGGCCACGGCGGTCAGTACAGCGACACTCATTTCACTGCAGGCGTGAGAACAGTTACGTGAACGGCTGTAGTACTGCGATGAGGAAGGCAAGGGGAAACAACCTCATTATTATCCCAAGGAGTCGCTGTCTCTCCAACGTTAAATTATCACTCACGATGGAATTCCCTTGGGTAAAACATTCCGGAGGTGAAAGTAGTCCCCCATTTTGATGTCCGGGAGAAGACTGCTCAAGAGGATTTAATAGTCACCTGCGATAAAGTTTTGAAGATAGGAATAGTGGCGGAAAAATTGACGCACAGCTCATCAGCGTCTGAAAGCGGCCAGTTCAGGAACCATTTGTCTTCCAAAATTTCCTAGCGTTTCCAAAGTCAATCTTGAGCGTGCTTCGCGATGGCGAATATACGAAATTGTCTATTTTGGTGGGCCTTTAGTTCGTTTCCATTGTGCATTTTAAGGATGTATGCATCCGAGACATCGGAAAAAGGTGCGACGGTTCTGGCAAAACACGGCATAGTGACACTTTTGTGACTTTGTCGTGTTCTGCAAGAATCCTGTGGCAAGGAGACAGACGACTCCATATGAAAGGCCTAGTGCCATCCAGATATAAAGACGAATATACCGAGTCGAGTGCTCTTGCGGAGACTCGTGCATGTGCCAAACATCACGAGCCTTGAAATGCAGAATGAAAGAGCAACCAAGAATAGATAATTTCGTGTATCCACCATCGCCAAGCATGTATGAGGAAGGCCAATGCACAACGTGTACTTCGGAAACTCATCACCAGACAGAAGCAATATTTTCCCCGGCTGATTGAAGAGGCTATCGAAATAGCCAAAACACCAAGCTTCAACAGGGAGGACAGCTACTCGCTCTCCAACGCCTGGAAGAAACTTCCCCAAACCAGCCAATTGCCATACCTTGCCGCATCTTTCCATAATCAAGCCTTATATAAGACTGCAAAACATCTGCATCCGTCATTTCAAACCTGAAGACGCCTGCAGCATCGCTGGAGAACTATCGTTGAACGAGGAATCGGAGCTGAGGGCAACTCGGAAGCCACGCTGCACCAAGAGGCTAATATTACTTGGACTGTTCTCTCCCTTTTACGGAAGCGGCTTTCTCCGCTCCTTACTTGTTGGACCACAGCCAGTAGACAGGTGGGGGACTGCGCTGTCGGTTCGCTGCCTGTTTATTACTTTTGTTTTACTGCTGACATTTAACGTGTATGATATACGTATATGTATTACTAACATTCTACGGAAGACAATAGCACGTATCAATTTTCAATTGACCCCTGGTTTGGAAGTTAGCAGAGGTTTGCGTTGTATACAACAACTGCGTTAATTTTAGTGGCATAAACAGCTTGATTTTGGCTAACTACTAGTGATAGATGTGGCTTGTTCATATCAAGATTATATTTATAGGAACGAAAACTACGGTAATGTCAAGCGCTCAAATTAGGGAAACTTGATTTTACGCGCATAAAACGGGCACAATTTTCGGGGAAAACATTAAGAACAGGAAATACTATAAATCCGAAGATTTTTTTAACTACATGTTACAACACAGAAATGAATTCTCTTTCGTATGCTCTTTGTTGCATTGAAATTGATTGTTTCGTTTAGACGCTGGAGCTCCTCAAACTCGGGTATCTTGCTTTTTTACAGACAGTACATGAGCTGGAAAATGATGCAAGACCCTTTGAGAATAATGGTAATAGAATACACGAATCAGGACATTACATTCTCTCCAGATCGCCCCGTGATTAGGAAGAGGAAAATTCTCGAGCTCCTGAAGGAGAATGACGAATGTAGCCCGAGGACCTGCAAATGGAGCATGCTATCCCCGGAAACGGTAACGAGGAGGCTGACGAAGATACATAATTCGAATCGATTGATGCAAGAGGACCGCATTCTTTCCAATACAAATGAGACCTCCACTTCTACAGAAAAGGGGAAAACTTAAATGAAGTACAAGAGCAAACATGAGCAAAAAATGGCTGTTCTCGAGCGATTGCAACTTCTCTAATCAAAGTTGAAAATAAGTCTGTTGCTTTGCCCATCCCTGCCTGTTTGTGATAGTGAAAACTTGGATTTATCATTTTGAGACAGTGTATGGAGAAATTCCTGTGAATATTCAGAGTATTGGTATAGTTTTAGTAAAAAAATAGTACCTGGGTGTAATGTGCAATCCATCCAGACATTGTCCAAGTGTAATGTAGCCATATAAAGAAGGTCAGTTTTTATTAACACCATATTTTAATACAGAAAAACTAATTAGTTCGACAAATAAATCTACAACAGAAAGATGCTGAAGAAATGTTGTGTCCTAGAAAATAAAGGTGATGGACCCTTTAAAAAGATTATTTTTTTCCACTGTTGACCACTAACCTTGTCTTTTCCAATAGCATTGGTTATTCAAATGCTATTGTTTTCATACCCAAACCCTATTTGAGCATAAAAATTACGTGTGGAACCATTTGGATGATAGTGCAGTAGTGGGAGTAGCAGGTAAGTTCTCTATAGGATTAGCTAATAATTCGTACGGTGGAGGGTTTGTTGTAGCTGCACATGCCTCCCCCTTGATCTGCCTATGATGAGAAGTTTCGAATCCACACGAAGTTTTATTTTCGGCTAATGTTTCAAGCCAATAGTTTTATTAACCTTGCCACACTTCGCATACAGAAATCATCTTTGGATGTAATATGTTATTGTTTCCAAACCCAACCCTGAAACTTGGATAAATCGAGCATCAAGGGACCAGTTAAAGACTTTGAAATATCCAAAAATTCGATTACAAGAGGTCCTTCATAAAAAAATCCAAAAAATAAAATTCTTCTTTCCAATCAAAACTCACTCACTTATTGCCCTATGCTTCCTTGAAAAAACAGTGGGCACAAACTTTTGAAGTCCGAAAATATCCTGATTGAGAAAAGCTATGCTTCTGGATGGAAGCCGCACTCTATGAACAGCACTTGTCCATGACACCATCATCTTCCTCATCACCCCTAAACAAATGAGGTGCATATATTCCAATGGAAACTCTGTCACCACCCTATTTCCAGGTATCCTAAGGAGGATTATAATTATGAATTATAATTCCTCAAGATTTTCTAAAATAATGTTGTAATTGCAAAAATAACTGCAGAAATGGAGTGAGTATGCCAAAAAAACATTTGTGGTGCAATTTTCAAAACAATCCTTCAAAAATCTGATTTTTTGTTCTACTTTGTCGCAATCCGGACCACTGTGCGCCGTTTCTATTACGAGGTTGGGATAGGGAAGGGTAGGTTTCCAGAAAAAAAGGATCAGGTGTTGAGGAGGTGGAGTACGTGTGTGTGTGTGTGTGTGTAGCAGCACAAAGGGAATATCTATATTTAATTGAGAAAGAATGTGGAAAACAGAGGAAAATGGTCGCGTTGAATTCTTTTTAAAAGAATAATTTCTCGCTGTCCTAAAATTTCCGATACACTCAGAAATAAAGTCTCACGTTTTAAAACTCACTTTCACAGGTAAGTAGATTTACATTGTTAACCCTTCGAAGAGTTTCATTGTCCGAGATAACCCATAAAAGTACTGAATCAATCGCAAAATATTTTTTATGTGAAATTGTTGATAAAATTAAAAATAATGTATTACGGAAAAACATAATATTGCATGAGGTTTTAAGTCATCAAATCCGGGGAAGGGGTTTGAAATTTCACGTATAAAATAACTTATCCTTAATACTTCATTTTCTCACTATACATTTTCCATAAAGGTATTTGAAGAGTATCGATAACGATGGTGACGATAAAAATTATGGTTTTCCAGCCATTGAGAAGGAAGTTTCAATTTTATTTACACACAACTCCGAAAAAATGTCACTTATTTGAAATCTTGAACAGTGAAATAGCTAAACCCACATTTTTTGTATAATTTGTTTAATTTACTGCACTGGCTTCTATGATTAGGTATTTTTCATGGTTTTCTCTCTAATTAAACTACAAAAATGACATTATATTATCATTTGTATCTTCTTTAACTATTCCCAGGTAAAAATATTTCGTCTGTAACTGAGCTGGAAAAAGGTCTGGAACGTGGGTGGAGCTGGTCTGGAACATGAGTGGAAAGGTCTGTAGCTGATCTGGAACTGGGAAGAAATTGAAACATTGCTCCAGACCAGTTTGGTCTGCAACTGGTCTGGACAACGGGTGGGTAAACTGGTCTGGACCCAGGTATAGCTTTGTCTGTAACTGGTCTGTACTGCTCTGGAATTGGGCTGTTCTCAGGGAGACTATGTGGTCTGGAACTAATCTATTCTGTTGACTAGTTGGTTTATACTATTTAACCTGAGACTCAAGATAACTATAAGATCAGTCAATCTCATTGATCTGACTGGTTCAGTTCTGCTAATAAAGAAAAGGGAACAGCCTAAACAAATAAATCTGAGAAGCTTACTGAAGGCATTTCCCAGCCAGCCAAATATGACGGAGATAAAGGCATACTGGATAGCAGTAATCTTCAATTGTTACAATGGCATTCTTACATAATCAATTTAATACATTGTACATTTTGAAAAGCGATGATGCATCTCTATGGATATCTTCAGCTGTAAGGGGCAAGAAAGTTAAGTAATTCTTACTACAATCAAAAGCTCAGAGTTGATATATCTCCAGATTATGCCAGTGTGAGTGCAAATGGAATTCAGAATTTAACATATGTCAACTCGATCGTAAGATATTCATTGTGCTCACACATGGCAACTGCATTTCAGCTGTGAACTCCCATCAAAGTTCTAAGTTGATAAAACATGTTAGCATATGACTTTTGACAAACCATCAATAACATATCCCCTGCAACAGGAAATTTTGGATTCGTATGGAGGTGGATGATTTTCTATGCAATAAAATAAATCCATACAGGCAGTTTAACATTTATTGATGTACTCAAAACATACTCTAGTACTAGTAACACAGTTAACATTTATCGTAGAAGAGAAAACGCTTAGTGTCCATCGCCATCAATCCTGGAAAATGAGAATTGTAACATTTAATAACCAGCTAATTAATAAGTGCTTAATGTAACTTAAAATTGTTCCACATATTCTCGAATATGGTTATTCAATTTCAAGAAAAACCCTTCATGCACGAATGAATTTATAGTGAGACTAATACTTTTATGCCATGAAAAACTGCTAACAATGTGGTTTCTAACGCGAGAACAGTAATTTGAAATATTTCAACTTAATCGATCTGAATGAATAGTATTTTTAATATACAAGTTAAGCCAAATATCAACATAAATTGTAACCACATTGAAAACATAGTAATAAATAATCTAATATAACTATTGGGTTGAAAGAATTAGCTCATTAATTGCATTAATCCTTAAAATTGTTGGTGCAAAAGTTCGTTGATTTACTACCGTTTGTAAAAATATGTTCCATATTCTTACATTAAAAAAAGTCAGCGCAGCAGATATGGGTTGATGCTGACCAAGGCATCTTCTTTAAATCTCTACGTGCTGCAAGGAGTAACTTTTTCCGCAAACTCACATTTTTAACGAATATATGGCAAAAAAAACTTATGCACTTATGGGTTAATAGTCCATAATAAGGTGCTTCTTTTCTTGTATCTCATTTAATTATTTAAAATAAGTGTTGAAGTTTGCAATATTCCCCGATTTTTAAACAATTTGTGCACATATCTTTCCCAGCAAATTGAAGAACATCTTTAATACTATTTCCTGAAAGTAATAACAAATTGATTTCTGACAAAAAATTTTTAAACATACTTGTATAATTATTGGCCAAATTTTAAACATTTGAAAACTGACCGTTTTCCTTGGAGTGACGAAATAGAACATTTTCACCATTTTTTTTGATTGCCTTTAGTAGTAATAATGGTTGTTAGGGTGCGTCGACGCCTAGGTCCTTCCGCTATTGAAACCCTATGCTATTGACCTAACCTTGTGAAAAAAATGACAGAATGACGAAAATGGGAATTACTTTTAATTGTTAATAAACTGAAGTATAACCTAAAATTTACTGAATGTATTCTCTGATATTGAATAAAATTGTTTTCAGTAAAACAGTCTTAACCCTTAAATGACCATAAGGATTGCAGCCATTAAATTGCATAAAAATATCTTTTTAGCCCTCTCATGCATGATTTACTAAATTCAAACGATAACATTTTTTAAAATCAAGTTTCTACGTGTGATTGACTCTAATATTGAATGTTATAAATTAACATTTTTGCCATTTAATGGAAACATTTTGACGTCCTCAAATGAGGGCATTATGCTTGAAAAAGGTCATTGTGATTTAATCGGCTAAACTTAGGAATTGGATCTTTTAGGTAGAAAAATATTCAACTATTTTTTTAGTATTATTATATCATTTACTGTTTATTTAACATCCATAGAAACATTTTTCTGGTGTTTTGTGACTACCTTTCGTTAATTTACATTATTGTCACGTTCAATATTTTTAACATCAACCTTGCAAAAAGGCAAGGAAATCACCAGCAAACATTTATAATAACTTTACAAAAAAATTTAAATAAAAGCCTTATATCTAATAGTTTTTGAGATATAGTCTGGGACAAATATGTCCCTACGGATGGTTAGGGTGCAATTTATTCGGAATCATGTGTGCTGTGTTTAAAACTCAAGAGGTGAGAAAGTGGACTGAATGTACAAGGAAACTGAATGCCGCTGAATGGTTCTTTTAACCCATTAGCTTACCTTTTCCCTGGCACGGTACTCCGTCAGAAATACTATTTATTTTTAGAAAACGTTCTAATGATGAAAAGCTTATAAATTTTTTAGTTTATTATTGATCGAATTGAAAGTTTTCACATGGTTAGGTTAACCTTTTTTTTAATTACTTTTAGTTGCAATTGGTCCATAACATTTTTTTCAAACATTTATAAAAAAATGTGAAAATTATAAACAAATAAATTTTATGCACAATTTTCATAAGAATAAAACTTTTTTATTGTATTGTCATTAAGGACGGTATCTTAAGCAATTATTGAAATTCTTGTAGAAATCCACCGATTTTTTCTGGAGATATCCGTTTTTGTATGTGGCACAAATCTGAAAAAAAAAGTTGCTTTTTTATCTCCTTGCCATTCATGCCAAACGAAGATTTTCTTTCGCTTTTTTCATTTTTCTTATATTTCACTTGACGTCTATTATTATTATTATTCTAAAATATATGATAATATATTATGGTTGCAAATAATTTATGAAAAAATAGTAAAATTTACCTTTACGCTGATTTCGTATGATGGAGTTTGATACAGTCCGGTAGGTGAAGGGCGACACGGCATTCTTCACACTTCCACCTGGTTTCGCTTTTTATTCCTTTTGATTTGCACCATACACATTTACGTGATGGATTTTTCTTTACTGCATTTGGCGGGATATGAATCGGGAAATGACCCCAGTTTGCCGCCTGGAATCGCATGGGTGAGGGGCCTGATGCTGGTCGCCCGCGTCTTTTATAGTCCGGCATACTCACCGCTTCTAGGATTTTCTCGGCTACGTTCTCTCTATAGTCGTCGAATAAAACCTTCTTGCCTGTTTGTTTCTTATACAATACATACGCATTGAATAAAGCCATATCCATGACATAAAAAAATATTTTTTTGTAGCCTTTCGCATAACGGCGCATTACTGGAAACGAAGCTAATTGCTGATCTTGCCTGTCAACACCATTCATTTGTAAATTGTAATCAAGAATTAGTTTTGGTTTTCTCACGGCTTCTTTAGTTTTTACTGATTTATTTCCTGTATCAGTCATTTCCAAGTCCTTGTGATGTGTTGTCAGTGCATGCACGTCTTTTTTGTCCTTCCATTTCACTGCAGCAATTCCATTGCTATACACTATCTTTGCCTCCCCTTTCCTCAACTTTACATTTTTGAACTCTGCTGGCATATTTCTTCGATTAACCCTAACTGTGCCTAAGGCATTAGTTTTCTCATCAATCAATTTCAGAAAAAGATCAGGTGATGTGTACCAATTATCTAATGCCACAGTGTAACCCTTGCAAAAGTAGGGATGCAAAAGTTCTAACACTATCGCTGCACTAAAAGGTATTCCTTGTGCGCCTGGCGGTTTTATTCCAGTGTAAATTGAATACTGTAGGCAGTATCCCGACGAGCTTTCACATATCTTGTAAAATTTTATTCCAAATCGAGCACGTTTACTTGGATTATATTGCACATAGCAGAGCCTGCCACGAAATTTCATGAGACTTTCATCCACGGCAAGATTCCTCTCAGGGATGTACAATTCACTAAATTTTTTATTTATGTAGTTGATCACTGGAGATATCTTTTTTAGCCGATCATTTTCATTCACAATGGAGTTGTCAACGAAATGTAAGAATTTCGACAGCAACAAAAAACGTTTATAAGGCATAACACTTCTAAAAAAAGGTGTTTCCGTAACTTGTCGCGGACTCCAGTATTTCTGAAGCTTATTTTTTTTCACTTGTGCCATTAGCACACACAATGAAAAGTAGGCCTGAATCTCATCGACAGTTGTATCAAACCACCCTTTCGTAATCTCACTTTTTCTTTTATCAGATTTCAAAAAGGCATCTGCGTATTTGTTAGTCTCTGTTACGATGACTTCCCAAAAATCGTTTTCAAGAAACTGATAGAAGAAGTCTCTTTCACTAGGATTGTTTCCTAAACTCAAGAGAACACTTTCATTTATTCCAGAATTACCTGAGAATCTAAATTCTGTCACACTGTTGTTTTTTGAGCACCAATGCCACCTGTTTTCCACCTTCGCCTTTTTTGGAACTGACGGACGGCTTTCATCCTCACTAGGAAATTCTTCACTATTTTCACTGCTCCCACTTCCCGAGTATTCAGTATTATCGATGTCACTCTCTTCACTTATATCACAATCACTCACGTCACTATCAAATAGATACTTTTGCAAATCATCGTCCGTCAAAATCTTGCCCTTTTTGCCGGCCATTGCTACGGGGGGAGCGCGAGTATACAAGGTCTCGAGCGCGAGCGTCTCTGTCTGCGACGGAAGGACAGCTGTGAACTAATGCGTATTATCGAAAGGCTAGGGCTTCAACCTGCAATTCATCGACTTTGTTGATATTGCAGTATATATCAAAAGGAGGATAAAGAGTAGCTTCTGTTGGGCTGTGGAAAACATTGTATGTTTTTCATAGTAGCAATTTCAACCAAGACGAAGATAAGGAGTACGTCTACGTTCGGCGGATGGCAAATATCATGTATACAAAGTAAGACATTTATTTCCTCATCTAACAATGACTATAAATTGGTGACCCATCAATACTTTATCAAATTAGATGTTGGGAGAAAAGTGAAATAAGACGTGCCGTTGCTGAATGTGTATTAGATTCACGACAAACGAAGACCTGAAAAAAACCTACTAAACCACTGAGTATATACAAGGATAAAATTAAGAAAACAATATCATAAGAGCATAGAAGTATGCATTAGAAGAACATAAAAGCAATTGGGAATATAAATAATGAATATAATTGACAATAATGGACTAAACAAAGGTGGGAAAAATAGTATTATTCGAGGCCGGCGAATCGCCGTCTTTGTAACCAAGGGCCTATTTTGAGCGGACGGCGAATCGCCGTCTTTGTAAGCGAATGGGTTAAGCGTTCAAAGTGTTGGATATTCAGAAGGGGATTCGAAAAATGAGAATATGTTGGAGAATGTATTGTCTTGTTGCCTAGTTCACAACTGCCGCATTCGACTTGACTCGATAGCTCGATGCTGTGCGAGAGTCTCATCTCGGCGGTCGAGACGTGAATTTCATTTCTCAGCATTGTCGGGACGAGACTCCCTCGGCGCGGCGAAAGCCCCGCCTGGCAGTCGAGAGTCTTGACGAGACTCGTCACGTCCCGACAACGCCGAGACATGAAATTCGCGTCTCGAGACTCGTCTTGGTGGTCTCGAGAGTCTCGCGCAATCCCACTCGATTCCCGACCCGAGACCAACACGTTCTCCTAGCACATCCTCAACACCTACGTCTGATTAAAGTTAAATTTCAATTGCCAAAATGGTATGAAATATATTTGCTGACATTTAAAATTTTCCCGAACTCCCTGTTTACAAACGGGGTCACTTCCCATTCCCCCCGGAGCATATCCCTTGTTACAACACTGCATTAACTGCAAAGACCGTTTTATGAATGTGATGGAAAAATATCCTTTGCTTGTGGTAGCACTAAGGAAGATGGATCGGAATAGAAAATCATTGAAAATACATTTAAAATTGAGATTAATTTCTTTGATGTTAATCAATTCTTTCCATTATTATCGGGGATGGCTACTGTGCCGTTATTTAAAAAAAATAAACAAAAAAGTTTTTCAAAATAGTCATTGTAGTAGAACGGGAAAAAAATGATCAAAATGCAATTTGTACTGCCGCTATCGCTCAAGTGAAAAATATATTTATAGAACTATTTGTCGGTAAACATTGTCGGTAAACACAACGACTGGAAAAATTTGAACAAGTCAAACTATCTCCATTTTATCTCCGTCCGAATAAGTGACTGATATACTGGTGTCCATCCTCACGAGCTCGTATCATGACGGCCGTTACTTTTATTTATTCTATAGTGAACAATATAGGGCGATGCATGTTGGAATCATTCCGTAAGTTCCTATTCAAACTTCATCACGCTATGAAAACAGCAAACGGAATTGATTTCAAAATACCCTACGCAATACAAAAAAGGTTGAATTCAGAGAGAAAAAGACAGCCAAATTTCAGATTGGATGGGAAACTCAGAAGAATACAGTTGAGTTGGAGGACATAATATCGATATAAATCGGAGTGAAGTGCTCATCTTTAGTACATATTATTTGCATTAAAAAGGTTTTATATCCTTTCTTTGAAATCCTATTGACTGCAGAAATTGAATTACATTCACATTCAGATTGAATGAAGAAAAGTAGTTCAAATTGTCGCCAAATTGCTGTGGCTGAAATTTCTGGGAAAATAAATTCATACAGAGGTAACGTACACTGAAAACAGAAGCTGGTTAGAAAAGAGAAGAAGAGTAATGAAATAATTGTATGAGTAAAGATAATGTGTCATCGAGTTTGATATGAATAATTAAATAAAGCAAAGATTACAAAAGACAAAATATTTCTCTCCCAATTATAATTGAATTTGTAACTATCCATTTATTAATTTAGTATAATATTTGTGTAACTCTTCAAATAAACGCGCTAAATGTTTACTTGATATCCGTATTTGAAGATTGTGTCTCACGGCTGTGACGTTTAAAATAACTCCTTATTAGGAAATTCGAGGGAAGTTCCATTTTTTTACGCATAACTCCGACAAAATATCATTTGATTGTCATCATTGACAGTGGAAATAGCCAAGCACACAATTTTCAATAAATGACATGCATTCTGCTGAAATATTGGCATTCTGATTACGTATTTTTCGGTATTTTTCTTTCGAATGATACTTATAAAAAAAGTTAAGACTCATTTGGTTCCTTGAAATACACGATTTTTTACACTTTCCTGCTGTGGGATAATGTAGCGATTGGTCAATACCTAGCATCTCAATATCTAGAGGTAGCTTTCAGAATCCTACAGGTTCAGACATGAAGAAAAGCTATAAATTAAACTTAAAAAAAGCTTACCGCCGGATTAACCATATATCAACGTTCATAGGAAAAAATGATATTTAGTGACGGAAAAATAACCGTTCGCGTTTGCCAAGTTAGAAATGCACCGAAAAAATATCGAGCCCGTAGGGTCGTGATTATATACTCATTGAGACTATAATCCGTAATTTTTTATCCTAGCAGTGACTGATGGAAGTATTCTTGTTCTGTGCCGTAGTAAAAAAGAGTATAAAAGAGACTTATCCGTAATCAAATCTTGATCATACTTGACAAGCTAATGGGACGTATCTCTGAAGCAAACAGGAAGCATTAATTAAAGTTTTGATTGCGTTTTTGGATCGTAAGAAGTCGTTGAGGATGATATTCGAGCCTATCTTCCAATTTCTCATCGCTCTGCAAGAATTTCAACTCTCGTGGCTAAACTCAGCGTCCAAAGATAAATGGAGAAGCATTGAATTCGAGAATCTCTCCATTTTCGATATCTTATCTCCGCCTCACATTGACTCTGCCTTCACCTGTTTTTGTCACTTATGAGGAAAGGACTACAACATCTATCTATCGCAAACGCCGCTTTAGAGAAACGATGGAAAAAAATATCCATCGCAAGTTGAAGCACTGAGCTGTATGGGTTCACTTTTAGACTATATGGGAAATATATTTACAAATCGCGTACATTTAATTGAACATTATTTCCCTTGATTATTCCTTTATCTTAAGAGATAATTGTTGCACTAATAACTGAAGAAATCAAACCCATTTCAGATTTCAGAGGGAATTTTCAGCATTAATATTCAATGATTTTCATTAAATTTGTCTTTCAGTATTTCATTGGATGTAGCGATATACGATTGGTAGGAGCTCACTTTGACTGTACAAATATTTAAATTCCAGTTATCAATTTAATCATATTTTATAGCATTGTGCTGAGAATGAAAGTACACAGGAAGAGTTGTCCCAACAATATTAATTTAGGTATTTGTAGGCACAAATTTGTCTTTTGTGTTTTTTACCTTATAATATTATAAACTAAATTCAATTCTGCCTATTTTCATAATATGTGACCCCACCTAGTCGCGTAATTTAAGATCTGTTCTGTCAATGTACTTAAAATGTGCGGTAAATTTGTCGAACGGAAGGGAACAAATGCTTCGAATGTCAACGAAGAATATTTATTCGAAAAGGGCTATTCGTGCTTCCAGCCGGGAGGTCTCCCTCCATTTTGCCAGGAGTACAATTTATTTTAAACAAAAGCAGTAAATAATCGGTTCATAAGAACTGCCTTATGCCGGCCTCTGATTGAGGTAGTTAAAAATCTATTTTGAACATATTATTCTTCGATAGCACTACGTCTCGTGGAAAAGGAATTGGTGGATTTCATTTAAAAAAAGATTTTCGTAGTAGTGTGTGCAAAAAACGTTTTTAGGATAAAACAAGAGACGTATTTACTATCCATTCTTACCACACATTACGTTCAAACTCAGTTGGTCGATTGTATTAGATAAAATCTTGCACTTGAATGGCATGCTTATTTTAAGTAAGACAATCACGCATTAATTGGTAAATCATAAAAAAAGCGTGGATTAAATGCGTTTGCATGTACTTACCCAATAGGTTTAAGCAATCTGGTTGAAATCGATATTCGCTCCTTCCTCAGCTCTCCTATTCCCAATGCAGGGAAGGCAATCCTGAAGCGTCAAATAAATGACTTCTGTTACTGACATGAGAAAGTTATTTCACTCTCATGAAGCAAACCTCTTCTTTCAATGCCTTTTTTAAACTTACAGAAATTTTAATCCGAAACGATGGTCAAATACTTCTAAGATAACAGGATTTGAACTACAAGATGGCGGATCAGTTCCCCAGACGCCACACGAACGAGATATACTCGTCCTTTGTCTCAGTGAGAGGCCTTTATACCCACAGACAGCGGGCTTATCTAATCTTATCTCTTTTCTTATTAAATGCAACTTAATTTTTCGTTTGAGTGAATATGTTTTCTTCGAAATTCTTTCTCAGTTGCGGCTAGTATCGTTTCTTTCAAAGAATATATTAAATTCAAACTGAATAATCAGAGAAAAGTCGAACAATAAATACTTAAAGTTCATTCCAAAATAATATTGCCATACAATCTGTGAAAGGTGAAAAAATTAAGGGAGATTAACTCTTGTTCCAAGAAAAACTGCTTTTTCGTGATGTTTCACAACTCGATATTTCACGAATGCGTACGTGACCGAAGACACGATCGTTAAGAAGTAAAATGTTGTTTTTTTTCTTTATCACCAAATCACTCAATGTTATCTCTCTGATCCATTTCAATTTCTTCGCACGTTCGGTGGGAGAAAAGAGTAAGTGGTCACGCACACAGAATTCTGTCTAGAAAAAGCGATCGCTAATTTCCGAGAAAGATCAAAAGAGGTTGGAGTGGGAGATAAGCGGTGGACAGCAGGAGAATACAAATAAGATGAGAGATAAACACGATGGAGATAAGCAGAGCGACGGCGCATTCCTGAAAGATTGAATCCTGTGAAAGGGGGTCTCCAAGGCAGTGGCCTGGCGAGAGGGGAGGTCCGGGGGGTCCGGACACCCCCCCTAAAATATGGGAACACAATTACTCACAACCATCAAAGAAAACCAAATATTGAAAATTCAATAATTTTAAAAAGATTTCTTTGAAAAAATGAAGTTATTTTCAAAAATAAAAATTAGTTGAAACTATTCTGTTTAGTAGCCTGTTTAAAAAAATCCTGTTTTGGATGCCCCAGAACGAAATAACTGACTACCCTACATTTCCAAGGTAATGTTTATGACTCAGTTGTCGGATGGTTATGGATATTTATAGGGGTGAAAGATGAGAAGACAGGGCGTGGGAAATCCCGGCGCTGCTGCGATGAAGGCTGCTAGCAGGTGGCAGAGTAACCAGCTTGCAGAAAGCGCTTGGCTTATTTTATTAGGATAACTAATACCTTATCAAACGAAGACACCATAGGAAATTTTAATGGGTGAATACTATGAGATATTTCCCTGAGCTCTTTGCCTCATGTATGCTTTGGTAATCTCAAACTATGAAAACCATAATCTGGTCGTATAGATTCTAGGTCCCTGTGACGTCACGTGGAGTGATATCGCATGGGCGCCAATCTGGCTTTTTCCAAATGAAGTTAAAACTGACCATTAACATACGTATAAACTGGGATTTCTAAAACCAAATAATATGATTATTATGAATACACAAATTGTGGGTAAGGAATCGCAATCAATGCCTTTCGTTTTCTTTGATGAAGGAAACTCTCCTATTCTGACACTATTACTATCAATTATCCTCAATATTTTTTCCCTGTTATATCATATTACGCATTCAGAGTATTGAATATTCACAAGGGAATTCGAAAAAATGAGAATATGCGGGAGAATGCATTGTCTTATTGCCTAGTTCACAATAGGGTCATTTTCTATTTTGCTTTTAGTGTCTAAATCGAAAGATTATTACTCCTAGAGTACGCAATTCAAGCTTTTAGATTTTAAAATGCGGTAAAGCAAATGCGAAATTTTCAAGCGCGCGAAAACGTGACAGGTAATTATGAATGCTGGGAAAACCCCGTGTGACGTCGTTCAGGTACCCGCTGTTACTGTGTTAGGTGACATTGAGGCGAGGGTATGTGCGCTGCTGCTATGAAGGCTGCTAGCAGGTGGCAGAGTACCCTGATAGCAGGAATCATTTGGCTTAAATAAGGATTATTATTACCCTATCAAGCGAAGGAAACTTTCCGACCTTAGGAAATTTTAATAATTGATTATAAAGAGATTTTTCTCTGAGCTCTCTGCCTCATGCGTGCACCGGTAGAGACGATGTAAAACTTCTATTTACTCGTATAGAAACTAGATCCCTGTGACGTCACATGGAGTGGAATCGCATGGACGCCAAACTTGCCTTTTTTCGAATGAGGTAAAAATTGACCATTAACATTCTTATAAACTGGGATTTCTAAAACCAAATTATTTGTACATTATGGATATACTAGTGGTGGGTAAGGAATCGCAATCAATGCCTTTCGTTTTCTTTAGAAAAAGAAAATAAAGGAAACTACCCTATTCTGACACTATTGCCATCAACCATCCTCATTAGTTTTTCAATGTTATAGCATATTAAGAATTCAGAGTATTGGATATTCACAAGGGGAAAAATGAGAATATGTTGGAGAATGTATTGTCTCGTTGCCTAGTTCACATTTTCGGCACTCTACTTGACTCAATACTAGTGATGTGCGAGAGTCTTGTCTCGGCGGTCGAGACACGAATTTCATTTCTCTGCATTGTCGGGACGAGACTCTCGGCGCGGTGAAAGTCTCGCCTGGCAGTCGAGAGTCTTGACGAGACTCGTCCCGTCAACGCCGAGACATGAAATTCGCGTCTCGAGACTCGTCTTGGTGGTCTCGAGAGTCTCGCACAGCCCCACTCGATTCCCGACCCGAGATTAACGAGTGCTCCTCGCACATCCCCAACACCTACGTCTGATTTAAGTTAAATTTCAATTGCCAAAATTGAATGAAATATATTTCCTGACATTTAAAATTGTCCCGAACTCCCTGTTTCCTCGGGGGATCACTTCCTATTCCCCACGTAGCATATCCCTTGCTACATCACTGCATTAACTGCAAAGACCGCTCAAGGAATGTGATGGAAAAATATCCTTTGCTTATGGTAGCACTAAGGAAGATGGATCGGAAGAGAAAATCATTGGAAATACATTTTAAATCGAGGTTAATTTCTTAGATATTTCTCAATTATTTTCATTATTATTGGGAATAGCTATTGTGCCGTTATTTTTTTAAAAAATAGACAAAAATGTTTTTAAAGTACTAATTGTTGTGCATTGGGAAAAAAAGGTCCCAATGAAATTTATTATGCCAACATCGCTCAAGTGAAAAATGTATTTATAGAACTATTTGTCGTTAAACATGGTTCGACGGGAAAAATTTGAACAAGACAAACTATCTCCATTTTATCTCCGTCCGAATAAGTGACTGATATACTGGTGTCTATTCTCACGAGCTGGTATCATGACGGCCGTTACTTTTATGTATACTATAGTGAACTATATAAGGCGATGCATGTTGGGATCGTTCCGTGAGTTCCTTTTCACATTTCTTCACGTTATGAAAACAGCAAACGGAATTGCTTTCAAAATACCCTACACAATACAAAAAAGTTGTATTCAGAGAGAAAAAGACAGCAAATTTTCAGATTGGATGGGAAACTCAGAAGAATACAGTTGAGTTGGAGCACATAATATCTACATAAATTGGAGAGAAGTGCTCATCTTCAGTACATATTATTTGCATTGGAAAAAGGATTTGAGTCCCTTCTTTGAAATGCCATTGACTGCAGACATTGAATAGGGTAGTTTCCTTCATCAAAGAAAACGATAGGCATTGATTGCGATTCGTTACCCACCATTAGTGTATTCATAATATAAAAATTATTTGGTTTTAGAAATACCGGTTTAGACGAATGGCAATGGTCAATTTTTTTTCCTCATTTGAAAAAGGCCAGACTGGCGCCCATGCGATGCCACTCCACGTGACGTCACAGGGACCTAGTTTCTATACGAGTAGATAGGGGTTTTACATCGTCTGAGATTACCAATGCATGCATGAGGCACAGAGCTCAGGGAAACATGTCTTAATAATCACTTATTAAAACTGTCTAAGGTCGGAAAGTTTTCTTCGTTTGATACGGTATTAATAATCCTTATTTAAGCCAAGCGCAACCAGCTAGCAGGGTACCCTGCTACCCGCTAGCACCTTGCGTCGTATCAGCGCTCAAAGCCTAGCCCCAAAGTTAGCTGACTTGCGGCAGTGGGAACCAGAACGACGTCACACGAAATTTTCCCGTAATTCATAGTTACCCGTCGCGTTTTTGCGCGCTTAAAAATTTTCACTTTTCATTTAATCGCGAAAAATAGATGCCATTTTAAAATATAAATGCGTAAAATACGTACTCGAGGAGTAATACTCTTTCAATTAAGGCAACAAAAAAATGATAGTAAACCAACCTATTGCATTCACATTCAGATTGAATGAAGAAAAGTAGGTCAAACTGTCGCAGAATTGCTGTGGCTAAAATTTCTGGGAAAATAAATTAATACAGAGGTAACGTACACTGCAAACAGAAACTGGTTAGAAAATAGGAAAAGAGTAATAAGACCATTGTATGAGTAAAATTAATGTGTCATCGAGTTGATGTGAATATTTAAATAAAGCAAAGATTACAAAAAGACTAAATGCCTCAATATTTCTTGCTAAATTATTATTGTATTTGCAACTCTCCATTTAATAATTTATTATAATATTTGTGTAACTCTTCAATTAAACGCGCTTCATAGAACTTAATAACCGTATTTGAAGATTGTGCCTCACGGCTGTGACGTTTAAAATAACTATATCGGGAAATTTGAGGGAAGTTCTATTTTTTACGCATAACTCCGACAAAATGTCATTTGATTGTCATCATTGACAGTGGTAATACCTAAACGCATTTACCTTCTATAAATAACTTGCATTCTGCTGAAATTACATGTCTTAATACGTATTTTTCGGTATTTTTCTTTCGAATGGTACTTTAAAAAAACGTTAAAACTCATTTGGTTCTTTGAAATACACGATTTTTTACACTTTCCTGCTGTGGGGTAATGTAGCGCTTGGTCAATACCTATCGTTGCAACGTATAGCGGTAGCTTTCAGAATCCTTCAGGTTCAGACATGAAGAAAAGCTATAAATTAATTTTAAAAAAAGCTTACCGCCGGAGTAACCCTATATCAACGTTCATAGGAAAAAATGCTATTTGTTAAAGGAATTATTCCTGCTCGCGTTTGCCGAGTTAGAAATGCACCGAAAAAATATCGAGCCCGTATGGTCGTAATTATATACTCCTCCAGACGATAATCCGTAATTTTTTCTCCAAGCAGTGACTGATGGAAGAATTCTTGTTCTGTGTCGTAATAAAAAGAGTATAATAGAGACTTATTCGTCTCAAATATTGATTATATTTGAGACGCTAATGGGACGTATCTCTGAAGCAAACAGGAAATATTACTTAAAGTTTCGATAATGTTATTGGATCGTAAGAAGTCGTTGAGGAAGTTTTATTCTAGCCCATCTTCCAATTTCATATCACTCTGCAAGTATTTCAACTCTCGTGGCTAAACTCAGCGTCCAAAGATAAATGGAGAAGCGTTGAGGTCGCTAATCTCTCCACTTGGGATATCTTATCTGCGCTTCACATCGACTCTGCCTTCACCTGTTTTTGTCATCTCGGAGGAAAGGACTCCCAACATCTATCCATTGCAAACGCCGCTTTAGAGAAATGATCGAAAGAAAATATCCTTTGCAAGTTGAAGCACCGAGCTGCATGGGTTCACTTTTGGACAATATGAGAAATAGATTTACTAATCGTGTACATTTCAATGAACATTAATTCCTGTGATTATTCATTTATCTTAAGAGATAATTGTTGTACTGATAACTGAAGAAATCGAACCCATTTCAGATTTCAGAGGGGGATTTTAGCATTAAAATTCAATGATTTTCATAAAATTTGTCTTTCAGTATTTCATTGGATGTAGCGATATACGCTTGGTAGGAGCTCACTTTGACTGTACAAATATTTAAATGCCAGTTATCAATTTACTCATATTTTATAGCATTGTGCTGAGAATGAAAGAGCACAGGAAGAGTTGTCCCTACAAAATTAATATTAAGTATTTGTAGGCACAAATTTGTCTTTAGTGTATTTTAAATTATAATATTATAAACTAAATTCACTTCTGCCTATTTTCATAATATGTGACCCCACCTAGACGCGTACCTAAAGATATGTTCTGTAAATGTACTTAAAATGTACGGTAAATTTGTCGAACGGAAGGGAACATATACTTGGAATGTCAACGTAGAATATTTATTCGAAAGAGGCTATTCGTGCTTCCAGCCGGATGGTCTCCCTCCATTCTGCCAGGAGTGCCATTCATTTTAAACAAAAAGCAGTAAATAATCAGTTCATAAGAACTGCCTTATGCCGGCCTCTGATTGAGATAGTTAAAAAGCTATTTCGTACATATTATTTTGTGATAGGACTACGTCTCGTGGAAAAGGAATTGGTGGATTTCATTTGAAATAGATTATCGTGGAAGTGTTTTTCAGCTACGGAATAATTACGAGGTAAACTGTGGCAACAAACGTTTTTAGGATAAAACAAGACACGTATTTACTATCCATTCTTACCATACATTACGTTCAAACTCAGTTGGTCGACTGTATTAGATAAAAACTTGCACTTGAATGGCATGCTTATTTTAAGTAAGAGAATCACGCATTAATTGGTAATTTATAAAATAACGTGGATTAAATGCGTTTGCATGTACTTACCCAATAGGTTAGACAATCTGGTTGAAATCGATATTCGCTCCTTCCTCGACTCCCCTACTTCCAATACAGAGAAGGCAATCCTGAAATGTAAAATAAATTACTTCTGTAAATGAAATGGGAAAATTATTATACTTGCATGAAGTAAACCTTTCTTAAATGCCTTATTAAACTTACAGAAATTACAGTCCTATATAATGATGGACAAATACTTCTCAGATAACAAGAGTTGAAGAAAAATGGCGGATCGTTTTCCCATGTACAACTCGATCGTGGTCTGCTCGTATTGTGGCATAGGTTGAGGCCTCTACACCTACAGAGAAGGGGCTTATCTAATCTTTAGTGACGCATAGAAACTGAAGGTTAAGGGATTATAAATATTTAATACTGCCATTCATCTTTTGGGCGAAAATTATTACGATCCTCTCAAGCGAACATAATAAATAAAAAGGGCGGATATGAAGATAGCGATGATTATTGACATTTAAAATACGACTAAACACTTTTTACTATTTATCTTTGAATTGTTTGGTATTTTTTGCGAGATTATTGAGATTTAACATCACAAGATGAAGGGAAATGGATTCTAAGCTAAACACGCTCCAGATACGAAAACGGGTAGGCGTTGTGCTCACAATCAAACGGTGAAGCGAATTACTTATTACTAAAGAACTTCAAACGCATCTTCATCAGATCATCGATTCAAATCAAAACGTAAGCAAGTATTATTAAATAACTGCAATTAATATTGGTAACCTATAAACGGTACTTACAAAAAAATAATGGTACGTACCTATTTGTTGATATAACTATTTATATCATAATGAGAACATAATCCGTGACGTGGTTGAGAGAAGAAGGACGGTTTACCCATCTTCGAATTTTAAGGAAACGAACGAAGAACAATAGATTTTTGTAGAACTTCAGATCACCTTCATTGATGAAGGTGATGTGAAGTTTATAGGGTCCTCTAGCAAGTTATAATAAAAGTTAATTTTTCAGTCTCTCATGTCCTTATTATTCAAAAATATGAAGATAGCGATGATTGTTGACATTTGAAATAGTAATGTTGAAAGTATTCACTATAATAAAACGCAACGGTTCCTCAGACCGCATGCCAAAATTGGTAACGCCAGTATAAATCGAAACTAAATCTGAATCAAAAGTCAAAAAAGAATTTCGGAATATCGCATTGAGTCTATAAACCTTCGGAAAAGTGCGTAATGCACTTCTGGCGAAAACCTTTCTATAGATATAACACAAGAAATATTTTGCTAACTATTCCTATCATAAATTACGTTCAAACTCTGTTGGTCGATTGTATTTGAATTAATCTTGCATTTTAAAGGCATTCTTATATAAAAAAGGCAATCACGCTATTATGCATAATTATAAAAAAGCGTAGCTTAAATTCGTTTGCAATTACTTACCCAATAGAGAAGGCAAACCGTTAGATATCGGTGTTCGCTCCTTCCTCGGCTCTTCTTTTTCCAATGCAGACAAGGCAATCCTGAAACTTCAAATAAATTACTTCTGTTACTGACGTTAGAAGATTATTTCACTCTCATGAAGCAAACCTCTACCTTCAATGCTTACTTTAAAACTTACAGAAATCTTAATCCAAAACGACGGAAAAATACTTCTAAGATAACAGGATTTGAACCACAAGATGGCGGATCAGTTCCCCAAACGCAACATGAACGAGATATGCTCGTCCTTTGGCTCAGGAAGAGGCCTTTATACCCACAGACAGCGGGCTTATCTAATCTAGAGTGCCTTATAAAAAATGGAGGTGGTGGGATATCCAATTCACGTTACTGACAGTCAACGCTCGGGAAAAATATTTGCGATTCTCTCGACTGAACTAAGTGGATAAGAAGGATAGATATCACTTTTAGCGTTTTTTCTTCGGATTGGTTGTGATCTCTTGCGAGAGTTTTGATATATGGGATCACGAGATGAAGATGAAGGAATCGGAGCTTCCCAATTACCTCAAAGAAGGTGCGGTTTGGCAACGAAAAAATTGATATCCATCTTTTGAGGCTGGTGACGTAATTTCGTCAGCTCGCTGCGCCGTCGCAGAAAAATGTGTTCGCGTTGGATTTTGTCCGCTTTTAGGCAGCAGTGCGCAGGCGATTTCGCATTGGTTGTTGATTATGGGAAGCTTGGGTGTACTTGAGGTAGATATGCAGGAGTAGCTGAAATGAGAGTGATAAATGCTATAAGTTTCATTATTAAATATTAATTTGTATTTTTTTAACTCGAACATCTTCTCAACATAAGACAGATGTTAAACTGTAACATAGATTACAGTCACTGAGGACCGTGGATTAGCATAGCACGCATCCGTTATCGGTATCGCCAGATAAATGGAGTTTTGAGACTTCCTTGCTAATGCCTACGGTCGTTTTAATGGTAATTTATATAATATAACTGTTTCCTCATGATTGCTCAAGTGGACGCTATCTGGGTAACTTGGCGGCGCACAGCTGTTTTAGCAACGACGATCACAAATAAATTTTTCTGATGCCATTTCACGTTACTCATTTTCACTCTCTCTACGTAATTATCTATTTTTTATGTAGTTAGATATAGGGAATAAAAAGTAGCCATAATAATGCATAGGCAAGTGGTATCACTGATGATATATTATTAACGACTCTATAATCGCCAAATTAATTTTAACGAAATGAACATCTAGGAAAAACATTTTGAGGAATGATTTGGCGCGAAAACTTAAAAACAACATCTGTAATGCGCGATTATCGAAATCATGAATCGAGCTGTTCCCGGGCCAATTTTTGGGAGCCGACGACTCTCGCATTTCATTTGTTTTCGCAATTCAGAGCTGTCAAGGGCAATATTTGCCGATTGGGCTAGAGCTTCCGTCGCGTCGACGCAAGGCAATGCTGTGAATGTACCCTAATCACCTGTACAATATACAGTGTACATTAGGCCGGCCCTTATTTTTCTGAATTGCTAAAAGTTATGTTTTCCTGGTCTCAAAATGATCCAAATGAGGTCTATACTCACGTGTTAAAATTTGGTTACTTTAAAATAACGGCAACCCGTGCCCCAAGGGCCCTAAGTACTAAGGACCCTCAATTGAGTTTTTTGGGGTTGAAATAGTACTATTTCTATGTAAAACGTAAAAGTAAAGCCCTACAGGGCCGATTTTCTGTTTGTTTTAACCTATCTTTAAGCATTTAGGAGATATCGCCCGTCGTAATGCAATCCCCCCCCCCAGGGCGCCACCCTGCACCGCGGCTTCGCTGAGGTACGTCCCGTACTACTTATAAAAGACTTCCCCTCAACCCCCTCCCCTCTATCGGCAAAGACTTTGCTGCTGATGACAATATTTACATGCTAGTGGTGCAGTATTGAATAGTTTGTTCCTCTTGTGCCATGATTAATGTTGTTAAAGCCTATAATGTCAATTTTAACCCTTCAACGTCGTCCTATGTACTGGGTACCGACCCCTAAAACCTTGATTTTTTGCCGCCATACGGCCGCGAACCATTCCAGCAGGCGTTGTTCCAAAGTGCTCTTCATTTACAAAATATTGTAAGCATGTGACACAATTGTGTCTATGAATTACAAAGGAATGTAGGGAATAAGCAGGGCTTCCAGGGCTCCAACAGTAGGTTGAAATATTCAAGGAAGAAGAAACGAGGCAGTCAGTTCACGAATGTAGATCACTGTGGAGAGATGGTTCTTGTGCATAGTGTGCAAAGGATAGGAAGTGCTAAGTTCTTTAGGATGTAAGGAGAAAAGTGGTGAAATAAATACTTTATCATGAACGTGACGTTCATTTTAAGAATAGGCCAACAAGGAAAGGCATGTAATGAAGACTAAATCCAGGAATTGAACTGGTTGGAAAAGAAAGTGAAGAAATACTCGGCTCAAATTTACATACAGTGAGAGAAGTACTGTGTGTTTTCTCTATCACCTAATAGGTTCGAAATCTGTAAGACTTAGTGCCAGATTAGTGCGAGAAAAACCGTGAGAAATGCGTTTTATCCATGGTATAAAACTAGAGTTCCTGTTATTACGGAAATAAGGCGATTGAAAAGATAGAAAAATGACGCTAAGAATGGATGAACGTGCAACGACGTAAAGAGAGCGCGAACTACAGTGGAGATGTGGAGAAAAGAATCTTTCAAAACAAAACTTGATGATTTGTTTGACATTGCAAGGAGCGGTACCACCGAATTTTTGACGCACGAAGAGGAAAGTTCAGTTAATCTCTCGGATAAATGTGCTTGGGCTGAAGAAATAAAGTTCTTACGCAAACAAAGAGGAGCATGAAATCCAATTGTTGGTGGAATAGGTTTCAATATATTCAAGAAGAAAGGAAAAGATTGTTCTCCGCTCCTTGTGCTGCATTTGCTCCCAACAGTGACCCGCAGTTCCTAAAAAGACTTGTTATTTACGAAAGTGTTAACATATGTTGTCATAGCGATAGCAGCACAAAAGAGGTTCTCAATTCACTTGTGGTACATGGGTGAGGAGCTGGTAGGCCTGTCATTCTTTGACGGATCCATTTCTCATTGTGAAAATAAAAACGTGATATGTACGTATGAGGTCATGTGAAGGAAAATATGATCCACCGAAGAAGGCATTCTATAAACATTAAGACATGACTCAGGTATCTATACCAAATTTTGTCACTACTAATTCGAGAAAGCTTATTTAATACATTGTAAATATGCATTGCATTCTTTTATGTGAACATGCGAGTATGGGATGAACATTCAAGAACGATTTGCAAATTATTCGGGGTGATCAAGTGGGAAACGACTGTGCAGCGAAAGGGGTGAAAATAATTCAAGATTTGAAGGCAGTCACGTTGAAGGAAGAGGGCTTTCAAAATTTATTAATATAAGTGTGAATTTTCATCGTAGCACAACCCCTTACTTGCGCAAAGACACTTTAATTGCCAAATATGGGGTGTCAGTGAAATATTAGAAATACCCTAAAAATGTATTTTATTTCGAATGATATGTACTGAAATTCATGGAAAGAGTGAAAATAAATTGATCTCTTGGATTGGAAGTATTGCTATGGCAATTAAATTCTTTCTAAGGTAAGCACATTTCTTCAGGGGCTTGATCTTGCCAGTGTGAGCAAAGCCTTTGCCGAGGGAGGGGAGGGGGTTGAGGGAAGTCTTTTGTAAGTGGTGCGGGACGTACCTCAGCGGTGCCGCGGTGCGGGGTGGCGCCCTGGGGGGGGGATTGCATTACGACGGGCGATATCTCCTAAATGCTTAGAGATAGGTCAAAACAAACAGAAAATCTTTCCTAAAGGTCAATACTTTTACGTTTTACATAGGAATAGGACTTTTTCAACCCTAAAAAACTCAATTGATGGTTCTTAGTACTTAGGGCCCTTGGGGCACGGGGTGCTGTTATTTTAAAGTAACCAAATTTTAACACGTGAGTATAGACCTCATTTGGATCATTTTGAGACCAGGAAAACATAACTTTTCGCAATTCTGAAAAATAAGGGCCGGCCTAGTGTACATGCATACTAATTATGGAGCTTTAATTAGAGTTTTTCCGCTGTGTTCACCAACATTGCTATAATCAATGCAAGAAATCATTTTAAATATCCAAAATGCTTAATAAATGTAACTAATTCTTTCAGATGAGTAAATTATTGAAATTCAAAAGAAATATTTTAATCAAAAACATTGGTAACTCAATGAATTGACCATGGTATGAGTCTTGGCTTCCGGGCGTTCCTCCGCCTTTAGATGTCCATAAGTGACGACAGTTTCTCCAGCCATCCTACTGGCGTCTTCAGGTCAGAAGTAGCGATGCATAAAATTCGGCCGTCATGGCTGGAGAAACTGTCGTCACTTATGGACATCTAAAGGCGGAGGAACGCCCTTAAGCAAAGACTCATATGAAGAAACGCCGCGGAAACCTCAGATCAAACTCAGAATTGACCATGGATTTGCGCAAATATGGGGTTAGAAGGTCTATTTTAGTGACCTCCAATAACGCATAATCAAATCAAAACACAATGCATAGCTTAGTGACCGGCGCCGGGCACATGTTGAGTTTTGACTCAAATTCTATCCTACTCGTAAGATGGAAAAAGTTTTCCTCTCGTAGGCTACATACAGTAGTAGGATCCTACATAGTTCGGCGTTGCGAAAACAAACGATAGACGAAAATTTTAGGCTCCTAAAAATCTGCCTGAGAGCAAAACATCTTATGATTTCGAGCAAAACGCACCATGCCTATGCTTTTTTATGCAATTTTATTTCTTAAAATATTCTTATTCAAGCTGTTGATATATTCATGTCCAAGATATTACTGTGTTCAATGAGTATTCACGGACTAATTTTTTTCCGCCCATATTCTTCCTTCCCAGGACAAATCCATGAATTAATAGAGCTAAGAGAGCTTCACGAACTTTTCGCTTTTATCTTGTCGCTTCCGTTTACGGTCTCCCATCGCCTAACCATCGTAAAGTGTCAACGTTCGTACCTACGTGAACTATTGTCAGGACATGCATTGACACGGCTAGTTCGGCCAACTATCGTTAGGACGATTGCTCAGACAACCGTAATGTGAACGATGAATTATTGGGACCGCATTACTGAAGAAGCCGTAGAGAACCGTATTCACTCAAATAACATCAATAGAGACCGAGGACTAATTTAGGAACCCAGCAATAAATAGGACGAGAAAGGAGGGAATATTTCCAAAACAGAGACCACGTGAGTGAAGGAGGAGAGTCTTAAAATCGGAACACAGTAATATCGGCATCATGAGAGCTGAGGTTAATGGGAAAGTCTCTTAACGAAACGCCGACCTAGTCCATGCAGACTCTGACCCGGTTGAAACCCCGAGAAGTTTCCTATCATGTTGTTCACTGGGTAAAGCTCAGAAACTTCTTATACATTTTATATGTTATTTGGAATCAACATAGTGTTTTAATGGGTTAACACTAGAACCGCGGACGGGATTTTTTTCCCATCGCCCTTTGCAAATGTTTGCCATTCATGTACTAGTAGTTTGATCCCTTTGAAATTTACTGAATTTTGCTCATTTTTTATGGTATTTCGAATAATCAAATTGAAAATATTGTACGATGTTTGGTTCGCGAGAAAAACGACTATTTATATAGAACCGCGGGATGAGACTTTTTTGTCCCAAAATGGGGAAAAACATACAATTTCAGTTTTTCTTTGTACACTTATTTTGTATTTAGCATAATAACAGTTTATTACGAAGGGGATCGATGCACAGATACCGTTATTCTGCCAGTTAGAAGCGCCGAATAATATGTGCACTGCGCCGGCCGCCTACTCTCGCAGCGCCGGCCGCGTCACCTCTGCCCGGCGCGTCTGCAGGTCTGAGCTTGCAAACAAAACGTCCAAATAAGTTTACTGTATTTCTAGTTATACTTAATAAAACGCTTTAAACATTACCTAAACACGTGTTTTGTTCACACAAACCACAAAAAACCGTCAATTATTCTTAAACACGACAGGATCAACGTATTCTGTCAATGGGACAAAAAAGTTCCATGCCGCGGTTTTGGTGGGGTTGGAAAGCTCAGCGGTTCTAGTGCTAACAAAAAGAAAACATATTGCCGACGATCTATAAAATTCTCCCCTGTTCTACTCTGGGCTTGGTGCAAAATGAGAATTTTCCCCCTCTTTAATTATCTTGCCACAGAATAAATTCAAAGTAGCCGAATGGCACAAGCTAGTGTAAAGTCAACAGATTTATCTTTGTGAAAAAATGTAGGTAAGTGAATATTGGATTTATTATTTTTTCTGCGCTATAAAATAACTTCTTTATATTTTTTCATATGCACCAGTTATTTTTTCTTTATTTTCCCTTTTTTCAGGTTCTTATTACACATTTTTGATGTTATAATCAGTTAACAAAATGAAAAATATTGACGGCAATCGATGAAATTCTCACTTCATCCAAGGGAGGAACCCAGGATTCCTTTCTGGGGGGTCACAAGCGAGGACGTATCCAGGATTTTGTTCTGGGGGGACAACAATATCTCGTAATAGAAATCGAACGCATTAATGATAAAGGGACCGTATTAAAACTCTGGCATATTTCTGAATGTCTTGGGGGTGCACGTGCCCCCGTGCCCCCCCCTGGATCTGCCTATGCCCTCATCTACACTGGCATTAGTACAAAATGAGAATTTTCCGCCTCTTCAGCGATCTCACAAGAGAATGCACTTAAAAGAGACAAATGTCACAAGCTAGTGTAAAGTGAACAGATTTACTTTTCTTTTTTACTGTGAATGAAAGAACGTGAGTGAGTTTTGGAATTATTATTTTTTGCTCTCTAAAATATATTTTTTTTACATTTTTTTTGCAATTTTATTTCCTTTTTCCCTTTTATTGCTACTACTTCTTGATTTTTAGAAAAAAAATTTTTTCTTCGAAATTTATTGCCAGATATGGCTAGAATTAATGTAAAATAAACTAATAAATTTAAATAAACTGTAAATAAAAATAATTTTGAATTGAAACTAAATTATTAGTTAAGTCCCTAAGCGATAGTGGAAGAACAAATTTCAATGGCATCCCTCTTCCTGTCGAACAACGATTCGTGTTTTAAGACTTTTTCTAATAAGTTCCGGGTAGTTTCTTCACGAAACTACCCAGAAGTTTTTGATATAATTTGATTTTTTTTAAATTGAGTACGCGATCCTGATATTATTTTGCAGCTTTCCCGCAACGGGAAAGTTTGATCAGGGAAAAAAGTTTTATTCGGCCCACCGAACTGTTTATCTCCATCGCGTTTATCTCTCATTTTCTTTGTGTCCTCCTTCTCTCATTTCCCACTTATCCCGTAAGGCGACGAATGACATCAACATATACACTTTAGAGGGATTTGGAGGAATTCCTTAAAAGGCAAACACAGACGGAGGAAAAGCATTCCAAGCAATTACTACTAATTGTCTGCTGGGATTAATTTATTGGAATCAATGCGGTTTCCTGACTCACTGCAAGTAATTTTTCTATGTTTCATTCTTAAAGGAGCCCTAGGAAAGTTTTTAGCGCATCCACTTATATGGATATTCAGGCCTGCGCAATTGTTCGGCTGTTGCTAAGGGGGTCATTCGATAATCACGCCAGTCGTTTAGCCGGTGGGGAGGGGGAGTCGAGCCAAATATCACGTGGGGGAGAGTGGGTCCCTAGAGTATCATTTAATTTTTTTCCGAAAGAAACAAGATCTTAGTCCTTAATTTCTAGTCTTAATTATTATAATGTATAAATAAATAAACAGGAAATAACAAAAATAACGCAATGAAGCATAGACTAAATAGTATTTACACTCCAAATATAGCCAAAATCATCTCACGTAATTAATGGGCAATCCCTTACGTATCTCTGATATTCTCTTTTGCCTTCCGCAAATCGAATATTGTGTACGTGATCACTTACGCCTGTATTCAATCTAACATACTATGAAACCGTAATGGATTAAACGCATTAAGTCGTTGCCATTAAGAATGATCTGGTCATAACCACCTACATGGTAGATTTACTACCTTACATACGTGTCCTGAATGACGTGCTCATCCGCGAAAGATCCTGCCTCTGCCTTTAATAGTAAATTTTATAGATATAAGGGTGTGTCTCGCCTTTTTTTACAGCTAATACAGAACATCGCCCCACGTAATTAATGGACAACCCCTTATCTTTCTTGGAAATCCTCTATCGCCTCCTCAAAATCTAATCTTGTGTTTGTGACCACCTACGGCTGTGTCACACAGCACTTGAAATGATACCAAAATGAATCCAACGCGTATATTATCGTTGGAAAATCCTGTTTCCGCTTTAAATAAATAGATTTCATAAATGTAAGGGTGGGTCTCGCCTTTTATTCCAGCCTCATTTATTAATCTTATCTTATATATTATGAGTTAGAAGGGAAGGTGTACAAGTGATTTTTTCTAAACGGAGTTAGGTGCAGAAATTAATAGAATGCGTGTACGATAGCGCGGTGTCCATGGGATACAAGCGCGTCTCCGTTTTGTGCAGACATCGAGTGGAAAGTAAATTGATCTTTTTAGTATCCAGTTTGCCTTGTTTGATTTCTTTACCTAATATCTGCACCTAAATCCGTTTAGAACAAAATAGCACCAGTACGTATCCCTCGGCTTCTCAGCTCCTTTCATTTACAACGAAGTCGAAAATTGTGCTAGCTGCTCCATTTATAACTCAAGAAGGACTGTACTGATTAGGATGGCATTTGGATTCGTTTCAGACATGGATAACGGAATAAACCTCAATTTCACAAAAAAATTAATCATAATCTCAGAAATATTTTTAGAAGGTTAACACTGATACCCTTTCAGATGAGTCAATATTTCAATAATGGGTCGCTGGTCGGCTTATCTCCATCATGTTTATCTCTTATCTTATTTGTATTCTCCTGCTGTCCACCTCTTATCACACACTCCAACCGCTTTCGATCTTTCTTGGAAATTCGCGATCGCCTTCTCTAGACGGAATTCTGTGCGCGTGACCACTTACACTTGTCTACCCCCACACGTACAATAAAATTGAAATGGATCAGAGAGATAGCATTGATGGAAAATTTAGTCATCTGGTGATAACGGCAAAAGACGTGATTGTTTTAGTTTAATGTATACCGGGACTAGCCGCGGTGATAACTTTGACGGGAGTCACTCGCAATGCACAAATTGTGCGAAAGATCCACAGAGAAAAAATCATTCGCCTTGACCGGGATACGAACCCGAGTCCCCCGATTTTCGGTCGAGTGCTTTGGCCAGTTAAGCTACCAAGGCGTCATTCATTGTGGATATTTTTGGACACTACCGGACAAAGTGTTTGCTGGACTGCTGAGCATATGATGCCACTAGCAGTCCAAATCGTGCGCACAGCGCCACAGCCGGAGAGCAGGCCCGGACATAGAACACAAAGAGGTGTTCGTTCTTGACTAGTTACTAAGTATACCGGGACTAGCCGCGGTGATAACTTTTTACGGGAGTCACCCGCAATGCAAAATCGTGCGAAAGATCCACAGAGATCTGGATCTTCCGCACGACGTGATTTTATTCATTTACGATCATGTCTTCAGTCACGTACATATTCATGAAATATCCAGTTTTGAATTATTCAGAAAAAATAGATTTTACAGATATGAGGGTGATATTTCCTTTTAATTAAGCAACGCAGACTGCATGTAAAGAATATTTTTGAATAAATTTATTGATTCTTAGACTTATCATAGTTTTTAGTTTCAATTAAATATTTGGCTTTTACATAAAGAATAATAGCCGCATCTGGCATTGAATTTCGAGGAAAAAATATTAAAATGAAAAAAGCTGCGATTATAGGGGAAAAAGAAAGAACATCGCACAACAAAAAATGTAAAGAAATTATTTTTATAGCGAAAAAGAAGAAAAATTTTTTACTGAAACGAAAAAAAGAAGTTCAATTTAGGACGAAAAAAGAAAAATATATTGCTCATTGAAAATGTAAAAAAAAAACATTTTAATATTGAGCAAGGTGAGAGTTTCAAAATTCACTCACGTTCTCTCTCTCTATCAAACTTACAATGAAATGTAAAACTGTTCACTTTACACTCGCTCGTGTCATTTGTCCCCTATTAGTCCATTCTGTTGAACGATCATTTCCATTGAAGAGAATTCTCATTTTGTACTCTGCTCAGTTTATAGAAGGGGAAAATTTTGTCGATCGTCGTCAAAAAATGTATTTTTTTAACCCATTATAACACAATGTTGCTTTTAAGTAACATCAAAAATTTAAACGATGAAACTGAGATCGTTCAATGGTATAAGGCTCAACTATGTGGAAGTAAATAAACAAGTACTTGATAATGACCTCTATGATTCAAAACATGTGGTACGGACGAAATAAATCAGTGGAAATCTACAACGTCACCTTTTCATTTTCGAAGAACCTGATCTATTTCCGGTGAATAGAATGAATTAAAGCTTCTCGGGTTTCCAACTGGGTCAGAATCTGCATGGAGTAGGCCGACCTTTCGTTGGGAGACTTTCCCAACATCCTCAGGTCTCATGATGCCGATATTACTGTGTTCCGATTTTAACCCTTTCACTGCTGTGAACGTACCTAGTACGTCCGCACGGCAGACTGCGGTGGACGTACTTTTTCTTCCTCCCTGCCATAAGTTCAGCACTTTCCCCGAAGCACTTCGAAGGGACCCACTAATCCGCGACCCTTTCCACGACGAACTCACCCATGCAAGACCGTCTCATCGGCCCTACCAGCGCAGCGGGGGCCCTACCTCCGGAAAAGTGATCGCTCTGACTGAAATGTGAAAATCATTCAATCAATCCGAACGTCACAAAATGATTGTTTTCATCGCACTCCTGCCAATCAAGCAACCAAGTACGTCTTTGAACCGTGTTTCTGCGATCAAAAATAACGATTTTGTTAACTTTGATATAATGGCAGTTTTTCGGTGGTCCGCAGCCACATTTTGTTGCAAAGTTAACAAATTCGTTATTTTTTATCGCAGAGACATGGTTCAAAGACGTACTTGGTTGCTTGATTGGCAGGAGTGCGATGAAAACAATCTTATGTGATGATCGGATTGATTGGTTGATTTTCAAATTGCAGTCAGAGTGGTCCCTTTTCGGGAGGTAGGCCCCCGCTGGTAGGGTCGAAGAGACGGTCCTGCGAGGGTGAGTTCGTCGAGGAAAGGGTCGAGGATTAGTGACCCTTCGGAGGGTGTACAACACCCATCCTGGAAGTACCTGCTCCATGGGCCCAGGAAACGCATTTTAACATTTTCGCCGCATGTGAGGAGAAGGTTTCCGGAGATTGAACAGCAGCGAAAGGGTTAAGACTCTCCTCCTTCACCCACGTGGTCTCTGTTTCGGAAATATTCCCTCCTTTCTCGTCCTATTTATTGCTGAGTTCCAAAATTAGTCCTCGATCTCTATTGATGTTGTTTGGGTGAATACGGATCTCTACGGCTTCTTCAGTAATGCGGTCCCAATAATGCATCGTTCACATTACGATTGTCCGAGCAATCGTCCTAACGATAGTTGGCCGAACTAGCCGTGTGAATGCATGTCCTGACAATAGTTGACGTAGGTCTGAACGTTGCCACTTTACTATGGTTAGGCGATGGGAGACCGGGAACAGAAGCAACAAGAGAAAAGCAAAAGCTCGTGAAGCTCTCTTAGCTCTATTCTTTTCATGGATTTTTCCTAGGAATGAACAATATGGGCGGAAGAATAATTATGCTGTAAATACACGTTGATCACTGTAATATCTTGTCCCTGTATATCTCAACAGCTTTGCTAACTGTCAATTTCTCGTTCACTTTAGATGTCAGCATAAGAGGGCGGCACAGGTTTTGACCATCGCCGTGTGAATGCACGATTGTTCGACGATTGCTGGAACAATCGTAATCTGAGCGAGGCATAACCTCTAAGTCCTACCGAGTTGGGCAGTTTCATCCCAGTGTATGCTATGGTTTTCCTGGGCACAGTGTTCCAGATTGGCCGAATTTTCAAGGTGATCGAGTCGGCGTCGATGCTCATTCACCATGGTCCCAACTGCACTCTCCGCCCTTCCAATGCCTAACGAGAGGAAAACATTACCCCTCTTCCCAGTAGGATAACAATGTTTTAACCTTTATCGTCCCAAAAAAGACCACCTAATGTTTTCTTATATGGCCTTGCGATCCCTTCAGGGACCACTGAGACACATTGCGGTTAAAATCGTCTTATAATGAGTTTCGTCGCTGAGATAGTGTAAATATTATTTTAAGCTCCTGATATGACACTCGCTTTGATCAAAAAAACAGGTTACACTTGCCACTTGACTTAAAGCCGTCCTTAAAATGTTCATTTTCTCTTATGGAGCTGTATTTTACGGAGAATAGAATGATTTTCTTCTATCAACGACCGTTGAATCCTTGAATATAAAGACTTTTTTACTTAGGCTGAAAAAAAATCGTTGGTAAATACAGCAAAATCTCCGAACACAAGCCATATCACAATAACGTGAATAAGAAATTGTGTTCGCAGAGTAGGTAAATATCGTAAATATCTCAAAAATCAGTGATAAACTCTTTTTAATTTCTTCGCGGGCTGCCGAGTCCAATTTTGCGTATTCGGAGCCTGATTTGTACAATGCAAAGAAACGAGAAATACCCGTCATCCTATTGGCACATATTGCCCTCGACAGTTCTGCGCATAGAGGTTCTCTATGGCATTGCGAAAACATATAAATGGCGAAACATGTCGACTCGGAACGTGTCGGCTCATAAAAATAGTCTCTGGAGCAGGTCGTCTTATTATTTCGAGTTTGTTGCACAATCAGGGTTGCCGACTTACAAAAATATTGGGGGGAGGGGGCAAACCGGCGATCTTGCCCCGGGAAATTTAAAAGTAGTGTGTTTTAAGTTTTTAAGCATTTTAGAAGAGTCATATAATCAATACTAGAACCCTGATAACTCGAATATCGATATCTGGACACTCCGGGGAAAATCGACAAGCCTGACACATTTTTCCTCACACCTACAGCGAATTTTTGGAGGGGGATCGGGCCCCCTCAGGCCCCATGGAGTCGGCACCACTGCGCACAATACCTCCGCTCTTTTTGCTTTTTAGTGCCATATCGTTCCTCAAAATTATCTTCTTAGCAAATGATTTTTTTGAAATGTAAATATGGTAATAATCGAGTCGTTAATCATGTATCATCAGTGATTGAACTTGCCTATGCATTATTGCGGCTATGTTTTTTTTCCTAAATCCAACTACATGAGAAATAGCAAATGACGTACAGACAGTGAAAACGAGTAACGTGAAATGTTATCAGAAAAATGTTTTTATGATCATCATTGCTAAAATAGCTACTCCCAGCCATGTTATCCAAATAGGTTGAAAGCGATCATGAGGGCACAATTATAAAATAAAAATTGGTATTAAGGCGACCATAGTCACTAGTAAGGAGATCTCACACTGTATTCATCTGGTAATACCGATGACGGACGTGCGTAATGGTAATCCAAGGTCCTTTTATGATTTTAATCTAATTTTGAGTTTAACATTTGTCTTGTTTTGAGAAAATATTCGAGTTAATTACGAATAAAGATTCAAAATAATATTGAATAATGAAACTAATGGCAATCATCACTCCCAATTCAGCTACTCCTGCACATCTGCCTCCAACACACCTAAGCTTTCCATAAACGACATCGAATACGAAATTGCCTGCGCACTGCTGCCGAAACACAAAGAAACGCGAATACATTTTCTGCAACGGCGCAGCAAGCTAGCGAACCGTCATCAACTTTCAAAGACGGTTTTAATTTTTCAGTTGCCAAGCCTTCCGTGGCTCAATTGGGAAGCTCCGGCCGCCCCTGAGTAGTCAGCTCAAAATCCATAACCTTCATCTTCATCATGTGATCCCATGCATCAAAAATTTCGCAAAAGATCACAACCAATCCGAAGAAAAAACGTTAAAAATTATATTTATCCTTCTTATCCACTCAGTTCAGTCGAGAGAATCGCAATTATTTTGCCCAAGCGTTGATTGGCAGTATTGCAAATTGGCAATCCCTTCACCTCTATTTTTTTAAGCACAAAAGATTAGATAAACCCGATCGCTCTCTGTGGGTATAAAGGCCTCTTCCTAAGTTACAGGACGAGGATATCTCTTTTGAGTTGCATCCGAGGAACTGATCCGCCATCTCGTTGTTCAAATCCTGTTGTCTGAGAAGAATTAGTCCAGCATTTGGGATTGAGATTTATGTAAGTTTAAAAAGGCATTAAAGAAAGGTTTACTTCATACGAGTATAATAATATTCCCATGTCAGTAAGAGAAGTAATTTACTTTATGTTTCAGGATTGCCTTCTCTGCATTGGGAATAGAAGAGCAGAGGAAGGAGCGAATACGAATTTCAACGGGATTGCCTTTTCTATTGGGTAAGCACTTGCAAACGCATTCCATTTAAGTTTTCTTTCAATTATGCATAACAGCGTGATTTCTTTACTTAAAATAAGCATGCCTTTCAAGTGCAAGATTATATCTTATACAATTGATCAACAGAGTTTGAACGTAATGTATGGTAAGAATGCAGAAAAAATATTTCTTGAGTTATATCCATAGAAAGTTTTTCGCCACCGTCTATAACATAATTGTTCGAAAGTTTACAGACTTAATATGACATTCCGAAACTCTATTCAAACAAAATTTTTAGTTTTATATTACTTGGAAATAGTCTTGTCATAAAGAACGCGCGTAAAAATAGCTTTTGATATCTCTAGACCATATTAATCACAGGCCATCATCAGTCAGTTATTATCAGCTGATTATTTTTGGCTTTTAAATTCAGATAGATTTTTGACCTATAAAGACGTTCGCAATTTCGGCATGCGATCTGAGAGACAGATGCGTTCTTTTAATGCTGAATACTTTTATAATGACTGTTTTTAAGTGTCATTAATCATCGCAATCTTCATATTTTTGAGTAATAAGGACATGAAAGTCTTAAAAAATAACTTTTATTATTATTTGATAGAGGACCCGGTTAGATTCGTATCACCTTCATTTATGAAGTTATGCATACAAAAATGAATTGTCCTTCGTTCGTCTCGCTAAAATCCGAAAACAGCTTAACCGGCTTCCCTCTCTCAACCACGTCACGGATTATCTTCTCATTATATTAAATACAATTATATCTACAAATAGGTACTTGATAACTACTTTTTCTGTCGGTACAGTTTATGTGTAATCACTTAAATCTAAACTTGAAGTTTTTTGCGGTTATTACTATAAAATGCGGTTGTTTAATAAAACTTGCTTGCGCTTGGATTTAAATCGTTGTTCTGATGAAAAAGGTTTTGCAGTTCTCTGGCAATAGTTCGCTTCAGTGATGGATTGTGAGCACAACGCCTATCAGCTTTCGTATCTGCATTGTCCGTGGGGATAGAGGTTAACCAGCGTGTTCAGCTAAAAATCCATTACCTTCATCTCGTGATTCTATATCTCAATAATTTCGCAAAAACTCTCAACCAATCCGAAGAAAAACCGTTAACAGTGATATCTATCCTTCTTATCCATTATTTTCCGTTAATAGAGTTGCAACTATTTTCGCCCGAGCGTTGACTGGTAGCATCGTGAATTGGCAATCCCTACACTTCAATTCTTTATGGGTCACAAAAGATTAGATAAGACCGCTCTCTGTGGGTATACAGGCCTCACTCTCTGCCATAGTACGAGCAGATCTCTTTCAAGTTGTGTCTGGCGAATCGATCCGCCATTTTTTTCTTCAACTCCTGTTATGTGAGAAGTATTTTCAATCAATTTGTATTGAGATTTATGTAAGCTTAAAAAGGCATTTAAGAAGGGTTTGCTTCATACGAGTATAACGATTTTCCCAAGTCTGTAACATAAGTAATATTATTCGTTTCAGGATTGTCTTCTCTGCATTGTGAATGAGCGGAGCGAAAAGCGATTACAACCAGACTGACTAACCTATTGGGTAAGGAACTGCAACCTCATTTATTCTACCCCTTTCTTCGAATTATCCAATACTGTCGGCAATATTCAATATCAGAGATATCCAATATCAGCGATTGAGTAATTGGTCGTGCCTGTGGACGGGCTTTACCAAACCTTCTTCACAGGATGTTGCCGCAAATTATTCCAATTAAATTCGCCTTTGTCCTGAAGCTCATAGTCGTGTAAAAACCCTTTCCTCCTGGCGACGTCTTCATTTTTACTTGAAGAGGGAAGCCACTTTGCACTAGGTTGGCATAACACCGCGGTTGATCGAGAATGTCCCGTTGAAATAGCTCGAGGAGCCATTGCGCTGTATCAGCTATAAGGTGACAATCATTGTCATGGATCAGAACACTTCTTAAGTCTGACAGTACCTTCTTTTGTTATGGATGGGAATAAGTTAGATGTACTGGTTCATACTGTTTCATACTCAAGACACTATGCATTAAAAATATTTTTTGGGGATAAATTTCAACACTTCTCAATGCTTAAGCCATTCGGCGAGTTCTCTGAATTTATCTCCGCAGAACGCACTTGGCGGGAGAATTAATTGAGGCTATGCAATTCATGAGACGGCTACTACCTTTAACCCTTAACCCTAGAACGACGGACTGGGTCCAATGGACCCAGTTGGTAGTTTTGAAAGTTTATAATTATGTCAAAAATGCACGAAACTGATTTTGATGCCGTGGCTTTTCCTAAATATATGTCCTCTAAAATATAGCAAGAAATAACGAGAATGGGCTCATTACATTTTATAGTGTACTACAAAGTCACATAGTAGACGGACTGGGTCCATTGGACCCAGTCGACTATTTTCAATGCTATGGGTAATTCATTTCAACTTATCAGCAATATTCTTATTTACTTTGTATTTTTAGGAGATTTAATGTTTATGGAGATATAAACAAAGTCGTAGGCGATAGTTATTTCCAATTAGTGGGCATTTTTTATGGATTAGCTTGAAGCCTTTCATATACTCTTCTAATGTCACATTTAGACGAGTGACACAGTCAGAAACATGTATCCACACCATTTCGTAATGGGTAGTTTTTGCAACTTCCTCTGGTTGGACGCACACACAGTGTGAATTATCTACATTCAGTCCCATAATCTGTTAGTTTTATATGTGAGACCGTTCATATAGCGTCTGCGGTGCTTTCGTGGCGGACAGTCAGAAGTTACGCTCGCAAGCTGGAGTGGTCTCGCTGTCTGCCGACATTTGCTGTTATTCCAACTATCTAGCTGAAAACCTCGAAGAATTTGAATTCCATCATTACATTTTGATGCCATGCATGGTAGGTACAAAACTTTATGGATTATATAAAATACTATATTCCTTCAATCTAATGTACTTCTTCAGTATTTACCTCATTTACCAAATCGTTTACTCCTCAGATTAGTTAGATGAAGTGGTGTATTGATTTTCAACTACTATGATACACAGCAATGTCATTATTCCTATCTTTACAGGATGCTTGGTGGTAGCAAATTTTGTGCAGTGAGGTATTGATGTGACTGAATTCATAGAGTGGCTATTGATAGACTGCGTAGTTGAGGAGCTAAGAAGTCGGCGTCGCCATTTGGATTTTACAGTCAAAATAACTATCAAGATATTTTTGAGGAAATAAGAAAAAAGGATTGTTTATAATTATTAAAAAAATTAGCTGTTCTTGCAAAACTATTGAACTCTTGGAATTGCTTGATGATATCAGAAACATAATACGAGACAGTGCTTTTCTAATTTTTACCTGAATTTACAACTAAGGAGTAGCACGAACAATATTATCTTCCATTTATATCTAAGTTAAGTTTGGAATGAAATTTGATAAATTTCATTGTCACTTTATTCACAGGCTTGCTAATAGTGACACACATTTGGAGTGCATTCATCTAAAGATTGCAGAACGACGTGCTCAGCATCTAAATATACAGCGCTAACAGTATTAGAAATTCACTCCAAATTTAGGATATCGGTTGCGAGGAAAAAGAAATAAACCACGCCATTCTCCAATCGTTTCCGGTTGCATATCCAAGAAACAAAAACGAAACTTTATTCGTCACAAAAGGAAACAAAACATAATCATAACCCGTATACAAAAATGACACTGCATTAGCATGATTCCAAAAGCAATTGAGATCGCATATCCAACACCTCCCCTCGATCACAATTAATTTACAATACAAAAAAAAGGAACACTTCACTGACATAAACAAAAAAAACAAATTAATCAGAATGCAATTCTCTTAATCCTAATTTGGGAATTACTTCCTTTATCCTTGGCCCAGTCAAAACTTTGGTTAGGATATCAGCTAAATTATCCTCAGATGAGCAATAAACAAATTCCACATCTCCCTGTTCCACAGCATCTTTCAAAAACATACAATCCTTATGTACATGCTTGGTTCTTTCAGATACCATTTCACGTTTTGTCTGACTAATAGCACCAGTATTGTCAGCAAAAATCCTACATGGCTTAGGCAAAAACCTATCTTGTCCGATCTCTACAAGCAAACTAGTCAGACAAATGACCTCCTTGGTTGCCTCTATCATGGCCATTGACTGTGCTTCCACTGTGGACAAAGCTACTCTAGCTTGTTTAGAAGTTTTCCAACTTACAGCACCACCCGCCAGGATTACAACATAACCACTGAAAGATCTTCTATCGATTCTATTGTTGGCCCAATCAGCATCAACATATACTTCAATAGGTTTATTTTTCTGGGAATAGTGCAATGCCAAACGCTCAGTATACTTCAAGTACCTAAACAAATGCTTAACATCACACCAGTTCTCATTTGTTGGGTTACTGTTATGCTGACTCAGTTTACAAACCGAAAACATGATGTCTGGTCTAGTGGAGTTTCCCAAATACAAAAGGCTACCAATTCCCTTTCTGTAAGTTGTTGGGTCAACCTGAATTTTCTTTTCATTTGGAAGGCCCAACTTATCATGGTCATTCACCACAAGGGGAGTTTTAAGCCCCTTTGCATCTGCCATTCCGAAATGTTCAAGAACACTCTTGGCATAAATTTCTTGATCTAGGTAAACATTCTTTCTGTCACAATAAGTTACTCTGAGAGACAAGAAATTACAAACCTTTCCCAAATCTCTAACTTCCAACATCTTTGACAATTTCTTGGCTAGCCATTCCACTTTCATTTTGGTGCCCCATATCCCAAGATCATCAACATAAACCACCAAATACAAATCCTTTTCACAATGATAATATAAACATGGATCATTTTCTGATCTTAGCATACCACAGGATTTTAATTTGTCATCCAAAAATTTGTACCAATTTCTAGCAGACTGGTGAAGCCCATACATGCTTTTGTTGAGCTTGTATACACAATCAGCTCTTTCAATATTCACAAAACCCTTTGGCTGCTCCACATAAACCATTTCCTTAATGTCACTGTTGAGAAATGCACACCTCACATCTATATGTTTAGAGTACCATTCATTTTCTACTCCTAAAGCAATTAACAATCTCACTAACTTACGTCTAACAACTGGACAGTGGGATTCAAAATAATCGGTACCATACTCTTGATGGTATCCTTGCGCAACCAATCTGGCTTTGTATCTTTCAATCTTCCCATTAGCATCTCTTTTAACCTTTAGTACCCATTTGGTTCCTATTACCTTTTGATCTACTGGGCGATCAACAAGTTCCCATACATAATTGCATGTTAAGTTTTTCATCTCCTCTGACATAGCTTCATGCCATTTAGATTTGTTCTCACCACTCATTGCCTCTTCACAATCTAATGGATCATTAATTTCTTTGATATCAAAGGTATGACTATGAACTGCACGACAATATGAACATGGCCTAGTGGCCTTAGGTATTCTATCCGACCTTCGTGGCACAACCAACTGATCATCTCCCAGGTTTAGCATAGGCTGAGGGGGCTCAACCTCTGCGATTGACTCTACTTCCGACATTTCTTCAGAAGCTTGACTGTCACTTTCTCCTGGACTGCTATCAATTCCAAGTTGAAACCTGTTTTCAACAATTTCTGCCTCCTCCCCTGAATTCATATACCTCCCGACTAATTGATCATTACTAGACTGTTTCCTAGCTTTGCCCTCTGACCATTCACATGTCTTTGACAGCATAGGAAAAACATTTTCTTCAAACTCTACATCTCGCGATTCAATAACACATAAATCACATTTTCCATCTTTACCTTTTGGGATAATCGCAGCATCTGGCAGTGACTTAGAATGCCCAAACCTCTTATGCCACGTCTCACGACACACAGATACTCTAGATTTGGCTGCAACCAACTCTTCCTCTGCATCACTTTCACTATTATCATTGGTACCATACCATGAACATAGGACTTCATACATACCACCATTTGCAATACCTTTCAGGAAAACATCTCCATTATGGATAACATTCAAACAACCCTTTTCCATCACAGCCTTACAACCTTTCTTGTCAAACTGCCTCAACGACATCAAATTGTCCTGCAAATCAGGTACATACAACACTCTCTCCAATTTCACACACCACCCTCCATTTTCATCACTCAATTTTAACTCAGCACTTCCCTTTCCACAAATTTTTAACCCATACCCATTGGCCACATCAACTACTCCCTTTGTATTACTATCAAAATTGGTGAGAATTTCCCTATGAGGGGTCATGTGCTCACTTGCACCGGAATCCAAAAACCACTTCATCACTTTCTTTTCATTCCCTCTATCTGTCACCATCAAGGCTTTCACTTTGACCAAACTAGTTTTTGCCAGTTCTATTTCACCATTTTCCTTCTCTTCTACTGACGCTTTAGCTTCCCTAATTTTCGGATTGGTCTTCGAACAGTTTGTGCCTTTCTTTTGAAGGTGTGGGCAATAACTAGCAATATGCCCAATCTCTCGACACACAAAACACACCACAGTACCTTTGCCTTTAGCTTCTAGCGCACGAGGGCAAAATTTCGATATGTGACCTGGTTCCTTACAAATAAAGCAGATTTGAGATTCCGTCCGCGAACTGTCATGTTTCTTTGACCAAAACGTACCCTTTGGTGGCTCTCTCCTTAGCCCTTTCAATGCCTTCGGGTGAATATCATCGCACCGATCTTCTCTTTTCAGTCGTTTTTCCTCCGTTTCCATCTTGGATATCACTTCTTCCATGGTTAACACGGCATTGTTCGTGGTAATTGATCGCACAAATATTTCATATCTGTCCCTTGGGAGACCCCTTAACAAAAATATGGCCAAGGTATGATCATTAAACGTCACACCAGCCTTCCCTACCTTCCGACTCAAGTCTATCACTTTCGCCACATATTCCCTCATTGTCATATCATCTCCCTTTCTAATTGTAGCTAGTTCCTCCAAAAACTCGATCTGATTATACACGTCGAATTTTTCGTGCATATTCTGTAAAACTTTCCATGCCTTCTTAGCTGTCACGCACTCCCCAATATAATCAACGTATCTATCACTCACCGATAAAAGAATGTGAGCAAGGGCAGAATGGTTCTTCTTCCTCTGAGCACTATCGAGTCCGGCCTCGGAATCTTCCGTGGAGAAGCCAGGATCAACGGCATCCCAACAACCTTTGTGCATTAGAAATGCCTTGCTTTTTACCGACCAAGCGAAATAATTTTCGTCCGTCAGCATAACTCCTTTCTCAAAATACCTATTTTCCTCCATTTTTACTCAATAAAGGTATTCACTCCAAAAAATTTGCATCACTGGGCCCATAACCTATTAGAAATTCACTCCAAATTTAGGATATCGGTTGCGAGGAAAAAGAAATAAACCACGCCATTCTCCAATCGTTTCCGGTTGCATATCCAAGAAACAAAAACGAAACTTTATTCGTCACAAAAGGAAACAAAACATAATCATAACCCGTATACAAAAATGACACTGCATTAGCATGATTCCAAAAGCAATTGAGATCGCATATCCAACAAACAGGAGGAGGGTAGTAGTGACTTCGGTGGAGATGAAGCCTAAAATGTTGAATAAGGATGGAGAAGAACTGAACCTTGGCCGCTTTTTTTTCTTCGTCTTTCTGAGAAGATGATAGAAATGCGAAAATAGGGAATTCCTATCGGGAAAAATTTTTATTTCACACAATCGGAAAGAGGAGTGGTAAACAAAACCTCATGCCACTAAAAAGGGTAGATGGCGAAGGCGTAATATTTTGCGTCATATCCCGTGCACCGTGCGGAATTTTTATTGTCTTCTGCTTTTTTGCTAATTTTGCGTCCTAACATCTTTGATGTTGTTAGAAAATGGACCACCATTGGAAGGCATATAGTTTTTCAAACTTTGTTGAATGAAGAAGATGACTGAAATAAATAAGGTTCTGGCATTGCTAATACATATCATTTTTACTAGTCAAAAATGAAAATTTTTCACAATTTTGGAGTAAACTAGACGGGCGACCAATATGCAACAGTTTATGGAGTCAAAAGTAATACTGCTGGTTATTTGATTTGATAATGCGACAGAAAAGAGGAAAAGCAGAGGCTAAGACAAGTTGCAGACTATTAGAGAGATATTTGATGGGCGGAATGAATATTTGAAATATGCAATCGTGCCAAAATCCTGCATGACAGTTGACGAACAGTTAATGATGTTCCGTGGGCGCTGTACCTTTAGAGAGTTTGTATCATCAAAACGAGGAAAGTATGGAATTAAAATTTTGGCTGCAAGTCGCAGTAGTGATTCATACACAGGTAGAGAATCTCATAAAAGTCGAGAGGTCAATCAAGGGAAAAGATTAGTTTCACGTATGGTTGAGGGATCAATCAGCCAGAAACATAAGTAGGTAGCCCAATACTTTCCAAAGGTTTAGCGATTGTAGAGATCATGAGGAAAAAATAAACGAGGGATTCCACCCGAGCTCACGTCTGTAAATGCCATACAGCCTACAGGATTTCCTAACAAAGTGGTATCTCATAAATATCATGAAATCCAAGAGAAATTCAACATTTGGAAGAATTTACATCGCGAAAAAGAAAATGTGGCACACTCCTTGACAACCTTAGCAACCTAGGAAAATAAGTGTCGTAAGTGCAACTACAAAGGGGATAGAAAGACACGAACATCCTCTTCACAATGTGTACAAATTATATGCCAAGATCATTCAGAAATTTTTTGCAATCAGTGCCTGTAGTAGCATAGCAGTTTTTAATAACTTTAGTAAATTCATCATCCTTTTGTTTCATTAAATTTGTTATATATCTAATTTATCATTGACAAAAAATCCATTTTTTAATTTGTGTTAATGCTATTGTGCTAATGAACATTCATAAAAATGGGAAAGGTGGAGTGATATTTCTGGTAGAGGGGATAATATTATTCTCCGCTGCAGTAATAGCTTAAAAGAAAATAATTTAATAATAATAAAGACGAACAAATATGTTGAGGATGTAAATAAGATGGAAATCATCACTTAACTCAGCCTAAATTCATCACAAACTGGTAATATTGTGGAAAAAATGTTTCAGGGTCCATTGGACCCAGTCAGGCTACTACGCGATAATTTTTTTTCAGTCTTCCTAGGGTTAAATGAGATAAATAGGAAACGGAAGGTATGGATGAAGCGAGTGTTTAAATGAGAAGAAATGATGAAAACAGTGCTAAAGATGGAAACATGATAAGATGAGGTATGAATAGCAGGACATGGTGGGTTAGGAATTGCACCTTTTAAATGAGATAAGTAGGAGACCGAAGGTATGGATGGAGCGAGTGCTTAAATGAGAAGAAATGATGATTACAGCGCTAAAGATGGAAACATGATAAGATGAGGTATGAAGTGCAGGACATGGCGGATTAGGAATTGCACCTTTTAAATGAGATAAGTATGAGACCGAAGGTATGGATGGAGCGAGTGCTTAAATGAGAAGAAATGATGATTACAGCGCTAAAGATGGAAACATGATAAGATGAGGTATGAAGTGCAGGACATGGTGGGTTAGGAATTGCACCTTTTAAATGAGATAAGTAGGAAACCGAAGGTATGGATGAAGCGAGTGTTTAAATGAGAAAAAATGATGAAAACAGTGCTAAAGATGGAAACATGAAATGATGAGGTATGAAGTGCAGGACATGGCGGATTAGGAATTGCACCTTTTAAATGAGATAAGTAGGAGACCGAAGGTATGGATGAAGCGAGTGCTGAAATGACAAGAAATGATGAAAACAGTGCTAAAGATGGAAATATGATAAGATGAGGTATGAAGTGCATGACATGGTGGGCAAGGAATTGCTCCTTATAAATGAGATAAGTATGAGACCGAAGGTATGGATGAAGTTAGTGTTTAAATGAGAAGAAATGATGAAAACAGTGCTAAAGATGGAAACATGATAAGATGAGGTATGAATAGCAGGACATGGTGGGTTAGGAATTGCACCTTTTAAATGAGAAAAGTAGGAGACCGAAGGTATGGATGAAGCGAGTGCTGAAATAAGAAGAAATGATGAAAACAGTGCTAAAGATGGAAACATGATAAGATGAGGTATGAAGTGCATGACATGGTGGGCAAGGAATTGCTCCTTATAAATGAGATAAGTATGAGACCGAAGGTATGGATGAAGTTAGTGTTTAAATGAGAAGAAATGATGAAAACAGTGCTAAAGATGGAAACATGATAAGATGAGGTATGAATAGCAGGACATGGTGGGTTAGGAATTGCACCTTTTAAATGAGATGAGTAGGAGACCGAAGGTATGGATGAAGCGAGTGCTGAAATAAGAAGAAATGATGAAAACAGTGCTAAAGATGGAAACATGATAAGATGAGGTATGAATAGCAGGACATGGCGGGTTAGGAATTGCACCTTTTAAATGAGATAAGTATGAGACCGAAGGTATGGATGAAGCGAGTGTTTAAATGAGAAGAAATGATGAAAACAGTGCTAAAGATGGAAATATGATAAGATGAGGTATGAAGTGCAGGACATGGTGGGTTAGGAATTGCACCTTTTAAATGAGATAAGTAGGAGACCGAAGGTATGGATGAAGCGAGTGTTTAAATAAGAAGAAATGATGAAAACAGTGCTAAAGATGGAAACATGATAAGATGAGGTATGAAGTGAGGAACATGGTGGGTTAGGAATTGCACATTTTAAATGAGAAAAGTAGGAGATAGAAGGTATGGATGGAGTGAGTGCTTAAAAAGGAAGAAATGATAATAACAGTGCTAAAGATGGAAATATTATAAGATGAGGTATGAAGTGCATGACATGGTGGGCAAGGAATTGCACCTTATAAATGAGATAAGTATGAGACCGAAGGTATGGATGAAGCGAGTGCTTAAATGAGAAGAAATGATGAAAACAGTGCTAAAGATGGAAACATGATAAGATGAGGTATGAAGTGCAGGACATGGTGGATTAGGATTTGCACCTTATTAATGAGATAAGTATGAGACCGAAGGTACGGATGAAGCGAGTGCTTAAATAAAAAGAAATGATGAAACAGTGCTAAAGATGGATATATGATAAGATGAGGTATGAAGTGCAGGACATGGTGGATTAGGAATTTCAAATTTGAAGGAGATAAGTAGGACACTGAAGGCTTGGATGAAGCGATTCCTTAAATGAGAAGAAATGATGAAAACAGTGCTAAAGATGGTAACATGATAAGATGAGGTATGAAGTGCAGGACATGGTGGATTAGGATTTGCACCTTATAAATGAGATAAGTAGGAGATAGAAGGTATGGATGGAGTGAGTGCTTAAAAAGGAAGAAATGATGATAACAGTGCTAACGATGGTAACATGATAAGATGAGGTATGAAGTGCAGGACATGGTGGGTTAGGATTTGCACCTTATAAATGTGATAAGTATGAGACCGAAGGTATGGATGAAGCGAGTGCTTAAATGAGAAGAAATGATGAAAACAGTGGTAAAGATGGAAACATGATAAGATGAGGTATGAAGTGCAGGACATGGTGGATTAGGATTTGGACCTTATTAATGAGATAAGTATGAGACCGAAGGTACGGATGAAGCGAGTGCTTTTATGAGAAGAAATTATGAAAACAGTGCTAAAGATGGAAACATATTATGATGAGGTATGAAGTGCAGGACATGGTGGGTTAGGAATTGCACCTTTTAAATGAGATATGTAGGAGACCGAAGATTTGGATGGAGCGAGTGCTTAAATGAGTAGAAATGATGAAAACAGTGCTAAAGATGGAAACATGATAAGATGAGGTATGAAGTGCAGGACATGGTGGGTTAGGAATTGCACATTTTAAATGAGAATAGTGGGAGATAGAAGGTATGGATGAAGCGAGTGTTTAAATGAGAAGAAATGATGATAACAGCGCTAAAGATGGAAACATGATAAGATGAGGTATGAAGTGCAGGACATGGTGGGTTAGGAATTGCACCTTTTAAATGAGATAAGTAGGAGGCCGAAGGTATTGATGGAACGAGTGCTTAAATGAAAAGGAATAAAGTAAACAGTGCTAAGGATGGAAATATGATAAGATGAGGTATGAAGTGCAGGACATGGTGGATAAGGAATATCAACTTTTGAATGAGATAAGTAGGAGACCGAAGGTATGGATGTAGCGAGTGCTTAAAGGTGAAGAAATGATGAAAAAAGTGCTAAGGACGGAAACATGATAAGATTAGGTATGAAGTGTAGGACATGGTAGGTTATGAATTGCACCTGTTAAATGATATAAAAAGGAGACCGAAGCTATGAATGGAGCGAGTGCTTAAATGAAAAAAAATGATGAAAATAGTGCTTAAAATGGAAAAATGATAAGATGAGGTATGAAGTGCACGACATGGTGGGTTAGGAATTGCACCTTTTCAATGAGATAAGTAGGAGACCGAAGGTATGGATGGAGCGAGTGCTTAAATAGAAAAAATGATGAAAACAGTGCTAAAGATGGAAAAATGATAAGATGAGATATAAAGTGCAGGACATGGTGGGTTAGGAATACCACCTTTTAAATGAGATAAGTATGAGACCGAAGGTATGGATGGAGCGAGTGCTTAAATGAGAAGAAATGATGATAACAGTGCTAAACATGGAAATATGATAAGATGAGGTATGAAGTGCAGGACATGGTGGGTTAGGAATTACACCTTTTGAATGAGATAAGTAGGAGACCGAAGGTATGGATGAAGCGAGTTTTTTAAGGTGAAGGGACGATAAAAAGTGTGCTAAAAATTGAACTATGATAAGATGAGTTATGAAGTGCAGGACATGGTGGGTTAGGAATTTCACCTTTTAATTGAGATACGTAAAAGGCCGAAGGTATGGATGGAGACAGTGCTTAAATGAGAAAAAAGATGAAAACAGTGCCAAAGATGGAAATATGATAAGATGAGATATAAAGTGCAGGACATGGTGGGTTTGGAATATCACCTTTTAAATGTGATAAGTATGAGACCGAAGGTATGGATGGAGCGAGTGCCTAAATGAGAAGAAATTATGAAAACAGTGCTAAAGATGGAAACATGAAATGATGAGGTATGAAGTGCAGGACATGGTTGGTTAGGAATTGCACCTTTTAAATGAGATAAGTAGGAGACCGAATGTATGGATGGAGCGAGTGCTTAAATGAGAAGAAATGATGAAAACAGTACTAAAGATGGAAACATGATAAGATGAGGTATGAATAGCAGGACATGGCGGATTAGGAATTGCACCTTTTAAATGAGATAAGTAGGAGACCGAAGGTATGGATGGAGCAAGTGTTTCAAGGTGAAGGGACGATGAAAACAGTGCTATAGATGGAAATATGATAAGATGAGGCAAGAAGTGCAGGACATGGTGGGTTAAGAATTGCACCTTTTAAATGAGATACGTAGGTTGCCGAAGGTTTGGATGAAGCGAGTGCTTAAATGAAAAGAAATGATGAAAACAGTGCTAAAAATGGAAAAATGATAAGATAAGGCAAGAAGTGCAGGACATGGTGGGTTAAGAATTGCACCTCTTAAATCAGATAAGTAGGAGACCGAAGGTATGGATGAAGCGAGTGCTTAAATGAAAAGAAATGATGAAAACAGTGCTAAAAATGGAAAAATGATAAGATGAGGCAAGAAGTGCAGGACATGGTGGGTTAAGAATTGCACCTTTTAAATGAGATACGAAGGTGGCCGAAGGTATGGATGAAGCGAGTGCTTAAATGAGAAGAAATGATGAAAACATAGCTAAAGATGGAAACATGATAAGATGAGGTATGAAGTGCAGGACATGGTGGGTTAGGAATTGCACCTTTTAAATGAGATAAGTATGAGACCGAAGGTATGGATGGAGCGAATGCTTAAAGGAGAAGAAATCATGCAACCAGTGCTAAAGATGGAAATATGATAAGATGAGGTATGAAGTGCAGGACATGGTGGGTTAGGAATTGCACCTTTTAAATGATATAAGAAGGAGACCGATTGTATGGATGTAGCGAGTGCTTAAAGGTAAAGAAATGATGAAATCAGTCCTAACCATGAAAATATGATAAGATGGAGTATGAAGTGCAGGACATGGTGGGTAAGTAATTACACCTTTTGAATGAGATATGTAGGACACCCAAGGTATGGATGTAGCGAGTGCTTAAAGGTGAAGAAATGATGAAAACAGTGCTAAGGACGGAAACATGATAAGATTAGGTATGAAGTGTAGGACATGGTGGGTTAGGAATTGCACCTGTTAAATGAGATAAAAAGGAGACCGAAGCTATGAATGGAGCGAGTGCTTAAATAGAAAAAATGATGAAAACAGTGCTAATGATGGAAAAATGATAAGATGAGATATAAAGTGCAGGACATGGTGGGTTAGGAATACCACCTTTTAAATGAGATAAGTATGAGACCGAAGGTATGGATGGAACGAGTGCCTTAAGGAGAAAAAATGATGAAAACAGTGCTAAAGATGGAAATATGATAAGACAAGGTATGAAGTGCAGGACATGGTGGGTTAGGAATTGCACCTTTTCAATGAGATAAGTAGGAGACCAAAGATATGGATGGAGCGAGTGCTTAAAGGAGTAGGGATGATGATAACAGTGCTAACGATGGAAAAATGATAAGATGAGTTATGAAGTGCACGACATGGTGGGTTAGGAATTTCACCTTTTCATTGAGATACGTAAAAGGCCGAAGGTATGCATGAAGCGAGTTTTTTAAGGTGAAGGGACGATGAAACGAGTGCTAAAAATGGAAATATGATAAGATGAGGTATGAAGTGCAGGACATGGTGGGTTCTGAATTTCAACTTTTAAATGAGATACGTTAAAGGCCGAAGGTATGGATGAAGCGAGTGCTTAAATGAAAGAAATGATGAAAACAGTGCTAAATATGCAAATATGATGATATGAGGTATGAAGTGCAGGACATGGTGGGTTAGGAATTGCACCTTTTTAATGAGATAAGTATGAGACCAAAGGTATGGATGGAGCGAGTGCTTAAATGAGAAAAAATGATGAAAACAGTGCCAAAGATAGAAACATGATAAGATGAGATAGAAAGTGCAGGACATGGTGGGTTTGGAATATCACCTTTTAAATGTGATAAGTATGAGACCGAAGGTATGGATGGAGCGAGTGTTTCAAGGTGAAGGGACGATGAATTCAGTGCTATAGATGGAAATCAGACAAGATGAGGCATGAAGTGCAGGACATGGTGGGTTAAGAATTGCACCTTTGAAATGAGATACGTAGGTTGCCGAAGGTTTGGATTAAGCGAGTGCTTAAATGAAAAGAAATGATGAAAACAGTGCTAAAAATAGAAAAATGATAACATAAGGCATGAAGTGCAGGACATGGTGGGTTAAGAATTTCACCCTTTAAATGAGATACGTAGGAGACTGAAGGTATGGATGGAGCGAGTGCTTAAATGGAAGTAATGATGAAAACAGTGCTAATGATAGATATATGATAAGATGAGGTATGAAGTGCAGGACATGGTGGGTTAGGAATTGCACCTCTTAATTCAGATAAGTAGGAGACCGAAGGTATGGATGGAGCGAGTGTTTAAAGGTGAAGGGACGATGAAAACAGTGCTAAAGATGGAAATATGATATGATGAGGAAATAAGTGCAGGACATTATGGGTTAAGAATTGCACCTTTTAAATGAGATACGTAGGTGGCCAAAGGTATGGGTGAAGCGAGTGCTTAAATAAGAAGAAATGATGAAAACATAGCTAAAGATGGAAACATGATAAGATGAGGTATGAAGTGCAGGACATGGTGGGTTAGGAATTGCACCTTTTAAATGAGTTAAGTATGAGACCAAAGGTATGGATGGAGCGAATGCTTAAAGGAGAAGAAATCATGCAACCAGTGCTAAAGATGGAAGTATGATAAGATGAGGTATGATGTGCAGGACATGGTGGGTTAGGAATTGCACCTTTTAAATAATATAAGTAGGATACCGAAGGTGTGGATGTAGCGAGTGCTTAAAGGTGAAGAAACGATGAAATCAGTCCTAACCATGGAAATATGATAAGATGGAGTATGAAGTGCAGGACATGGTGGGTTAGGAATTACACCTTTTGAATGAGATAAGTAGGAGACCGAAGGTATTGATGTAGCGAGTGCTTAAAGGTGAAGAAATGATGAAAACAGTGCTAAGGATGGAAATATGATAAGATGAGGTATGAAGTGCATGGCATGGTGGGTTAGGAATTGCACCGTTACAAAGAGATAAGTAGGGAATCGAAGGTATGGATAAGGCGAGTGCTTACATGAGAAGAAATGATGAAAACAGTGCTAAAGAAGGAAATTTGATAAGATGAGGTATTAAGTGCGGGACATGGTGGGAAATGAATTGCACCTTTTAAATAAGATAAGTAGAAGGCTGAAGGTGTGGATGGGGCGAGTATTTAAAGGTGAAGTAATGACGAAATCAGTGCTAACGATGGAAATATGATAAGATGAGGTATGAAGTGTAGGACATGGTGGGTTAGGAATTGCACCTGTTAAATGCGATAAGTAGGAGACCGAAGGTATGGATGGAGCGAGTGCTTAAAGGAGAAGAAATGATGAAAACAGTGCTAAAAATGGAAATATGATAAGATGGAATATGAAGTGCAGGACATGGTGGGTTAGGAATTACACCTTTTGAATGAGATTAGTAGGAGACCGAAGGTATGGATGTAGCGAGTGCTTAATGGTGAAGAAATGATGAAAACAGTGCTAACGATGGAAATATGATAAGATGAGGTATGAAGTGTAGGACATGGTGGGTTAGGAATTGCACATGTTAAATGAGATAAGTAGGAGGCCGAAGGTGTTGATGGAGCGAGTGCTTAAAGGAGAACAAATGATGAAAACAGTGCTAAAGATGGAAACATGATAAGATGAGGTATGAAGTGCAGGACATGGTGGGTTAGGAATTGCAACTTTTCAATGAGATAAGTAGGAGTCCAAAGGTATGGATGGAGCGAGTGCTTTAAGGAGTATGGATGATGATAACAGTGCTAACGATGGAAATATGATAAGATGAGTTATGAAGTGCAGGACATGGTGGGTTAGGAATTACACCTTTTAAATGAGATAAGTAGGAGACCGAAGGTATGGATGAAGCGAGTTTTTTAAGGTGAAGGGACGATGAAAAGAGTGCTAAAGATGGAAATATGATATGATGAGGTATGAAGTGCAGGACATGGTGGATTACGAATTTTCCTTTTAAATGAGATAAGTAGGACAACGAGGGTATTGATGAAGCGAGTGCTTAAATGAGAAGAAATGATGATAACAGTGCTAAACATGGAAATATGATAAGATGAGGTTTGAATTGCAAGACATGGTGGGTTAGGAATTACACCTTTTGAATGAGATAAGTCGGAGACCGAAGGTATGGATGAAGCGAGTTTTTTAAGGTGAAGGGACGATAAACGAGTGCTAAAAATGGAAATATGATAAGATGAGGTATGAAGTGCAGGACATGGTGGGTTGGGAATTTCACCTATTAAATGAGATACGGAAAAGGCCGAAGGTATGGATGAAGCGAGTGCTTCAATGGAAGAAATGATGAAAACAGTGCTAAATATGGAAATATGATGATATGAGGTATGAAGTGCAGGACATGGTGGGTTAGGAATTGCACCTTTTTAATGAGATAAGTATGAGACCAAAGGTATGGATGGAGCGAGTGCTTAAATGAGAAAAAATGATGAAAACAGTGCCAAAGATAGAAACATGATATCATGAGATAGAAAGTGCAGGACATGGTGGGTTTGGAATATCACCTTTTAAATGTGATAAGTATGAGACCGAAGGTATGGATGGAGCGAGTGCTTAAATGAGAAGAAATGATGAAAACAGTGCTAAAGATGGAAACATGATAAGATGAGATATAAAGTGAAGGACAAGGTGGGTTAAGAATTGCACCTTTTTAATGAGATAAGTAGGAGACCGAAGGTATGGATGGAGCGAGTGTTTCAAGGTGAAGGGACGATGAATTCAGTGCTATAGATGGAAATCAGATAAGATGAGGCATGAAGTGCTGGACATGGTGGGTTAAGAATTGCACCTTTGAAATGAGATACGTAGGTTGCCGAAGGTTTGGATTAAGCGAGTGCCTAAATGAAAAGAAATGATGAAAACAGTGCTGAAAATAGAAAAATGATAAGATAAGGCATGAAGTGCAGGACATGGTGGGTTAAGAATTTCACCCTTTAAATGAGATAAGTAGGAGACTGAAGGTATGGATGGAGCGAGTGCTTAAATGGAAGTAATGATGAAAACAGTGCTAATGATGGATATATGATAAGATGAGGTATGAAGTGCAGGACATGGTGGGTTAGGAATTGCACCTCTTAAATCAGATAAGTAGGAGACCGAAGGTATGGATGGAGCGAGTGTTTAAAGGTGAAGGGACGATGAAAACAGTGCTAAAGATGGAAATATGATATGATGAGGAAAGAAGTGCTGGACATTATGGGTTAAGAATTGCACCTTTTAAATGAGATACGTAGGTGGCCAAAGGTATGGGTGAAGCGAGTGCTTAAATAAGAAGAAATGATGAAAACATAGCTAAAGATGGAAACATGATAAGATGAGGTATGAAGTGCAGGACATGGTGGGTTAGGAATTGCACCTTTTAAATGAGTTAAGTATGAGACCAAAGGTATGGATGGAGCGAATGCTTAAAGGAGAAGAAATCATGCAACCAGTGCTAAAGATGGAAGTATGATAAGATGAGGTATGATGTGCAGGACATGGTGGGTTAGGAATTGCACCTTTTAAATAATATTAGGATACCGAAGGTGTGGATGTAGCGAGTGCTTAAAGGTGAAGAAACGATGAAATCAGTCCTAACCATGGAAATATGATAAGATGGAGTATGAAGTGCAGGACATGGTGGGTTAGGAATTACACCTTTTGAATGAGATAAGTAGGAGACCGTAGGTATTGATGTAGCGAGTGCTTAAAGGTGAAGAAATGATGAAAACAGTGCTAAGGATGGAAATATGATAAGATGAGGTATGAAGTGCATGGCATGGAGGGTTGGGAATTGCACCTTTTAAATGAGATAAGTATAAGACCGAAGGTATGGATGGAGCAAGTGTTTAAATGAGAAGGGATGAATATAACAGTGCTAAAGATGGAAATATGATAAGATGAGGTATGAAGTGCAGGACATGGTGGGTTAGGAATTGCACCGTTTCAAAGAGATAAGTAGGGAATCGAAGGTATGGATAAGGCGAGTGCTTACATGAGAAGAAATGATGAAAACAGTGCTAAAGAAGGAAATTTGATAAGATGAGGTATTAAGTGCGGGACATGGTGGGAAATGAATTGCACCTTTTAAATAAGATAAGTAGAAGGCTGAAGGTGTGGATGGAGCGAGTATTTAAAGGTGAAGAAATGAAGAAATCAGTGCTAACGATGGAAATATGATAAGATGAGGTATGAAGTGTAGGACATGGTGGGTTAGGAATTGCACCTGTTAAATGCGATAAGTAGGAGACCGAAGGTATGGATGGAGCGAGTGCTTAAAGGAGAAGAAATGATGAAAACAGTGCTAAAAATGGAAATATGATAAAATGGAATATGAAGTGCAGGACATGGTGGGTTAGGAATTACACCTTTTGAATGAGATAAGTAGGAGACCGAAGGTATGGATGTAGCGAGTGCTTAAAGGTGAAGAAATGATGAAAACAGTGCTAACGATGGAAATATGATAAGATGAGGTATGAAGTGTAGGACATGGTGGGTTAGGAATTGCACCTGTTAAATGAGATAAGTAGGAGGCCGAAGGTGTGGATGGAGCGAGTGCTTAATGGAGAACAATGATGAAAACAGTGCTAAAGATGGAAACATGATAAGATGAGGTATGAAGTGCAGGACATGGTGGGTTAGGAATTTTAACTTTTCAATGAGATAAGTAGGAGTCCAAAGGTATGGATGGAGCGAGTGCTTTAAGGAGTATGGATGATGATAACAGTGCTAACGATGGAAATATGATAAGATGAGTTATGAAGTGCAGGACATGGTGGGTTAGGAATTACACCTTTTAAATGAGATAAGTAGGAGACCGAAGGTATGGATGAAGCGAGTTTTTTAAGGTGAAGGGATGATGAAAAGAGTGCTAAAGATGGAAATATGATAAGATGAGGTATGAAATGCAGGACATGGTGGATTAGGAATTTTCCTTTTAAATGAGATAAGTAGGACAGTTAGGGTATGGAAGAAGCGAGTGCTTAAATGAGAAGAAATGATGATAACGGTGCTAAACATGGAAATATGATAAGATGAGGTATGAAGTGCAGGACATGGTGGGTTAGGAATTACACCTTTTGAATGAGATAAGTAGGAGACCGAAGTTATGGATGAAGCGAGTTTTTTAAGGTGAAGGGACGATGAAAAGAGTGCCAAAGATGGAAACATGATAAGATGAGATATAAAGTGCAGGACATGGTGGGTTTGGAATATCACCTTTTAATTGGCACTTTTTTTCCTTTCATTTGAAGGGTTTTTAAAGATTTTGTTTCACCAATAACCATAGATATATAACAAATGGTGGAACCTGTTTTCAGCTCTTTCTTTTACATAAACGTAGAAAAAAGTAGGCATTATCATCTACTTTCAGTAAGTAACATGTCGTTCTTTAAAGCTTCTACATAGTGGATCTAAAGTGAAACCTTCCACCAACTTGCAACCCCGAATTTAAAATCGTTTTTTCAAGCGTGCGGTCGACTCCGGTTCTGGCCCGCGGCGGCGGAGAGTACGTCGACGCGGCAAGCGCGTGGATGCAATATGGTCTCATTCATTTTATATGTGGATAACAGTTATAATAGTGATAGAAAATAATCACCAGTAATCAATGTTACTACGAATGAATCCTAATATGCAATCGCTGGGCGCTGCAAGAGGTGCATTGCAAGGTTTCTTTTTTTGAGTGCATTCCGTATACTATTACGGAGAATGGACTTAAATCGTGTGCGTAAAGTAGGGCAACGGACTCTTTTACTAACAAACAAACTAAATTAGAATAACAAATAATATATTCCTTAAACGTGATGGAAAATGGCTCGAGACAGTATTTGATTTTACCGAAATATCAAGTACTGTCTTGGTGCTTGAAGAGTACATTATTCTTATACAGTAAGTTTATTTAGTTTATATCTTTGATATAAAGCAATTAATTACTATTCTCTATGCAACATAATGTACAAGTTGCTTTAGTTTAGCCACTGCAGGTGGACGTCAAGTATATTTCAATGCGCAGCTTTATTGGTTACACGCAACCAATAAAGAGTTAGGGAATATTATGCCCGCAAAATTTTAATCTATTTAGCAGTAGGTAGTTCAGTCTCTTCTACGCTTTTCTTACTGTGAGGGACGAAAAATCCCAATTTATTTATTAATTGCACAATACAACATAGTTAATGTTATGCACTCCAGCCTTGCCTACGATATGAGGAGTGTTGCGTTTTATAAGGATGACCACCCATGGCTGGAAAATGCTTTGTTCTTGTAATTTTCCAATAAAAGGTTCTCAACGAATATTTGACCCCTCAACGCCGCGATGCGCACCGAGTACGCAACATACAATAATCAGCGTTCCCAATCAACCGTGAAAACATTTTCTGCATGTCAATAAGCCAAAGTATTTTCAACGTTGATAAGAGATAAAAAATGTTATAATAATATCTTGAGAAAATATAAAATAAAAAGATCAGCCTTCATAACAAAAATGAGATAAAATTTACCATGATAATGTGCAATTTAATTAAATAAAAAATAATTTACTTACCCCATGTGGGTGACTAAAAATTCTTTCAATACCATGCCTCACATGTTTCTCGAGTCAATAAAATTAAGGAGGCAACTAAAATATTAGAGCATGGTGAAGACAGATATCCATTTGGACATAATTAAGTATAAGAATGTTGCGCTTGTCAACTAGAGCCCAGAAAAAAGTTCAATATGCACGTCTGATATATCGGAACCTATGCGCAAATGGGTTAAGGCAGGTTAAAGTCATCATTATTAAATTTATGCAGTGTTCTGTCCTTCAAAAATATGAATAACAACCAATTTTGCATGATAAAGATGATAAAATTCTAAAAATGGTATCCTTAATATATACCCTAATTGGCTACATTATATCATCAGTTGGGGACATAAGGCAAATGGCAAGAGAGAGGGAAATAATTTCGTTTTTGATATTGCTTGATTTTTTAAAGTTGGCATGCAGCAGGCATCAATAATATTATCATTCCGTCCTTTCAGGCCTAACTTCTCAATCACAGGTAAATTCCTAATAGGTAGCCAACGTTAACCCTATCACCAAAAAAGAGACATTGACCAAATCAGAAAATTACACATCTATACATGTCTATAGACAGGTAAAGATGTATAATTTTCATCATTATGATTATAATCATCCTTATCTGATGTATTCGAAAAAATATTCAATTTACTACATACTTGTCTGCTAGGACCACAACCATCTACATATTACTTTAGTCACTTCCCAAATCAATTTGGTTTTGGGAAACAAAAATCAAGCAATCAAAAGCTTAATATACACCCATATTGAACTTGCAGGCACTATCACAGCTAGTTATTATTTACCATCAATGCATGTAAAATGTGGATTACTGCCAGCCATAAAAAACGAATTTAATACTCCTAGGATTAGGAGGAAATCCTATTTAATTACAGTATTTATGTGTTAAGGTTGATTATTTTCATTTTCACTCTTAAATGCATTTATGTATTATGCCTAGAAAATTGAAAAGTACCGTCTCAGCTTTGATTAGCGATAGAGAAAAATTATCATAATGGAATCTGGAAACCAAAAGAAATAACTGACACTTCAAGCTAGAGTAATTTTAAATATCTGAGTGGTAAATGATTTTCTATGTTTGATGCAGCCTCACAACAAATTTCTGCATAAATAAAAAATTCAAAGACACTCAATAAAATACTATTTCATAAAATGCACATTGAATTGCTTTGAAAGAGAATCTAGTATGATACCACCCGAAAATACCGGTCAGATAATGTGAAAATATGCTTTCAGTTACAAATGCAAGAAAATTACAGATTTTCGCAAATAAAATTTCAAAAATTACTTAAGATAAGACCAACATAAGTTTTCTTCAGAAAATGAAAAAAAATTGCACATGCATTTCATTTGAATATTATTGGTACTCCCAGGTAGCAGAGGAAAAAATATATCGTTCTACAAAAGATGTTTACAAAAAGAACTGAGGGAGTATCAAATAGTAAGGTCAAAAATTAGAAAGATGCATATACCATAAATTCCTCGAGCATTCAAAAGAAGGATATATCAGATCCAATAGAAACATTTTTTGTCTGAAAGTTGAAAAAGATATTTTTACGGTTGAGACTGAACCTTTTTGATAATCTTGAAGAGAAGAAAGGTCATTCTTTATTACATTGTAGGTTATCTGATTTTGAGAATAATAATTTCACAAACTTGATTTGATTTCATTGATTTATCATTGTGGAATCGATGTTTGTGACGTATCCACATGATGACGGAGGATTGAGCGCTAATTGCTACTTCCCTTGAGTTTTGAAGGAACTCATTTTCATGACAACTCCTCAAACTATTTAACCATCCAAACAGTTTTTCAACTATTTCGATTTCCTTCTTCGTGTACATAGCAAATGATACATGATCCGTAAATTGTTTTGCACATTCATGCATCTTGTGGCTAAGTGATTACGACCTGAAGTATAATTGTTTTCGTCTGTTCCCCTTTCTATCAGTGAACTAGTATCCTATAAATCGTACTCTCTCCTTGAACATAAAATGCCAGACTTAACAATCCTATACCAATTTGGTGTTATTATTTTTTAGATATAGTTAATTAATACTTCATCTTATAATTCTTTGCCAGCCTCTCGAAAGCCTCAATGAATGCCAACTTATTTGTGGGCTCAGATGTGACAATTATAAGAAAAAAGTGATTATATTCAAGTATTGATATACTTTTTCAAACTTTATTAATCACTTCTCGTGAGTTTAAGTAGAATTGAATGCTTGAAAACATCACCGGTAGAAATTTCAAAATTTTTCCATAAGTTATCAAATTGAAATTCGATAAAGAATATATTAATAAGCTTAATATATACCCATATTGAACTTACAGGCGCTATCACAGCTAGTTATTATTTACCATCAATGCATGTAAAATGTGGATTACTGCCAGCCATAAAAAATGAATTGAAAAAAACAAAAATACATAAAAATCGTTATAAATTGATATGCAGATGAGTTAATCTGCTAAAAACAATAGGGAAAATAAAAAAAATTGGGATTCTTTGAATTCTGAGGAGTTTCCGAAGGGAAAACAGCAAATCTAACACGGTGATTCAAAAGACCAACAAAAGATACGCAAAAAATAATTATGTAGAAGTTTGTCAAAGATAACTTACATAACCTAAATGTCATTAAGAATTTCAAATACATTTCCTGACCTCAATTTCCATCCAAAAGGTCCGAAAAGAGTTAGTATTGTTGAATATAAATATATATGTTCATGATTTTTTCAGATTTATTTGTGCTAAGAGTCACTCGGGAATTTATTTTTCGAAAAAATATGTTTTTTACCATATGAGGATTGTGGGACCACCTAGGCATCAAAAATTTTGCCAAAGGGGTTTCTAGATATTTACTTTCGAGAGCATAATCCCAAATATGAATCAAGCAAATTTTACTATGCTATCCTGCTATAGCCTTTATCATTTTCTCCTAGGATATAATGCAAAAGGAACAAATTACAGGGAATGATTTTAGAAAGGATCTTTTATCATTCATCTGCAAAAAAGGCCTACGTAGTGAGAATATTTAAGCTGAGCATAGTTATTCTAGTATTCCAAATGTAAGTACTATCATTGGTTATCAATTACAAGTAAAGTGAACATTGTATCATTAGGACCATATTTCTGGTACTCTGATGTAGCAGGAAGAAGACATGATTTTCAAATGGTAATACGATTACAAGAAGAACGGCATGAATGTCATATTACAGAGAAAAATTAAATATTGCAGTAATACTGAGCAGTAAATGAAAAAATAAAAAACAATCTGTTCCTCCAAATTTAAAGATTTGATAAATACAAAGCCTATATTAACAATAGACCCAACGATCACCACTCCCAAAGGATGACTACTGTCACAAGAGTATAAAATATAAAAGTATAAATAGCTTCAATAAATGCAAGCAAATAAAATCAACTTTAATCCATCACAATACCTCTTGAATAGCAAGTCAGCACACGTCAAAGTTAAGAGATATATGAAGTTGGTTACAAAAAAGAGTAAATGCATATTCCTTTTTTGTCTACTGAGTAATTACAATATGGATGTAGTTTAAAATATGTATTCTTGAATGAAAGCAATGCTCCTCCCTTGCACCTTTGAAACAGAAAGTATAAGAAAGAGCAGATAGCACAGACTGTATAAAAATGGACAGCAATTACAAGCAATTAGAAATTGAAAGGTTAGAGCTAAAATACCAAATAGTATGCTAATTAATGGAAGCAATAAAAATGACCTCATTCAAGTCTTCGATAAAAATGACTGAAATAATGCCTTATCATATTAAAAATCATTGATTTAAATAATAGACCAACTCTTACAACATAATCACCTCTTGCGAGAAGATGTTCATACTATATTTCACAAAAAATTTTATTGTTCCACCATCAGTTGCCAACAGCAGGCAAATAACGTGCAATGGCATTGGTCAACAAACACTGTAGAAATTAACACCAATGAACTACTTTACATTAAGACCATAGATGAAAATGAGAACATCAGGCAAAATATAACCACATAAGCAGCATATATAGCTAATGGATATGTGTGGACAATGGCTTACAGCTATAAAATGAAATACAATCAAAAATACAAGTATTCCATTACCATCAATCAAAGAAGACCAAAGGAAAATTCCCTACCTATGAATTCCCTCCAGGTGAATAAGATGAAAAATGAAAACACATTATACACAATATTGAGCACAACAAATTGGAATTGAACATAACTACTGAAAACTGAGAAAAATATAAAATATAAAAAAATTAAATTATATTTCCACCAAATAATCACAAAAAAATTCGTAACTGTGATAACTAGATTAAGCAGAAAAATACACAACATTCCATTAAAAAAACAATAAATAGGGGTATTATTGGTTATTTGAGATGCAACAGCAGCAGAGTAAAGGAAAATTTGCAAAAAACAGAGAGGCCTTGATGAAAATAAAATGAATATAAATGGCATTTCCGTCCTCAGGACTGGCTCCATCCTATTCTCCAAAGTAATTCACCCCACATTCATCGCTGAAAGAAGAAAATAGAAATAAAAGGATGTAAAAATAACATCACAATCAATATACAATGACATTATTAGGTCTGTATTGATAGCAGAAGTAGATATAACCCCAGTTTTACAAACTGCTATGCCAAACATTACACAAAGTTATCAAATATCATGAAACAAACCCACGTTCTATACAGACTCATTGCTTTCATGAGTCAAAAAATGGGAACAATAAGCTGAACTGTGTAGAATTTCCAAATGTATGAATCAATGGATGTTTCATGGATCTGAATATTGGTCTTTTTAAACCTCACAATATTATATTAACTTAAACTTTAAAATATTAGTATCCATTGGATTGGAGTTTGATGATCTTCAATATTTGCCATCTTAAATGCATGTTGTTTACGAGCAGATTTTACACAGCCACAACTCATGTTATCTAATGAAAGTAATTTCAGACTGCGAGGATGGAGTGGTTGAATGAGTTAATAAACTTTCATGGAAGTAAATTAAGTAAAAGAAAAACTCTCCACAGCCATAAAATCAAACTTCTCAAGGAACACAAAGAAGAAAATTGAATTACACACCAGACGTATCATTTCACCACAACATGCCAAACATATCTCCAATCCAGAACCTTCATTTGGCTAAATAAATTATTAATAAATCTTGCATTATACAAAACTGGTGTGATATCAATAAGTGAATTAACGCTTTCTTTTGTTTTCATTATTAAAAAAATTATTTTAATAATTTTATGACGACCATGAAATACTGAAAATGCCAAATAAGTGCAAATATTTTACATTTGCATTGATCATTTTAATCTCTTTTACCAAATAGCGATGAAGAAAAACCCTTCAGACTGTAATGCAAAGACATCTATGAATCCACTCCATTTCCTGACAATAATATAATTAAAATAGGTTACAAAAGGGAGGACAACAGATAAGAATGGTTGATGAATTGGTTTTGTGGGTATATAGAGACAGGGGAAGTATCAGCGTAAGACATAGAAATGGTACTCACCCTAGTGTTGGCGAGCAGTGCTCGTATCACATGGCCAGAGTACATTGAGAAGACGAGAGGGGCTTGCTGCTGCAGAAGAGCTCTTCCTTCTGTGGATCCATTTTGAGTGATAATACGAGGGACAGAGGCAGCGAGATAATGAACCCTTGCCAACTGTGTCCTTCGTTCCAATGCATAAGTGATACTCCATTCTAATTCTTGTCCCCTCTTCCTCCTCTCCTCCACCTCCTCTACAGCCCTTATCCACTCAAGCTCACGTTCGACATCTCCCTTGTTAAAAGGCTTCCCCTCATTGTTAAAAACTAATTTGAGAGATAATTGAGAAAGGCCCCGAGCTAAGAGACAATTTATGCTTTTGTTATAATTAAATGTAGCATCCTTTGCACCAAAATATAGAGTTTCACTCTCCAAGTCACAGTATGAGGTCCATTTATTCCCATTCTCCCGAGTCCCATCCAAATTCACAAACTCCTCCTTCATCCTTCCAATGCGATTAGATTCCAAGTCCACTATCACTTTCACCCGATCTTTCCAACTCAAACATTTAATAATACAAGCAGTGAATTCATCTTCATCATACAGTCTCTCATACAATCTACGCATTCCATCAACTCGATTTCCATACACGATCCTAGTCTTTCGCATCATGGCATCCACACACTCCTGCCTTGCTCTGGCCGGATCGGATGTAGGTTGACTTAAAGATGCCTCCGCACCAAGTCCAACCTTTACTGACATCACATCCTCCACTGTTGACGTCACTGCTTCTTCCAGACAACGCAACAGTGCATCACGTCCACACACCTGTGCCTTGAGTTCATCCAACGATGAGCTCAGCTGTCGCACAAGAGATTTCATCTCTCGCCTCAATGAGTCCATGGAGGACTTGAGAGATGCAATATCACATTCTGGGCTAGCCACGGTTGTCAAATGATCAGTGCTCCTATTATAAGATGCTTCCAGAGGACGCAAAATAACTTGGTCCCTCCTGTGAACCAATGTCACCAACTGCAGCACTTTTGAGCGTTCTACATCATCAGGGAACTGCCGCACCATCTCCTCAGCTGATGACAATGCATTCTGTTGACTGTCATCTGTAATGTCTGTGTCGGCCCCTCTTGCTAATAACTCCTCCACCCAGTCAGTTTTTCCAAGTCCCACACCAACATGCAAGAGTGTTTTTTGTCGCATATACCGAACATCGACATCTTCCAACAAGTCCAGCAGCTCTTTATGCTGGAGGAATGAGCCAGTCAGCAATCCAGCAATGAGCCTCTCCTCGATAAATTGCTCAGCGTTGCTGTTAGGAGTGTTGCTCGCCATTATTCGGAAAAAAGAAATAATTTAATTGAGCGGGCGTTGGATTCAGCAGAAGTTGGCTGTCTGAAGCAGGCGTGGTGAAGATGGTCAGCAAGGAGTAACTCACAATATCAGCGTTGGTTTGAAAAGATTACATATTGGCTGCAATCAAAAAGAAGAAACATCAAATTATTAGGTATCTTAACACGTTGCCTACAGATGACAAAGATTCTCCTCATTTAGGCGCATCAACCTAATCAATTTTAATGCGTACAATACGCATTTGTTTGTACGTTTTCAATTGTTCGCTATTCATAATGAATTGATGCACCATAACGTTTGATTGGATACTGTTATATTCTAAACACTAGCTTTTTAACCATGTTTAAACAAAAGGCATTATGCCCTAATAGGCACATATTTCCAATCTCAACACCTCCACCCAGAATCAGCATTCCTCCTCTTACCAGCATTTGCATCTTATTTATCTTTTTCTTTGAGTTACCCCACAGACTTGGCTCATTATTTCCTAAGAGTTTATCCACATGGCCTTGTTTTATCTGGTGAGTTTGACCCTTATCCGCATTGCTTCTTCTTCGAGATGCACTCTCAGCAAGTGGACAGCTCTGCTCCGTCAACATAAATATTCTCCACAAAAGGAACTGGGGGACTCACAATGAGGCCCCCAGTTCTTTTCGTCCGTGTCATGGAGGAAGTTGATGCTCTCTTACTTTTTTCTTGCCTCTGGGTTAGTTTCCTCTCCCAATGTGTCTAGAGCAGTTGGTGTGTCCCCGAGTCCCAGTAAAAAGTGCATTTGGTGTCAAGTTTTACTCGCATTTCTGCTCTAAAAACCACTCATAAGAATATTCCATATTATGGCATCACATCAGAAGGACAAGAAATTGGATGAAGAAGAAATTGTGTTAGATTTGTGTGCTGATGATTAGATTAGTAATTTAGAAATTTATTTAGTGGAGGGAAAAAATTAGAACAAACCATCTTGTCTCTTTTGAAACCACATCTCAATCTTTGGCATCATGTCTATGAAGACAACTATATATTATCATGGTGTGAAAATTGCAGAACTGCCCTTAGATAACAAAGTAAGAGTGTTTGGAACCATAAGACCAAATCGGGGACTCCTCCCTGCCACGTTGAAGAGCGAGGCAAAAACTTTGAAAAAGGGACAGAGCACGTTCTCTCGTAAAGGTGCGGTGTTACTAGTGGTTTGGAAAAACAAGAGGTAAGTAAGAATGATTAGCACTGTTCATACTGCCAGCATGGGTAACTCAAAGGTAAAAGATTGGGTTACAGGACAGGCAATCAAAAAACCCACTAGTATTATAAAATACAACGAGAGCATGAAAGGTGTTGACAGGGTAGATATGTACTTATCCTATTACTCCCTCATGAGAAAAACAATGAAATGGTCGAAGAAAGTCGTACTGTGGCTAATAAATTGTGCTCTTTTCAATGCTTTCAGAGTTAATAAAACTCTAAAGAAAACTAATGGCATTCAATTCAAAGGCTTTTTGCTCCGGATCGTGAAAGAGTAGATAGCGAGTAGGCAGGAGTCTAGTGAATCATCCTCAGACGATGACTGCGATGATAAGCCAAACAGGGTGGGCCCCTTTAAGAGATCACCTACAGCACTTATCGAGAGACCTTAGGAAACACCATCTCGCTCCTATTGTGGGAAAGGGGACAAAAAAATATCACACTAGAAGATACAAAGTGTGCGCTACGAGAAAAATTAGAAAAGAAACAAGGTATGTGTGCTCAACTTGCAGCGTTTCACTCCACAAGGGAAAATGTTTCATGGAGTATCACACCAGAAAGAGATGCTGAAATTATCTGTAAGTATCACATTTAAAATTGCATGAAAAAGTTTTAATTTTTAAATAAGTTATGGCATTTTTTCAGATGGAAGGTTTGCTCAGTGAGTGATGTTTTAAAAACCGCCGGAACAGGGGGTTAAAAGGAATTTAAATACCCCGGTACGCAACATGTTTAAATTTGTCAATAGCAGTGTGGGAACAACAAGATTAAGGGTGACTAGAAAAAAAATACCTCGCTTACTATGCAACCCTGAATATATAGAAAACTGCTCTGGTATGGCATTTTTGAAATTCAATCACTCACAACCATCGTTTTTATGAGGAAATAATCCTGCTGGAGACCAAAATATATATATAGCTACGCTAAAAATGTTGGGGCAGTTTTCTACCATGCAAGAGTACCAATCATTTATTGCGGAACCTGTAATAATGAGGGAAGTGAGGTTAGAATGAAAATAGAGATAATATGCACTAAAATCTATGATGTGACATGATAAGATGAGAAAATAGGCAGCTGAAAAAAACAAAAACAGAAAGAAATTAGAACAATAGAAGAAATTCAACAGATGCAGGTGCTACATGGTGGAAGTTTGAAATATTTAAATTGAAGACGGTAACACTTTTCCTCAATATTTAATGTACAATTCTTGTACCAGATGATGACTTTGTGAGCCGAAATGCATCATACACATTGAAATGTTGTGGAAAAGTGTATTCCTTCCTAAAGTAAGATCGTAAGTAATCGTAAGTGTGTCTTCCCTTTGGAATTCAAATTGAAAAAAATGTTCCTGATTAACTGCTTAATGGCGGATGCCAGCATTGGTGGAAATACATCATAAAATTATCAATATTTGCTTGGTTACTTTCTGGACGGCAATTCATGTATAATATTTCTTTCATCAAATGATACGCAGTCTTATTCCATTTGGTGCCATTCATTGAAAGCATGCTTGCGCCAGGTTTTCCTCCTCACTTCCTTCTCTCCTCTAAGAAATGCACATAACCTGAGCTCTCAATTGTCTTCCCCGTTTACACCGTCACTTATATTATGCTACTTTACTTAACCATGGGACTACCGAATCGACTGCATAACCTTGAAATATGTTGAAAATGGACAATAGCCCCTTTTAAAAGATTCCAACTGAAGTACGAAATTGGTGATCCTCTTATATCCATCCATCATTCCATCTTTACGCTGAAGTGAAGATGTTGCTTGGAGAGAAGCATTTTCAAAAGTGCAATGAGCTTCAGGACAAAGCCAAAATTCATTGGGAATCATTTGTGGCAACATCCTATGAAGAAGGTATAGCAAATCACGTCTACAGGCACCACCAATTTCTCAATCGCCGAGGTGATAATGTCAGAAGGACACCACAAATGGAATTTTATAAGATGTGCAATTATCACTGTTTACAGTACTTTTTTTACAGGATTGTTATTTTATCACTGAGTGTGGGGTGCTAAATTTAAAGCCCTACTGAAAAATCCAGCCATTTTTACTAAATTTGTACATTTTTTAAAACATTAGCATCAAAAAAATATTTATATCGATGTATACTTTAGTAAAAATGAGACTTTTCTCTTCTTTATGAATGAGTTGAAAAACATTTATTGCTAATTTTTAAATATAAAATTTAACAATGAAAACCTACTGTTTTTGAAATATAAAAGAGTTGCAACATCTGATATACCGCCATAAAATGCATAACAATTTTTAATTACACTCAATTCGAACTATTTAAAGCATGGACATTATAAAAAAGCATTGTTCCAAGCAAAGTGCTATGAATCCTGGATGACAAAAAGGGTCACTGCACCCTCAACGAACGGTTCTTTCCGCAAAAGAATTTTCACACCAAGTGGCCTAAGATAAGGATGCCAGTATCTGCAGTAAGGACTTTTCGTCCTCAAGACATTAAAAGAACTCTTTTTCCATCAAGGATTTCATTTTTGAAATAACAGAATCACTAAGCAGTATGGTGGAAAAGGACCATGGGCGAAATATTACGGCTTCACGCGTACAAAGCCAATTAAATAGATAGATAATATTACATCCATGGCAATTTTCAGATAGATCAAAAGGACGTAATATTACGTCCATGGCTCACAAAGTGTTAATCTAGAGTTTTAAATGCAGAATGGCTTCAAAATCCATTTCTGCACATGGGATTTAAAAAAATATTAGAAGGCAGGGCCCCCCGGCTAAGAAGATAAGATCTTGAGCCCCAGCCGAGGGCCCAAATCACCCCACACCACCCCTGCTTATCTTCCTTGTATACTCCTCCCATCCACTTCTTATCTCCCCCTGATATCCCATTAATCTGCATTGGAAATTTCTCATCGCCAGTGTCTTGGTGTACATGAATTAAAACAAAAATGGATCATACCGATAACATCATTGGAAATTTCAGTTACCTGGTTTTCATGGCATAAATTATAATTCAAATTCTTCACGCTCGTGGCCTTGCTAACATACACGATCTCGTCCAGTTTTTTCAGTAAGAAAAAAGTCTATACAGAATTTAGAGGCGGCCTCATATTGTATATATTTGTATCTAAGTTGGATACTTTTACTTGAAAATTAGAAAGAAAAACAATTCTGTTTCCTATTAAAGAGTAAAATTTCCTTAATTGCACAATGCTCAGATAACGATTATGCTCAGATAATTTTTTACTTTAATTCTGTATGTTGCTCATAATCCCAAATATAAGAAGACACTGGTGGTCACAGGCAGGATATTAATTTAACTGTGATTTAAATGAATATATGGCAAGCACTATCTCTCCATAGACATTCTCCTATCTCCTAAGAAATACACTCAAATGTCTCTGGAAGCATCCTTTATGCACAATAGGCCACAAAGAATAATTTAAAGCGACATGTAGTTGTAGAAACGATTGTAAGAACATATTTAGACAAGGGTGCCCACTCTAACTACATTATAAAATTAACGGTTTTTTCTAGGTTCACACCGTCTAAATGTCATCAAATTCATGGTTTGTAGATCAGGCATATTAGGCAGAAATGCTGATCATGTAACAAGTATCGGCCAGACATTAACTAAAAATTTAACAAATGCAAAAGATGCCTTCCATACAAACGCAGCAATGATGTGCTATCTCTTATGACGTCTCCTATAGCTAGCAAAATTCAACTTTGGCTAAAGGGTGTGCATGGGAAAATGGAGGGAGCAGGGTGGCAGGAAGGAGAGAAGAAGTGCCTGATTTTTTGCCAGGGTTAATGTCTTCCAATCGCAGGCTTAAGGTCAATGTGCTGTAATGGCACATGGACCAATTAATAATTGCGCTTGGAATACATGTATGCAGAAAAATGTGTGGACAGTAACTGCACATGACACGGCTTTGAAACGAGAGATTTTTCTTTTAATCCGCCAATCCTAGTTCTACAATCAAGTTTGAGAGATTTCTAAGGTTTCATGGCTATTCCAGGTTTTTTCACGATAGACGAAATTCAGGGCTTATTCACGGTTGAGTGGGGACCCTGTTAGACACATCATCTCATGCCACAAATTAAAATCGGAAGGAAAGCGGGATAGAAAAATAATTTAAATGGACGTTTTACAATGGTTATTAGCCATATTAGTAAATATATTGCAAGTGTGTAAACCGTAGAGTACCCACTTTTTACTTTACTAAGATATTGAGTTTATTTAACAAGAGGTATGCAGGGGTAAGTGTGAGAAATGCAGTCCCAAGTTTCTTGTTTTACTTTGTGGAACCGCGACATTCGAAATGAAGTTTATTCGAATTATATTCGACCATAACCATTAATATTCAACGAACCATCTCCTCAATCTCATAATACAGCCAGCCCGCCCTTGTTCATTTCGCCATTTCGACTTTGCTCTTGACCACTCCAAAAAGAAATTCTCGTAGCGAAAGTATTGCACGTGGACAAGTGCTCTGGAGTACTTCCGTCGAGAGCGCAGTGTAGCATTCTTTGAACTTCTCCCAATGGTAATGGAGATGTCTAATTAGTCTTATCCTTTTTCAGAATTACACATATTATATGAAAAGTAGCTAACTGAAGATCGTATCTTAAACTTTCAAACAGAGCGTAATTTTCTCAGAGTATTTAGGATTGTAATAATTGAATATAATGAAATAAAACTTCAGGTGTCACACTTGCAAGACTTTTCCATGTTCAGCCAGACTTTGAAATTGATGTTAATCCATTTTTGAGATTTAATTATTTCAGTTGGTACCGTTTCGTTTTGGTTGCTAGGAAAATTTTGTTTTTCGGCTTCTCTGAAGAAATGAAATAGTGAAATTGGGAATTATGCCTTTTCAGGACGTACTTTATCTTTATTTATTTTTCTAACCTACTTTCTCTGGCAATATTTGCAGAATAATTAAATACATTTTATGCACAAATTATCAGCAAGACCACATGTACAACAGTTTCTCCATTTTTACAGTAACATATGGCCTTTCTAAAACATTTAAAGTAACACCCATTGTTTAAAAAATGACACGGTAGATATTCTTCATAGTAAGATCCAAAAGTCAAAAATTATCAGACCATAAGAACTGACTACTGCTAACCTCTGATTGAGGCAGTTAAAGTTATTTCGTACATATCATTTTGCGATAGCACTACATCTCGTGGAAAAGAAATTGGTGGATTACATTTCAAATAAATTTTTGGAACAATGCTCTGCAACTGTGGAGTAAGTAAGAGGTACACCGTGGTGAAAAACCTTTTTTTGGATGCAAAAAAAGAAATACTTGCTCTCCACTCTTAACGTACATGACGTTTAAATGGTTGGTCGATTGTATAAGATAAAATGTTTCACTTGAAAGGCATGCTCATTTCATATAAGGCAATCATGCAGTAATGGATAGTTCAAAGAAAGCATAGCTTAAATGTATTTGAAACTACTTACCCCATAGATTAGGCAATCTGGTTGAAATCTGTAAACGCTCTTTCCTTGGCTCTCCTATTCCAAATTCAGAGAAGGCAATCCTGAAGCGTAAAATAAATTAAGTTTGTCACTGGCATGGGAAAATTTTTATACTCACATGAAGCAAACTTTTCTCTAATGCCCTTTAAAACTCACAGAAATCTCAATCCAAAATGATGTAATAACACTTCTCAAATAGCAGGAGTTTAAGTAAAAATGGTGGATCAGTTCGTCAGATGCAACTCGAACGATATCAGCCCGTCCTGTGGCTTAAAAAGAGGCCTTTACACGCACAGAGATCAGGCTTATCTAATCATAAGTGCCTTACAAAAAAATGAAAGTATAGGGATTGCCAATTTACGATAATGCCAGTCATCGCTCTGGCAAAAATAATTGTGATACTCTCAACTGAACATAATGGATAAGGACAGATATAACACATTACTATTTTTCTTCGGATTGGTTGTGATTTTTGGTGTGATTATTGAGACATGGGATCATGAGATGAAGATGAAGGTAAAGGATTCTAAGCTGAACACACTGGCTAGCCTCTACCCCCACGGGGAATCCAGATACGAAAGCTTGTAGGTGTTGTGCACACAAGCCAACAGTGAAGCAAACTAATGTTCAAGAACTGCAAATGCTTCTTCATTAAAACAATTTTAAATCCAAACGTAAGCAAGTATTATTAAATAATCACATTCAATAGAGATAACCCATAAACAGCACTAACATAAAAATTAAAGGTAGGTGCCTATTTGTTGATATAACTACTTATAATGATAATATAATCCGAGCCATGGTTGGGAGAAGAAGGCCTCTTTAGCCAGCGGATTTTTGCAAGATGAACGAAGAATACAGTTTTTCTATACATAGCTTGATAAATGAAGGTGATGTGAGGTTTACCAGGTCGTCTAGTAAATATGTAATAAAAAAAGTTAATTTTTAAGACTTTTACGTCCTTATTACTCCAAAATAAGAAGATAGCGACAATTATTTACATTTAAATAGTAATTTTGAATGTATTCACAATTAAAAAACACAGATGTCCCTCAGACCACATGCCAAAATTGCAAACGCCTGTGTAAATCAAAACCCTCTGGAATAAAAGTCAAAAATGATCAGCTCACGAGATTTGACTAAAGATGGCCTCTGACTAACATGGTTCAGAGCTCCCACAAGCTATTTTTACGCACTATTGTTGCAATAAGATTATTTCTCCATAAATATAAAAATGAATATTTTGTTGAAATAGAGTTTTGGAATATCGTTTTTAGTCTGTGAACTTTGGAACAGGTATGAAATACATGGTGGCAAAAAACTTTCCATGGATACAACACAAGAAATATTTGCTATCATTCTTATCATAAATTACGTTCAGACTCTGTTGGTCGAGTGTATCGATAAAACCTTGCACTTGAAAGGCATGCTTATTCAATGTAGGGCAATCACTCTATTATGCATAATACTAAGAAAGCTTAGATGAAATGCGTTTGCAAGTACTTACCCAATAGAAGAGGCAATCTAGTTGAAATTGGTATTTGCTCCTTCCTCGGCTCTCCTCTTCCCAATTCAGAGAAGGCAATCCTGAAACGTAAAATAAATTACTTCTGATACTGACATGGGAAAATTATTATACTAACACAAAACAAACATCTTCAATGCCTTTTTAAAACTTCCAGAAATCTTAATCCAAAACGATGGACAAATAATTCTAAGATAATAGAATTTGAACCTCAACATGGCACATCAGTTCCTCAGATGCAACTTGAAAGAAATATGCTCGTCCTGTGGCTCAGGAAGAGGCCTTTAAACCTGCAGACAGTGGGCTTATCTAATCTTTAGCGCCTTATAAAAAAAGGAGGCATTGGGATTACCAATTCACGATACTGCCAATCAACACTTGGGTGAAAGAAAAGGGAGCTTCCCAAACTTTCACATTAAACGGAAAGTCAGTCATGAAAACGATTCGTAAAATTTTCTTTGAGCAAGAAGTTTGCCTTAGAAGAACAGTGGACCACAGGTTATACAACAACTCTAGGAAGGTAAATCGTTTCATCATGGAACATCTTAAGAAGAGGAATTGTAAAGGGCACCCAACAATCTTATCAAAGCACAGAAACACAGTTGTGGCTTCAGTCTTTGCATCTCCATCAAGATCCATCCACCGTAGCACACTTTCATTGGACTTTTCCAGTCCTGTGTTACAACACGCTTTAAAAATTCTAAACTTGGAGCCTTATAAAGTGAGAATGGTGGAGGAGCTTTGTGAAGAAGATCATGGGTATCGAAACCATTTCAGCAACTGGATGAGTGACAAGCTAAATGAAAACCCTATGTTCACATTTCAGGTTAGTATCTTATTCATTCTGTTGTTTTATGTTATTTTTCTTTGCTCTTAATGTCTTTTGGTAATATTATATCAACTTGTATGATGTATCTAAATTAAAAATGAAATTCATTCTCAGCTTTTATGTTTCAGCTTATGCTTTCGGACGAAGTATATTTTTTTAATGGAGCTGGGTCTTCAAACCACAGGCGATATTGGGCAACAAGTAATCCCAAGGCACGGTGTGAGCAGTCGTTAAACAGAAATGGTGTAATGGTGTACATGGCCATAACAGCTAGCCATGTTTTTGGGCCATACTTTTTCGAAAAGAACGTGAGGACAGACACCTATCAGGCTATGCTGGAGGAAAGCCTTCACCGGGATATGGAGCGTGAAAACTTTGGAAATGCTGAGGAAGTGTGGTTGCAGCAGGATGGAGCTCCTGCACACAGGTCTAAGGCAGTCCTCAATGTACTGAAAGAGAAGCTAGGAAATCGGCTGGTGTCCATGGGGACAGAAGTTGAGTGGCCACCAAGAAACCCCAACCTCACTCCGTGCGATTTCTTTTTATGGGGATTTTTAAAGCAGTTAGTGTATAGAAAATATTTAATAATGTTGAAGAACTGAAAAGAGAGATAATAAGATGTTCAGAGTTTATTACCCCGATTATGCTTGAGGACATTTTTACTAGATCGATTGTCAAGTGAATTCAATTATGCCTGGCATGGGAGGGAGGGAAAATTGAATAATGGGTACTCTATATTTATTTTTATTATTATTTATAAATATGACTTAGACTTTCTCATTAATATAAACCAAATTTTTACTTTCATTTTAATGCACAGTTAAGTTTGAAATTAGCTCAACTCAACCCAACATCCCTTTCTTAATCACTAATTTAGTAACATTGAAATGGGAATGGCACCACCCTTTAGAAACACATTTTAAACCTTTAATTTAGCATGGTGTTTACCGCTCCATTGTCTTGGGGGAACCTAGAAAACCTTCCGGCTAGCAGGATAATTCCCTGGATATTTTTGTGCAAACCTCAGTGAATGTTGGCCACCTTATGACCTCAGGAGGGTAACGACTTAACAAAATGGGCACTATTCACTCACTTGGTCACCCTTTGGTTGGGGACATTAGTTTCCTTGATATATCAAAGCATGCCTTTATGACCTTTGTCCACCATTATGAACCATGGAGGTAAAAAAATCAACAATACTGATAAATTAACTGCAAAACTGTTGTAAGCACCCTTAAAAACCTACAGTTTGACACGTTGGTTGTCACAATGGCCTGACGTTTACCTCTAAGACCCTTGACTGCCATTGTGACCTCCTAAGGTCAAAAAATCAACAATACTGATAAATGAACTGCAAAAATGCCTTCAGCACCCTTTAAAACCTGTGGTTGTACACTTTGGTTGTTATGATGGCCTGACCTTTACCTCTATGACATTCGACCTCAGTATTAGCCTTGGAGGTCAAATACTGGATAAGACAAGTATTTGGACAATACCAATGACTTGGGCACCCTTTCAAACCCATGCATGGACACTGTTGTGAGTGCCTGTGGTGCACAGGGACTGCGCAGTGTGAGTCGTGTGTAGTAGTAGTCACCCTGGTTACCGCCCCGGACGTCACCTCAACAGTACGTTGTAAGACTGAGTATGTAATATGTCTTGTGTTAATAAATTGGACTTTGTTGAAAGTCTGTGATTGATTTAACGAGTGATTAGATTAAATCACAACATGGTGTCTGAGGTTTACGAAGGTCGACTGTTAGTTACGACTCGAGAGAAATCGGCGAAATAAGTCAGTTGCACCATGGGGGAAAAGGCGAAAACCGTGAAAGAGTTAAATGATATTCACGAATTGTCCTTTGATGGTGACATCGTTGGAAACTAGATAAAGTGGAAGCAAAAATTTAAACTTTATTTAAAAGCGAGTGGGTGTGATGGTCAAGAAGAGAAGAGGCAAGTATCCCTGTTACTTCATTTCATTGGGGATAAAGGTTTGAGATATATAACTCCTTCAATTTGTCGGATAAGGACAGCAAAAAATTGGAGAGAGTAATTGAATTATTGGATCGCCACTTTGTTCCGAAGAGAAACCTCACGGTTGAAAGACAAATTTTTCACACGTGTTCAAGGTGAATCGGAATCCATCAATGACTTTGTACCCGATCTGACCAATTTAAGTATATCTTGTGAATTTGGTGATCTTAAAGATAGTCTAATGAAAGACATTTTGATCTGTGGTTTATCGGAGACTTTCGCATATGTTAAGCAGAGTCTATTGAGAGAAGGGGAGTTGGACTTAACTAGGGCTCTTAATATTTGTAAGGCTGCTGAACTCTCTACCAAACAGGTCCAAATTATTGAGAATAAAGTCTCGATGCCGCAGCAAGCAGTCCACAGCCTCCGCAGTCGACAACATTCCACGCAAGCTGGGAAGAAGAACGCTGGCTCGTCATCGCCGAGAACTTCTTGTAAGAAGAAGTGTGGTAGATGTGGACGTTATCATGACCCAAATCCAAACAAGTGTTCAGCATTTGGGGTAAGGTGTCGTATCTTTCATAAAATGAATCATTTAGCTAAATTCTGCAGAACTGTAAAATCTGTAGACGAGATTGAACTGAATTCACGAGTTGATAATGAGCATAGTGATAGCATGCCTTCTCATATAAGTTCATTTCAGATATGCAAGGTGAATAGTAGAGGAAATGATCCCAAAATTTGGATGATACCTGTACAATTTGGTAAAGAAATTGTTGAGTTTAAGCTAGATACAGGTGCAGAAACTGATGTGATATCTGTAAGTACTGCTAAGAGAGCTGGAGCTAATGTGAAACCAATACTTGGTAATAATCTTAGACTTCAAGCGATTAGTGGTGAATTGCTTGACATTCAGGGAACTTGTGAGTTGAAAGGGGTATTTCCACAAGGTTCTTGTCATACTTGGGAATCTATTGTAGTGAAAGAAAATATTCCTCCTACAATAGGAATAGCTACTTGTGTGAAGTATAAATTGATTTCCAAAAATGCTTATGTGGTGGAAGTTAAAAGAAGCCAAATATGTAAGGTTGAAGAGCTGGGGCTAGTTCAACATTCTATGACTAAAGAGTTTCCTGAGCTTTTTAATGGGGATATAGGGTGTCTTCCTAATAAATACTCTATTGTAACTGACTCAAATGTAAGGCCCAGTATTAGTCCTTGCAGAAAAATACCTTTTTCAATTGTTGGTAAATTAGAGAAGGAATTGAAAAACCTGGAAGTTCAGGGTGTCATTTGTAAAATAGTGGAACCTACAGAATGGGTTAATCCTATTGTTATAGTTCAGAAAAAAGATGGTAATCTGAGAATATTTTCAGATCCAAGACATTTAAATAGGGCAATTTTATGACCACGATATAAATTTCCCACATTAGAAGAAATTTCAGCAAAGCTAAGTGATTCATGCTATTATTCTATATTGGATGCAAGTTCAGGATTTTATATGATACAGTTGGATGAGAAAAGTTCCAAACTCTGTACATTAGCTACTCCTTTTGGGAGATACAGATTTTTGAGGTTAGCAATGGGACTAACTTGTGCTCCTGAATTATTTAGTTGAGTGATAACACAATTATTTGAAGGATTGGAAGGAGTAGAATGTTATATAGATGATATACTTGTGAGGGGAAAATCTAAGCACGAGCATGATACGCGACTGAGGAATTTTATGCAAGTAGCCAAAGAAAATGGGATGAAATTCAATTTGAACAAATGTTCATTTGGTGTGAAAGAAATCAAGTTTCTAGGACACAGGATGTCACATGAAGGAATTAGTACTGATGCAAATAAAGCTAAAGCTATTCAAGAAATGCAAAAACCTCAGAATAAAAAAGAGTTACAGAGATTTTTAGGCATAACAAATTATTAGTCTAAATTCATTGCTATTTACTCTGAATTAACTTCGTCACTAAGAGATCTCTTAAAAGTTAGCTCCTTATGGATGTGGGATTCAATTCATGATGTAGCTTTTCAAAAGCTTAAAGATAAAATAAGTGAAGCTCCCGTTCTCAAATATTTTGACATCAACAAACCAATTGTCTTGTCAGTGGACAGTTCAGCTTATGGAGTTGGTGCAGTGTTACTGCAAGAGGGAAGGACAGTAGCATATGCATCCAAGTCATTAACTGAGGCGCAACGTAACTATGCAGTTATTGAGAAAGAAATGTATGCCATAGTATTTGCATGTTGTCATTTCAGACAGTACATTTATGAAAAGAGGGTTATAGTGGAATCAGACCATCGACCTCTAGTCTCCATATTTAAAAAACCTTTAGCATCAGTCCCACCCAGATTACAGAGGATGATGTTAGAAATACTTTGTTATGATTTGGATATTCATTATAAACCGGGATCTGAAATGCATATTGCTGATGCATTGTCCAGAAGTCCTTTACAAGAAAAAGACTCAAATTTAGATGATCTTAATGAGGAAATGGTTGCTCAAGTGAAGCTAAATTTTGATATGTTACCTATTTCTCATAAGAAATTGTTACAATTCCAAACTGAAACTGAAAAGGGTGTAGTGCTTAGATCTGTAAAAAAATATTTACAAGAAGGGTGGCCAGATTGTAAAAAGTCACTGGATGTTAAGGTATTACCATTTTAGAATGTGCGATATGATTTGCATACTATAAATGGGTTAATATTTAAAAATGAAGCTGTAGTTGTTCCAGAAACACTACGCAAAGAAATGTTAACAAAAATACACGAGGGTCACCTAGGAATTGAATTCTGTAAAAATAGAGTAAGAAATATTTTATATTGGCCTGGGATGAATTCTCAAATTATGGCTAAAGTCAAACAGTGCACAGCTTGTGCTAGTTTTAGCAATGCTAATAGTAATTTACCAATGATACCACATGAAGTACCTGATTTTCCTTGGCAAAAACTAGGTGCAGATATTTTTCATTATGCAGGTAGAAATTATCTACTTATTGTTGACTATTACTCTAAGTTCATTGAAACAGCTTTGTTGACTGATCTGAAAAGCAGTTCTGTCATTGATCATTGTAACTCTATATTTGCGCGACATGGAATTCCGCTTGTATTGATTACTGATGGTGGTAAACAGTTTGATTCCTCTGAATTTAAAAATTTTGCAAAACAGTATGAATTTGAGCATGTAATGTCTAGTCCAAATTACCCTCGTTCAAATGGCTTAGCTGAAAGGTCTGTACAAACCATTAAAAAGTTTTTTAGGAAAGCTCATGTAAGTGGTTCGGATCCTTATTTAGCGTTGTTACATTTAAGAAATACTGTAAAGGAAAGTTGTCCTTCACCTGCTCAACTGTTATTTTCAAGATCTTTAAATACAAATTTACTGAGCAGCAAACATGAACTTAGACCAAATGTTGTTAAAAACATGAAAGATGTACTTGAATTGAAGTCACAAAAACCGATGTATTATTACAACAGAAATACAAAAAATTTTAAGGAATTGTCGATTGGTGATGCAATATGGTTTAAAAAAACACCCGGCTCAAGATGGTTCAGGGGTCGTATTGTTGAAAAAAAATGGTTTTCCAAGATCGTATGTAATTGTTGATGTATTTGGGAAAAGATATAGGAGAACCAGGCAACACATAAAAGTGAATAATTAATCCCTGAATTATTGGTCTCATGATGATGTACCTGGGTTATATGTGAAATACCCAGAGAAGGAACGTACATATGATGGCAATGAACCTATTGTAAATAAACCCACTGTTAATGATTATACCAAAAGATCTGGGCGAGAGGTGAGACCACCTAAGCGACTAATTGTGGAAGTCGATCACTTATTGAAGGAAAGGGAGATGTTGTGAGTACCTGTGGCGCACAGGGACTGCGCAGTGTGAGTCGTGTGTAGTAGTAGTCACCCTGGTTACCGCTCCGGATGTCACGTCAACAGTACGTTGTAAGACTTAGTATTTAATATGTCTTGTGTTAATAAATTGGACTTCGTTGAAAGTCTGTGATTGATTTAATGAGTGATTAGATTAAATCACAACATACACCTATGATTTTATGCTATTCTTTTTGCCACCCTTATGTCCTTGACTGTGACCTTACTGGTTCAACAGTTGAATTTTCATGAACAAAATGTTATTATCGGTTTCCTCGTGTCCGAAAACCTAAGAATTAACATCCTGATCAATGAAATTCAGACTTTTTTCTATCTCAATTTTTTTAACATTGAAAATTTTGGTTTGGGCCCACATTGTAAGGTAAAAAAATAAAAATTCTAAAACATTGCTTGCACTCAACAAAACTTAGGATCTCTCCCCATAAGTATGCCAATTTTCACGAATATTGCTGGAGTAAAAGTTACTAAAATTAGAGGTCAAGCATGTCACATGACCCTAGGGACAGTCTGTACAATTACATAAATCTAGGAAGCAAGATGTATAGATCAAAATTCCTGCAAAAACATTTGTGAGGGAGTTAGTAGTCATTCATAAGGAGAAGATCGGAAATAAAATAATCTCAAATGAGCAAAAAAGAAAGACAGCTTATTTCGCTGATTTATCAACACGTGAAAGTGGTATCAAGCAAAGAAATAAAGAAGTAGTAATGTATCGTACGTTCGCAGAATAAAGACATTAAAACAAAATTGTTCTGTTTCTCGTGCGATAATTGGATGTGCTTTAGCTTTATGAATTATATTTCCAAGGACTGTAAGAAAAATTCTAAGGATCAGTGACAAGGAAAATAAAGTGCAAAAATATCAATATATGTTTGTCATCATTAGGAACCTAGACTACGAAACTTGAATAAGTTGCCGAAATATGAGTCAGCAGGCAGTAGAAAAGGACTACCGTGCTAATGCCATGATAACATTACTCACTGTGCATATTGAAGATTCTGAGGAAGTAATTTTTGTAGGAGACAGATGAGGATTAGGCTATAAATTTTGGGGGGAACACCACCCCCAAGTATAGTCTCAGGATAATCCAAGTATTATCAGATACGTATTGGAAGTGTGAACAAATATTTCTCAGATGGAACACCAGGTCACAGTGGTCATTGTTTCAGACATGTCAACACTATAATCAAGCATCGTTTTTCTGCGCAATTGTGAGTCACGTCTGCCGTGAGGATGACACTCTACCTTCAAATTAAAACTGCAAGTAAAACTTTATTAAAATCATAATATTTACTTTCAGATGATTAAATGATAAACTCAGTTAAATTTTTCCCTTCCATTACATTCATTCACTATAAAATCTAATTCCATTAGTACATCTTTATTGTATTGCATTTGGGCACTGATAATAGCAATAATTAAATTGTTTATTCTTTTATAGGATGACCCATTGTAGATTCAATGACGCTATACTTAAAAATACATTAATCTTAGCAATTTTTCTCAAATGAAATGTTGTCTAACCCATTTTTTAAAAATGTTCTATGTGGTGTCAGGAGCACCCCACACAAGTAACCTCGATCGGGAATCTCGCGTGAGTAACGCTGGGTTATTAACATTATAATGAGCTAAAACTAAAACCAGACGGAACTGTCTGTGATAACTCAAAGAATATTGAATTCAAGATATTTGTTTCATTCAATTCAAACATCAAATTTACAGGTTATATTTACAAAAATTAATCAATTCATGTATTTTGTTGAATGCTGAACATTTTCCACTGCTCTGTCGATAATTTTAAAGGTCCTTTCATAACATTTAACATTATTCATTAAAAACTTTAATGCTCCATTAAATTTTGATCTCTAACTGAATTGCTTTTTCGTGAATTTGGCACCTAATACTTTGTTGGAGTCACTGAGCATTATTTTTTGCCCTTCGTGGCAAGTGATTCATCAAATACAAGATATAGTTACTTTTTCTATTGCTATAATCTGTTGAGCCCACAAATACAAACATTTCGCTAAATTTTTCATTCCCGTTGATATGAACTTGAAACTACAGCCGGCCGGGCTATACGGTACATCAACACAAACAAGTTAATATCTGCTTGCCTGAATGATTTCACAGGGCTTACAATGAAAAAAGATTCAATCACGCTGAAGAAATTTCCACACAAAATTTTGCAAAATATTTCAGATAACATTCTGCGTCCAAAATATGACAAATATATCTGAAATCATTGAATTTGATGGGCTTTTTCAAGCACAGTGGGCATAAAGTGGCAGGTTGGCCAGTTCCAAAGGCAACCTACGAAAGGAATGAAATCATATGCAAGACATTTCAGACTTGTCGTGGAAAGCATGCCCATAGAATGGAATAAAACAATAACTAAGGAAATCAATAAAATGTAACCCCTCACTTACTCCGAAGTAGACAAAATCATACAAGGCAAGCTCTACAGTTATCTGGCCTGCCACATTTGAAGTGAATATGTTGTAATAATAATCATTTTCTTCACGCTAAGCCTGCACAGGGGTACCCTCGGAATGGGGAATTCTACTGAAAATGAATGATTATGCGATAAAAAAATATCCTTCGTACCGTAAATTAAAGTGAAAGCAGTTCTTCTCTAAGCTACGTATTTTTTGTAGAATTTCACTTTGAAAATTATACATTAATCTTGCGCTCAAAATGACCCATTGCCATGTTGGCTGAGCGTGTCATCAGAGGCCAGTAAACAATAGGTTTAAGTGGTGCCAGTAGACTATTTGTCCAAGTTTTAGAAAAACCTATGTATCTCTCAATACAATTAATTTTTTATACGTCAATTCCATCATCAGTCATGTGAAATATTTATCCTGAATAATTGATAGGTTTAAAGAATGTATGCAAACTGGAAGATGCAGCACCATCTTGACAAATTGCGCTTATTACTTTCTCATCCTCCTCATCCACGGCAACTACCACAGTATAAGCTTATTGTTGTCACTTAATGTTATGGTGTCACCTTAGCCTCAATAGTGCAAACGTTCAAATTTATTAACACTTGAACCTAACAAACGGTAGAAGCACAGTATGTCTCTCTTTCAGACCTTAGGAATGCTAAGTAAATCAGCGTAAAATATGATCCGTTGTATTTCTCCAAAACGTTAACATCACATATTCCAATATTGCACCAAGTACACATTAAAAGCAATGAGTAAATGACAGTAGTTAAATGAGACACAAACCAAGCTTTAGATTATTAGCGAATGAGATTAATGATTTAATTTATGTCACATTTCAATTTTGCGGCTTCACAACTCTGCAAAAATAAATCTTCATTACTGGAGAAGAAATAAGTGGCCATGAATTAATCTACCTTCAGAATGTTCCCAGGATGCGTCTTTACGAAGTTGGAGTCAACCATTGCACAATACAGGCACCATAAAAACTTTAAAATATTCACAACTGTTTTTGACACATCCTTCAAGTTATGAATCATTATCGTCGTAGATATTTGTTATCATTGTTTCTGTTTTGTTATTGCCATGGAGCAAGTCTGCTTACTCGCTGATGTCACAGGGCGTTTTTGTGGCAGGAAAGAATTTGGTAATTGTTCCGAACTTTGAAGCTCTCAAGCAACAAGAATATAGAGAATCATGAATTATTTATACTGCATATATATTTTATATGCAAAAATATTATTTTGCATACCTTAATAACTTTAACTTGCTCATCTAAACTTGAAAAAAATTAGCTTTCTAATTTGAGGAGAGCACCCAATTCCTTTGTAAAGACTACGAGAAATTCCCAATGTTAATACCTGTGTTTTTCACTGCAATAACTCATTCAACCTGTAAACCAGTTCACTCCACAAACAAATCATCCACCAAATACTCAGTAATTTACAAATTTCTAATACATTACACTCATTTCTATGACGTATGCCAACGCCAAAAACTTGAGAATAATTAAGGAAACAGGCATAAAAAGTTCACATTAGCAAATATTTTACACGAACTCCATGCTCATTGACGCCCTAGCTCATAACTGACCAGGCTAGCAAGGTTTAGTTTAGATACCAGACTTCATTTGCGCATTGCACCACTAGAGGTTTACATATGCAACAGGCTTACCATCGAAAAATGAGGTATTTCCAACAATGAGTGATCTATTATTGAGGTGCATTGCATTATTTTAAACATGGATATTTAACATGAACTTTTTTCATTCCACATTAATGAATTTTTTGACTCTTTTTCATATTTGAAGACCATAGATGAAATGTGACCAAGTGGAAGCCATTGAGTATCTCTTGGACTCAGTAATTGCTACATGAACTATCACAACTTGTTCCTTCAACAAAGTCATTCACTGCTAATATGTACTTAGAACTGCCTGCGAAGACAGCCATTAAAATAAAATTTCAAAATATCACAAAATAGACTAGAAAAGAAGACATTCCCATTCAAGTAGTTCATTGAAATCTACACCAGCCATTAATTTTTCCATGTAATCCAAATTCAATAAACAAAATTGATGTATAAAAAACCACATCCCATCAGTAAATAAATGGGCGCAAATATGATTCTAGAAATAACCTTAACTTTGAGTGTAACACTTTTAAAAACAAACAATTTTCCATGTACTCAAAATTAATTAACCCTTTCGCTCTATTGTCCCATACAGAGGACGTTGCTTAAAATGGAGATAAATAGACTAGGGACCTATTCTGGACCTGTTAATATTTTTGTCTCATATAGAGGACACTACATTGATGAGGTCTGTATCATGCTGCCACCTACTCGGCGTATCTAGAACTACTTACAACTCTCGCAATTGGGATATCCGGGCTGTTTTACTACGTGACCGGACGTAACAAATTTAGCATTTTTTTATTTCCTTTAAGACATTGATAAAAGTCTCGGTTATTTTTTTTTAAATAGAGATACGTTGGTAGAGTGCATGTGATTTTTTAGATCAATCAGAAGTGATTTCTGAAGCCTCTATACTCTATAGAAACATCGTCCCGTATAGAGGACAATATTTTCAACGCCACCTGTTTCCGGTCAGCGATCAAAGTAAACAAACTGTGAAAGGAAGTGCGTGCTCACGGCTTGTGTTTGTTTTTCGGAGATTTTATGAAACTTAACGTTCTAATTTAGAGAACAATGTCATTTTTAAGCTATGACAATTTGTCGGATGAACAAATAGTTAACATTTTAATCAGTGATGGTGATACTTCCGATTTAGAAAATCTCTCGGATGATGAGGACGCAGTCAATGAAGTAGCTGTAATTGATCAAGAAGGTAAGAAAATATCTCGTCCTGTTTCCTGTGTGCCTTTCAATTGATAAAGTTACCTTACAATAACTAAGACCCTAGATTCACGTCACGTCAGCTACCTTATTTTCCTCTCAGAGTTTTATGAATGATTTTGATTGAATCAGGTGGAGACCATGAAGATAATCCATCAGATGATAATGATGTTGATGTGTACGAAATTATAAATTTACCGGAGGACATTCCTGGGCCGTCCACTTCAAAGGCTTCAAGCTCCTCGACCAGAGAAAAGAGATCAACAAGTCAGCGGCAAAACAGGGAAAGATCTGCATCAAGTAGTCAAGGTACCAGTGAATCACATCAGAGCAGTCAGGCTCCAAGACAGCCACCAAACCCTGATCCTGCAGTTCGCAAGGAAATTTTTAATTCTCTCAATTTAACTGACAGAAAATCCATCTCTTGGACAAAAGGTCCTCTTGACTCCCATGCCATAAACTTTTATGAGTTACCGCCTAAAGAAGTCACAAGTCTCCCATCGCCCTATGAATATTTTCAGCGTTATATAACAGATGACTTGGTGCAAGACATGGTGGAAAAAACGAACCTTTATGCGACTCGAACAAATGTGGCTAATTTCCCACCGGTAAATGAGCGAGAAATGAAAGTTTTTATCGGAGTAAACCTGGCTATGGGTATTTTCAATTACCCGCAGATACATCTATTTTGGAACCAAAAATTCAGTATTCCACTCATTTTAGACAACATAAGTCGTAATCGCTTCCATAAAATTCGGCAAGCTTTCCATGTAACAGATGTGAATGAGAAACCAGCTAATTCTAATGACAGGTTTTGGAAAATCAGACCGATTTATGAATCTATCAGAGCTCAATGTAAAAACCTTGACATCGAGCCAAACCTTTGTGTAGACGAACAAATGATTGGATTCAAAGGACAAATTAACGTGAAACAGTTTATCAAGAATAAACCAACTAAGTGGGGTATAAAAGTATTCGCACTTTGCGGGGAAAGTGGGACTGTATATGACTTCATTTTATACCAAGGTAGTAGTACAGAAATTCAAGAAAAATACAAGGATTTTGGTCTCGGGCCGTCAGTAGTCATGCAACTCGCAGAGCGCATTGACCAAAAGAATTGCCGCCTCTACTTCGATAATTATTTTTCTAGTTATCATTTATTCCAGTATTTACTGAAGAAAGATATCTACGCCATTGGTACCATAAGAATCAATAGATTTTCAAACCCTCCTCTCACAGATGATCCAAAGGTGAAGAAGAACCAAAAACGAGGCTACGCCGAAGAGGTCAGGAGTAATGATGGGTCAGTGGTTATCACGAAGTGGCTAGATAATAACACTGTAAATGTAGGCTCCAACTATAAAGGTATCGGGACTATGGACAAATGTAAACGGTGGGATCGAGCTACCAATGCCTTCATTGAAATTGATCGACCTGAGTGCATTAGACTCTATAATGAAAGCATGGGAGGGGTTGATAAATGCGACTTTTTACTTGCCATTCACAAGACAAAAATCCGAACCAGGAAGTGGACACTTCGGATGGCCAACCATGCATTTGATCTTGCAGTGGTTAATTCTTGGTTGAATTATAGATCAGATGCAGAAGCAATTGGTTTGCCAAAGAATAAAATTTTAGACTTGCTGGCTTTTCGACTTTATGTTGCGGAAAGTCTTGTTCTTTGTGGATCGACTGCAGGGAAGAAACGCGGTCGACCATCCAACTGCCCTGTCATTTCACCAACAGTTCCAAAAAGAAGGAAGCAAATTTTAAAACCGATAGATGACATCAGATTTGATAATGTGGGACATTTTCCTGAATTTAAGAATGTCGCAAGCACTGGCAGATGCAAAAATCCCGGATGCAAAAGTAAAACATATATAATATGCACAAAATGTAACATTAATTTATGTTGTGCACGTGAGAAAAATTGTTTCCATGAGTATCACGTGAAAAAGTAAAAATTGTGTCACGCCGTTGTAAGAAAAGAGAAAATATGTTTAAAAAATAAAACCAGCACTAAATTTTTATTTCTAATCAATTTGTTGTTACTTGTTTTCATCATATAAATGGATGATTATTTTTATTTATTGGTATTTTATTGGTCTAACATTTGCATGATATTGGAAAAGTTTGAGCTGACAAGCAAACAAATGAAAGAAGAAATAGAGCACATAACAAAAGTTATAAAGGTGGTGACAATTACTCATCAAGTAAACAAAACTTCTTCGTCGTCCCCTATTTTCCTATTCTTATGTTTGCAGAAAAAATTGAAATTTAAGAAAAAGTTTTAATACAGGGTGAAAGAAAATAATAAAAAAGGCAGCATTATCTTACTCACCGCACATTGAAGTTTGGTTTTATTACTATATAAATTAGTGAAAAAATTTATCTCTATTTCTTTACAGTAACATCACATTCTTCACTGAAAAAAAGGAAGGGTTAAAATTTACTTCTAACTGTCAGGGCTGCTCTACAGTATTAAATACTTTAAGACTTTGGAAATCATTACACCACGGAACTGGCGCTGTTGTTCCCAATGTCCCATTTAGAGGACGATCTGTATTTTTAAAACCATTAGTGCTACAGAGGTCAGACACAACTCAAAAAATTGAAAAAAAATAGCTGATTCTAAAAATATAAGTTTCAAAATTTTAGGATCAAAATCCAAAATGCGGTAGCGAAAGGGTTAAACAAAATTGATCAATAAAATTAAACACATCCCATTATCTAATCCATGAGTCTAATTACAAAAAAAACTTATATGTACAAATAATAAGCGTTTCCACAAAAGAAGACAAAAAAAATATATCATGAGAATCAAAATTATCACCTCAAATTTTTAACACCTGTTTACACCACACATTAACATACACAAGTTATAGAGTGAATGCATGAACAACTTTAGCAGACCAGACTGGAATGTGTACATATGCGTTGACCATATCAGAACAGGTTCTATTTTCTATTCATGCATTCACACAAGTTATGTGGTTACACGGTGCATTTTTGTTTACATCCATGGGTTCGTATATTTAGATAATAACTAGTACAGGTAAATGCATGGAATAAACAGACCTATAAGCAAGAACGGTAATGAAACGACCTCTACTGATTTAAAAAGCACTACAGAGTTTAATATACCCTGCGAGAATTATGAGGACTCCTGCATGGGAAAAACATCTAAATACATAAAAAATAGTATTTCACAGCAAAAATATCTCTTAGAAATAAAACACCTATAGGAATGAGCCCATTCTCCCCAACAAATAAATGTATACCACACTTTCATTTTTGACTGCATCAATATTATGAACACAAAACATTATTAAACAAAAAATTATTTCAGTAAAATTTTTATACGCGAGCACATAAAGTTTTATATATAAGTATATATAAAACTTTATGTAAGTATATTTATTATAAAAGTATTTAGTATTTTAAAGTATATTTATTTATTTATATATAAGTATATATAAAACTTTATAAGTATATCTAACATATATAATTTTAACAAATAAAAAGTTATTAAATCAATCAATTACGAAACAAATATAAAAAATGGCATTCCTATATAATATTGTAACATAGTAACTAACAAGTACACTAAATAGCCAGGTATGTCGAATCACTTCTCTGAACTTGTTTTAAAATATTTAAATCGATTTGTTGAAATGCCTCATTGGATATTCTTTGCAAGCTGAATTACTCTGTTGTAAAACCAAAGAGGTAAGAAGCAAAAGAAAAATATAAAAAAAATATTCCACAAAATTCTTCACGTTCACTGATATGTGTTATGAGTTGGTCATTGGTAAATTCAAATTATTCACTTTCATGACTTTTTAGGATTGTAAACACTTAGTTATACCACAAGAAAAAGCGACTTCGGCCGTCACAATTGAGGTACCAACTGCGAGTTAATTAATACCTCGTCAGGATTCGGAAACACTAAGCGGGGAATTGGACATTTTTCACTGCTCCGTCGATCATTGGCGAGGTCCTTTCATAACATTCAATATAGTTAACTAACAAATTTAATGCTATATTAAGTTTTGTTCTCTGATAAGATGTGCTTTTCAGTTATTTTTTCATGTAATACATTGATGCAGTCACTAAGCATTTAGGCCTGTTTACACGATGCATTATCAGGTATGAGTTAATGTACGTTTTCGAGAATGATTTTTGTGGACCAGAACGGTACATGTACGAATGCATGAACCAAATTAGAACAAGTTTTATTTTCTCTGCATGCATTCGCACAAGTTGGGTGGTTACACGGTGTATTTTGGCGTTCATTCTCGCGTTCATACATTTAAACATTACGTGTCAATGTGCCGTGCAAACAAATACATTGCCCGTCGTATACTTCGTTATCGTATACACAATTAATTACATTTTCAAGTTATTGCTATAATCTGTTGAAACCACAAGTACAAACATTTATTAAAAATTTCATTCCAGTCTTTATGAACTTTAAACTATTAAGGCCGGGCACCACGTTAAGTTAACACGAACAAGTTAATATCTGGTTACGAGAATGATTTCACAATATTTGAAAGTTACACGAGGCTTCCAATGAAAAAAAATTAGATGCACTCACCCTGAGGTAATTTCTACACGAAAATTTTGTCAGTTCTGCGTCCGATTCATGACAAATATTTCTGAAATCATTGACTTCGATGAGCTTTTTCAAGCACAGTGGGCATATAGTGGCAGGCAGGCCATCTCCAACAGCAACCTACGAAAGGAATGAAAACATATGCAAGAGATTTCAGACTTGCTGTGGAAAACATGCCCATACAACGGAATAAAACAATAACTAAGGAAACCAATAAAATGTAAACCCTCACTTACTTGTAAGTCAACAAAATCGCCTAAGGCATCCTTTCCAGTTATCTGACTTCCTGCAATTGAAAAGAATATGTTGTAACAATACTCATTTTTCTTCGTGCAAAGTCTGCACGGAGTACCCTCAGAATTCCTTCATGAAGACTCAGATAAATTCCCAGTGGTAATACACATATTTTTACAGCAATAACTCATTCTATCTATAAAACCAGTTCACTCCTCAAACAAACCATGCACACACCACTCAGTTATTTACAAATTTCTAATACGTTACGTTAATTTCTATCACTCACGCCAACGCAAAAACTTCAGAATAATCAAGGAAAGGTGCATAAAAAGCTCACATTTACATTGGACCTAAAAAATCAATCGCATTTCGACAGAAAAGACAGCAAATATTTGACACGAATTCCAACCTCATTGACGCCCTAACTCTTAACTGACCAAGGTAGCAAGGTTTAGTTTACATACCGGACTTCATTTCCATTTTCCTCCGCTAGTGAATTGCGTATGCAACAGGCCTAAAATCGAAAAATGAAATATTTCCAACAATGAGTGGTATATTATGCTAGTTTATTACATTATTTAAAAAAAATATTTTAAAACTTTTTAATTCTACATTTAAGAATTTTGAACTCTTTCTCATATTTAAAGACTGTAGATGTAATGACCTGTGGATGCCGATGTTGGGCTTAAACTTCGTTTCTGGCCAAGTCATTGATTATTTTTTAACCAAACATTTTTACACTACAATCAATCGAAAATTTGATCAATTTTTAATGAAACGGTCCTTTATTTTTTGAAATAGAAATAAATTACTCTTCAAACACGGATTTTTGGCCTGCTCTATAGGTGTGCTGTTGGCGGATAATGTCAACTAGAAAATATCGGTTCTATACTGAGGATGATTGTATAGTCATATAATAACAAGTGACGTTGCGGATTAACCTATTTTTGGATGTTTGTCCGAAACTGTTGTTGTAATTTACAGTCGTGCCATAAATCGTTGAAAATTTTCTCATTTCATGCTGTTGAGTCGTGATATAACTTTCCATCGATTCATCATTTGTTGGCTTCTGTGTTCCTTTCGTTGAGCATTCTAAAGTATTTCATTTTCACTCATCATGTTAGTGAATGTAGCTTCCTTGTTGGAATTTGTGATCTTTATCAATGCTGAGTTGATGATTTCTTTGAAGATAAACCTGATTTAAAAAGTGAATAATATTTTGAATCGAAAACATGAGTCGCACCATCGGGATTTTCACGGAATCTTCAGATAGGAATCCAGAAATAGAGCTTTGCAGACTTTGTAGGGAGAAACATGATTGTTATTACAGCATATTCACTTCGAATGTAGCATGCAAAATAACTGTGAGGGATGCCCTACATGATTTAGTTGGTTTACATGTAAGTGGCACATTAAATGTTATCGATTTTCTTTACAATGGTGCTTACTTCATTTTATGTTTTAATTCCGAACTCTAATTGATGTGTAACTTGTTTATTAACATCTCAGGTTGCTGTGGGAGATGGCCTGCCCACTACCATGTGTCCACTGTGTTTGAAGAAACTTACGGAATTCAGTGTTTTCAAAAAGATTTGTTTAGAATCAAACTCTATTCTGAGAAAAAGTTTACCGAGAAGTTGCTTCAGGGTGAGTACTCATCGTGTTTTCTTATTTGAAGACTGGTGTAGTATAAGTATTGCAGAGTTAAAGGTGAAACTCTGGTTTATGTCGACAACGGTAGGAATCAAGAAAGACACATTTTTCGAAACGGTTTACGGAGAAATGTAACAAGTCCAATTTCCCATACATGGTGTTACAGTGGCGACGATTGAAGACATTTTGTCTTCTGGTAAAATTAAGTGTGTGCCAAACTACTATGAAGTTTGTCATTGCGTTGTCAAATAAAGTCACAGTTGCACGTGAATAACCTTTCATTAGCTCGGGGCCTCTTTCTTACCTTTAACTATGATCTCATGAGGCTATGGTTATGTATGACTAAAAATATCTTTGCTAAGTATCGGAAATTGATTGTTTATTTTCAAGTCATCTTGTATGAATAGTTGGTGGTTACAATGAAGGTAAGATTGGCAAAGTATTAGATATTAATTTTAGTGCGGAAAGATTAACCCATAAAACGTTTTCATCCATAATGTAAAATTAGAAAGAAAATTAGGAATTTTGATTTGGTATATCTTTTCTGTATTTGTTAAGTTTGTTTTTATTTACTATATTCTAATTTTGGAATATCATTTTTATATTTGCATCAACCTTGATAATTTAAATCTTAGCATATTTGGCTAGAACCATTTCTATTAGTGCCTTCAATAAAATTGTTTGCATTTGTACTTATAAAAACATAATTGCTGTGTGATTGGTTTCGCACGTTCTAAGAATAGTAATAACAGGGTAATTTAAAAAACCGTTTCATGAAACAGTTTTGGAACAGAGGATGATATTGAGGTCTGCTTTCTTTCTGCATAAATATTACACCCTTTATTCTCTTCCAGAGTTTATCTTTGAGTATTAACTAGAGGTAAGAGAACATAACAAATACATTGAAAACATACTCCAATTATTATATCCATGATTCTACTGTTGAGAAAAGAATAAATAGTGATTTTAGCCTTTAAACAGCTACTACTACAAAAATGATGATTGCAGAAGCAAATTGAGTGCAAGAATAAGAAACTTGATTGATTCATTTTCTTAGCTGCAAAAAATTGAATCTTCAGTCTCTCTTTTGATTTCTCGTGATTTGAAAAAAAGGGAAAAATGATACATCTGAATAATCTCCATTCTCTGTCATGTATTTTGCTGTGGAAGGGCAGCTTCCATGGTCCCCAAGATATTTAGAAAAGACACTGCCTGTACTTGGAATATCAGGGATCTTCCTGTTTAATTTTTTTCAGTTTGCGCTGAAGTTTTTCAGTATTTGATTAGCAGGCATGCAGAGACCAGGCTATATTTTATATGATAGCAGAGGCAATATGTGTAACACACTTCTTTGCAATGCTTAGAGTATTCCATATATGTGTTTTTAAAGAGATAAAGGTTTATCCCTGTTACTTTTTCTGCAGAGTTTTGAAGCAGGAGGGGCAGATGATGAGGAGTCAGAGCCTTGTGTGGAGACTAAGGACTGCATTCAAGATGCCATTGAAAACACTTCAGAGTTCACATGCTCAGCCCAAATGACTGAAGTATACATTCCTGTGCCAGACTGCTTATTGCCCAGGGACGATAAGTTGGTAAGTTATATTCTCATTCACAGTGAAAAATGAATCTAATCACCTTCAGTTTTGCAAATTTCTCGGTTGTATGAGGAATGAGGGTGTGTCTGCTATAACATTAAGTATTTTGTGGGAATTCACTGGCATAATGGAACCTTCAGGTGTTGTTCTTTCTAGCAGTGACACATGAGGCAGGAAGTGGAACCACACAAATATTTTCATGCTATTCAATAGTGGTTGTACAGCATTGATATTATGTTGACAGAAATGTCTCTTATCCCATGGAGTGTTATTTAGGATACCCTTGTCAAATCTCTGTTCAAGCCATTAGTGGTGGCTATTACAATTGTGGATCCGTTTTGTTAGCCTAGGTGAAGAAATGATTAAGACAATTCAATGTACAGTGGAACCTCGATGTATCGTTCCCACTGTTGTGCCCTTAGTGTAATTGGCCAATAATCCCATTCTAACCATGTGACGTTGGTGATGTACCTCACTAGTTGAGCGTTTATATGCTGGAGTTTGATCTGTGAGTGGCAAGAATCTCATGAGTATTTTGCTCAGCTGGAGTGGTCTCACTTAAACGAGGAGTTTTCATTATCGAATGAGGAAATTGTTGTTCTTCCTTTATTTAGTGACGCCCATTATTCTCTTCTAGTTTCATGTGAAAGATGAGAGTGAAGACCCTCTGAGTGAAGGGAACTCTCCTGTGCCGCTCATGTCAGATCCAGCTGCAATAACAAGTGATTCCGTAGACCCATTGGCCACTGATGACCTTGTGAGTGTACTTTTGCCAAGTGTAATTTAATTTTTCTACAGCACAATGTCATACCTCTCTGCATAATTTATTAATACTTTTCATCTGAAACGTACTGCATTTTGCCTTGCCTGTTCAGTCATGAACAACTACAGAAGAGCTTTCATGTTTGAATCATTTAAATTAAATGTAAATAACATATTTTTTGGATTTTGCCAAACTGACTGCTCACTGAGCAAGTAAGCTCTCTGTCATCTCGGCACTAAGCAGTCATTTGTTATGTGATCATACAAACACAGTTTCATTTCAGTTTACTATGGAGTGGAAGGGAGGATGTTAGGAATTGAGAGTTAAACTGAGTACTATATAATTAGGTGCACTGAAACAGATTGATCGTGACATCATGATGTAGCTGCTAGCTACATTGCACTACATAACTCACATTCCTTATGAGAGATTGATGTTCACAGGAATCTGATTGTTGAAGATTTGGATTTTGTGATGAAAATGAAGAGGAATTTACTGTGGGGACGAGGGATATGTTAGACCTTCTTTATCATTTTCGAATTGAGAGTTGGGCATCGGTGATGCAAGTCGATTGCCAAAAGATTAGTGATGTTAACACTTTCAATGCTGACCATGTAAAACTCAAAATCATCCCCCTGTGCGGCTTCCATTTTTTTTCCTTCCTGTCAACTGCACAGCGGGATAGACATGTGAAGCAGGTGCACAGGGTCTGCTTTTTCCCCACGCCACCGTTTTCTTTCAATTTTTTGTGTGCGATGTGTCCAAAAAAATACAAGGAAAATGAATTTGCAATGTTCTACTGGTATTGCCATTGATATTTTGCCACTGCCATAGGAAATTTTTGGTTTAGATGGTCATACACTCATGCCTTGTATAGCGCAATTTCGATATAGCGCAGATTTGTAACTCGGGGAAACATCGTAATGCAGTGTAGCTTAATCAAAAAACTTTATCACTTCAATGATAAAATGTGAACTTGCGCTTAGTACACACGAAAGTGAAAAATTTCAATTTTGTTAATACTTTTGCTTTCCTCAAATCTTCTTTGTTTACATTTTAATGGAAGTCAATTGCTGTGCAATGTCCAAAAGCATTACTTGACATTGGGTCTAGATAGTCGGCTTACCGAAGTAATTTATCTCCTCTCCTTAACAGAATGATAATAGTTAATTTAGATCAATAGTTATGCATGGAGCTAGTGGAAATGAGTTTTTTTTAAGCAATACGGTATGAGACATAATTTTTGCCATCATAGGTTATCAGGCGATTGACTTCCAGGTAGAGGGTCTATGCTAAAGCCTTTGAGGTCATCGGTATTCACACGGGAGAAATGGAGTGTTGGCCGAGTTGCGTATGAATATTATCAACACATAAAGGGCCTGCTTTAGTCTCAAACACAATGGCATCATTCCCTCCCAGCAGTCGTAGGCCCTCTGTGTCACAGGAATACAGTGCTGCAGTAGGTGATTTTGATAGAGCCATACAGAAGGAAAACCAAGAGAAAAATGGCCAAAAATAGGAATGCATGTAGAAAAATCAAGAAGTTATCAAGAAAAACCATTAACCTAGAAGAGAAATTGAAACAGGTCAATGGCTTTGAAAATGGAGACCATCAAAGCAATATTGCATGGAAGTTCAAACTCACGATTATCTCCTAACTGTTCGGCAGCTGTAAATTTTGAAGCCACCATTTATAAATATGTTCCATACCTAGAATCTGATGCATTGTTTCCTTACCTCTATATTTGTATTCTCAGCTTTGAGTAGGACATTCTGTTTTGTAGAATGCTCCCTGTGCCTTTACTATTCCAATGTCTATTTCGTTCTTGCTTCATCCATCACTGGTAGCTGGACTTCCTGTGGCTTATCAATGAACTGGTCACTCTGCTTTGTGTAGCTTAGCATATCAGTCTGTCTGTAAGGTTATGAAACATGAAAATCGCATATTATTGAAGCCATGGTAAGTAGTGTATTTATACTTGAAAGTGGTGATGTTATCATCAATATTTTATATTTTATCACGGATATATTCCTTTTCCACCTGAAACAACTTCACGTGTTTGAAAGCACTGTCTTATACTTTTTGAGCAAATACTTTGTTAATGGTTCAGTTATTTCCATGACAACTAATGATATTCTACTTAAATTGCATTGCAAATATTTATTTAGTCCCTTGATGTAAAAATACCTCAAGATAACACCACTATGAGTAGGGATAGGAATTTTTGGTGGTTTGAGAGGGAGAAAAGCAGTACTTTGAAATTGGAAATCAGGTTCTTTCAAATAGACATTTCGGTGTTTTCTCAAAAACTGCAAGTTTAAATATATATATACATTAGTTTTTATTTCAAAACCTAGAAAAGGGTCAGTACCATAGTTTAACCAAATATATCTCGGTTATGTGACACTTCCCTTATAGCTGTGTTATGACTGCAGACAATCACCTCAGTGGCGGAACCGGGAAATTCCATCTAAGTTGCAAAGTAAGCTGTAATACCTGTCTGTAATGAAATGGGGAAAGTGATACGTATAAATATTGTATGCTGTTTTGTGTGGTTAGTAAGCATTAATTCTTTCTAATATGTTAATTTCAATCTAAATTACTTCTTTTACAAATTCCACTGGATCTAGAATAACATAGGTAATACTGTAGAGTCAAATCAAGCCACCAGGATAACTGAGAGTCAATGCCACTCAACATTTTGTATACTAACACAACATGATCTACTAGATTTTGTTTGTTTCAGCCTTCAAAGTATACTTCAATTAAAAGTTCTAGATTCTCTTCAGCTTAATGATGATGCTTATCACCCAACACTCTTGTGTATGTAGAAAAGAACCGTTCACATTCGACATTTACACAAGAAATCCGAATCGATTTCATCAAAGCTTCACTAAATGTTAGAAATGTTTGTGACATCCCTAGCAATACTGCTGTAATATCTACCTTTAGCTTTCCACTTGCAGGATTCTTCACAAAAGATTTCAGTTCTTTGTAACATCGCATTACACCAATATCATCCAGTTTGGAACACAAACGTATTCTCTTAATTTTCTGCTCAAGTTCTTCAGTGATAATCATTTGTACTAGATCAGCCGGGTCAAATACATAGATATACTTACAAAACTGTTTAGGGGGATCAATAGCCTGAAACTCCAGTAGCTTGGTTACAGCATGGGAAGCTGCACTGGACAGGACTGCACTCACTTTGCCCCTACTGACTGCCCTTCCACAATCCTCTAGCAGTTTAATAATATTGCTCCCGTAACTCCCTCATACAATGAGTTCAAGTGCTTGCTGAATTTCCCTTAGCTGCCCATCTAGAATAGGTACAGCTGGCTGTGAGTGTCCCTCCAGAAATGTGATCATTTCAACAATGTGTTTGCCATGTTCTGTGATGAACATAGCCTGTATTTGGATTTATTCCTAGTCTTCTTCTGAAATACTATGAGGAAAATCAACCCATCATTGTCACGTGTCATGTCCTCACTGTGCATAAACCCTACAATGACCTTTTGCATGTGTTGCGAGATATGCCACTGATTTATACCAGGAGCTTCACCTGGTTAAAAATGGCTGAGGAAATAGTGGCACTTGCTTTTAAGGGTAGGCTGTATTCAAATATGTTTTCTATAAAGGTGCTTCCTTTTTCATGTGTTTAGGAATGCCATCTTCTCTTTGGATACTGCTTGATGCAAAATATGCAGATATTTCCCTAGAGTATACAGTACTAAATTAAGTTCATGGGCCCAGGACTGAATTATCAGAACATTGTCTGACAACAAATCCTCCATTGTATGAAAACATTTTGTCATGTAGCGAGCAGAGTCGGACACTAATAATGTTACATTATCGGGTGGTATTTCATTCTTCTTCAGTGTGTCTAAAATTGCTCTTGAGCATGTTTTTGAATTAGCTGTTTAGTTTTCCTATTACTATGGAAAGGATTAGAATGCCTTGACTGAATTTACAAAAGGCTGCTGTAATGGTATGCTTGCCATCAACGAATTCATTCAAAAATAATTAACAGTAGCGGGTGTAACTTTGTGGAAATCCATAATCGCAGGAATAAAAGGATCAACAACTTTGCTATTTTCACATGGTAATTAATAGGGACCGACCATGATTTCGTTACAGCGACCTTGATAATTTTACGATGCAACGAAACCATGGTTGGTCTCAATAAATCACCATGTGGAAATAGGAAAGTTGTTGATCCTTCTATTCCTGTTATTCAAAAATGACTTCATGTGCTCATTTTCCAATTTGTAGAGAAGAATGTCAGCTTTGAGAAAGTTTCATACTACCCACTTTCCAAAATGATGAGCAATTTGGTTTTTCATGGCAGCAGTTGATGCAGATAGAGATTGATGTTTGTAACTCTTAAGAATATCCATACTTACCAAATTTTGCAGCAGTTAGATGCTTCGAAGATTTCCAATGTTTTTCAATCGAGTCTTTCCTTTCCCAAGCTACCTGACAATTGCAGAATTTGAACAGTACCATACTTTTATCGATACAATAAAATCCATCTATTTGATACGGAAAAGCCCTGTCCCTTTTCATAATTTTTCATGCGGCACTACAATAACTTGTCAAAATAACTAGAATGTCTGACACACCAGCAGCAATACTTAACAATGGACACTGGAAAAACAATTATTTGACAGATATAGCTAAAATGTAGAGATCCAAACAACAGGTATTCAGGCACGTGCAGTCCATGGGTGCATTCATCAGGCTAGCGCCGGGCTAGCGGACAGTTCTAATCAGGATTTACCACTGAAATCTGATTTTAATGCTCACGGAGTGACAACAGTTCTAGGGGCATGCTTCAGATTCCTCTACTAATATAATATTCCATTGGTGATGTTGATAAGAAAAAATTGCATAAATTGCTCTTCTATTGTTCAACTCAGAGAGCAAATATACGGTTATTCCCTCCCGAGTAAGGATGGGAGATAGCCATATATTTTGCCACTGCCTCGTATTGCAGCAAATCGAAAACACGCGATGCCATCCTCCCGGGATTGTATCGTAACATTAGTTATGCTCTTAGGAACTGTACTCGTCCACATACCTAAGGAATACTCGCACTTGTGTTAATTTTAATTGAATTGAAATCATTCTGTGTAATGTAATGCTTGTTCCTGTGTTTGAAATTATAGTTTCAAAAATTTCTCCAAAAAAATAAAAATTCGTATTTTGGGACACAATTTGTGACATTTCCTGAGTTCAAAACTCTTATGCCCAGTCACTTTGGTGTACTTTGTAACGTCTTACCTCTACCAGGACACTTTGTGTCTAAATCTGCAAAATTCATGATGGCGAAATTTTCCCATCCCTACTTATCAGTTGTCCATGCAGAGTAAATGAACCTTCATATTTTCTCATTGAAGCTATGCAAGCTCTGTTCTATAAAGAGTTTATCTACAGATTTCTCTTTTTTGTAAACTCAGAATGGCCTTCTGTTACATCTTGTCTGAGTAAGTTTAATTTATCTTTCAAAATGTTTGATGTCTCTAAACTGAATTACAAACCAAAATATACACTAAATTTATCCTCCATTTTTGACCCTATTTCCATGAATGTATGGTATTACCTATAAGCTCTGGATTCTTATGCAAAGTTCTTTCGTAAAATAAGTTACAGTTACGAATAAGATTTTATCTGGAGTTCCGCATCTCCAGAAACGATTGGCCTGTGGATCATCAGGTGGCTTTTGCATGGATTTTGCGATGAAAATAAGAAGTAATAGGAATAAAGTTAAGTGATAATTTTAACAAAATAAGTATAAATGTTATAAATTCCTAACATTAATTACCTTGAGGTGGCTTGCAGGGTAGTATGAAGAATATATACATTTAAAACTAACTTTTATTTTATTCGTATGAGGAATTCTCATAATTTTTTCCATTTTTCTGTATCTCAATGATGATGATTGGGGTTTATGTTGCAGCCCAATACCTTAACTGCTTCCCAAGGCGAAAAGGGGGAAGCTCAGGGCACAGGAGCCACGGTGGCAGACCGGGACTGGACGCTGGTCAGGGCAAAGGAGGAACCATCTCCCGAGGAGAGTGCCCAGGTATGTGTGGAGTTATTGCTATGGAATTTGATGAATTGTTGGAGGAGATTTTGGGCAGAAATGTTAATCTAGGAAAACGCTAGGACATTTAGATTTTTACACAGCTTTAAAGGTAACCCGTTTGATTGAAAGTTGCTAATTAATCGAATAAGTTTTCTTATCTTAAAAAAGTTTTTTTTTCTTTTCATGTTGTACATTTGTATTGTAGTTTTCTTGCCTTATAAAATCCTGGGACGGATAAACTAAACCTTATTGGCCCTCCAGTGGGGACTTGGGGCTCCTTGGTGGCCCATAGTGTTTCATGTGTTTGCTCTTTTTCACATGATGACATAAATTACCTGTGATTGTCAGGAGCTACCCATTATTTTGGTGTCAAATGCCTCACATAGATGCTTGTTATTAACCTGCACATGGTTGGCGTTTAATAGCACACAAAAGGAAGTTGGCATGTATTGGCCTCGAGCTAACAGTGTTTGGCATGTTTATACTACTTTTATTGGTACCTCAACAAGTGGCCTACTTGCTTGCCTTCATTGCAAGGGGGTGAGGTGCAAACGATCTAAAGCTCTAGCTTTACAAGTGAACTAGCTCAACTTTTTTCCCTGTGGTGAGTGACAGAGCGGTACTCCTGCAACGCAAGAGTGTGGATTCGCAGTGGTACATGTTTATTGGAAGTATAGTGGCCCTTCTTCAAATTCCTTTCATCTTATGTAGGCTGAGGCACAAGTATTTACAGACAGTGTAACCTATTTGATTCAAAGTTACTTATAACTGGAACAAGTACATATTCTTATCTGAAAGTAAGTCATACTTTCCTCTTTATTTTGTATTTAATTGTTGTTGTTTTCTTGCCTCATATTTTTCTATGTTAAATCTTGGTAGCAATAAAGCAAATATCAATATGATATTTATTTTACTATAAAATATCCTGCGACCAATAAATCATGCCTCATGAAGATGTTTATTTTACAACATGAAATCCCAGGACTGATAATTCATTGCTCATTAAGAAAATCAGGTCTCACATTTCAATCAAACTCTGTAGTGTTGTAGTTCATTGGGAGCTGTCCACAAATCTCCTCCCATATTAGGTTATATAACCAATGGTTTTAAAAGTGGAATGCAGTTCAACATTTATATACCTAATATATTCCCATAGAAATGGTCTCCCTTCAAGTAGGAGCGGTAGCCCAGTGTTAATGTCCTAGGTTTGATGTTTACATGTAGCACTTTTCAAAATTTGTTTCTACTTTTCATTTTACAAATGTCAGCTGTTCATCATTATCTCCATAATTTTCACTAAAAATTTTACGAGGGGTGTTTTTAAAGTAAGTACCGTTTTGTCACAAAAAAACAACAAGTAAATTATTTTTTTCAAAATTAATTTATTCACTTCTAAGGCCATAAATTACTCTACATATCTACATGATTTCCTTTATTATTGAGGCATTTGTCGTATCTTGGGACCAGCTTTTGTATGCCATCGTCAAAGAAGCTTGCCGCCTGATTAGACAACCACTGCTTCACGGTCGTTTTCACTTCGTCATCATCGGAATGGTGCTGTCCTGCCATTAAGGGTGTGTTGCTAGTCGATTTTTTGACTTGCAGCGACGCAATAAATGCAGCAGCGTACTGTGCGACTGTACAAAAAATGCACTGCACTGTTCAATACAAAAGGCATGGCATGCTGAGTGCATATGTCGTTTTGCTCCATGATAATGCCCGTCCACACACAGCAAATCAAACTCAAGACCTTATCACTTCTTTAGGCTGGGAACAATTAAACCACCCTCCTTACAGTCCCATTCTAGTGCTGAGCAAACATTTGTTTATGCACTTGAAGAAGCATCTGGCGGATCAGCACCATTCCGATGATGAAGTGAAAACGACCGTGAAGCAGTGGTTGTCTAATCAGGCGACAAGCGTGTTTAACAATGGCATACAAAAGCTGGTCCCAAGATACGATAAATGCCTCAAAAGCATTGGGAATTATGTAGAAAAGTAAAGTGTGGCCTTTCAAGTGAATAAATTATTTTTGAAAAAAAATTTACTTCTTGTTTTTTTATGTCAAAATGGTAGTTACTTTAAAAACGCCCCTCGTAGTTTTCTATGTGGAAATCTTTTTTCTGCAATCCAGTGTCAGATTTTATCCCATTTTTTCATTTAGAAGCCCAGTTTCCATTATGTAATTTCAGTTCATTCATTGCCAAAGAAACCTTAGTTATTACATGGTATCACATGAACTAAATTGCATCCATTGCAGAGCTATCTAATGCAGATAATATCACAATGCAGGCGGAACATAAATCAAAGACCGTTTACATGTTGAAAAATATGGAATAATAATTAATTTCCTGAAGTGTTGAAAATATTTTTATTTTGTAAGGAAAAATTTGTGAGGAATTCCAAATTTTGATATAATGTGATGTATAAAAAAGTTTAAATCAATCCTTTCAAAAAAAGTCCTGAATCTCTTTTCGTGCATGATTAATATCTTGATGATTACTTCCAGCATACTTTAAGTGAGGATGGGGACCCATTTGAGAGTTCAGCTACTGCCCATGAGTCTGCATTTGGTGAGTACTGGTACGGGTTGCAAAAAACTCTATACTTGGTGGGATTGATGTTAATGTGGAGGATATACAAGTAAATGCTTTTATTTAGCCAACTTTTACTGTGACTAGAGCAATTATTGAAAATTTGACAGTGTCCCATAAGTCCACAATGGAAGCCATGGATGAGTGCTTTTAAGGGCCTCAAATAGTTGCATACAAGTAAGGCTTAGGTCACTTTCAGATGGCGCGGTGCTGTTCTTTAATATAATGTAATGTCCCTACCGATGCCTTCATACCAGTCAAATCATGCGGTGTTCTCCACTGCGCCCATCTCTAACCGGCCAGGCACTGCAGCATCAACAGCGTCAACTGGTCGTGAAACTCAGACCGCTTTCAGATGAGAAAACTCTAGATTTCCTTGTGCCATGCGGAGAATGTAGGAATGTGGAAAGTGGTCTCTTCTGAAATCGGCCTTATTGTGACTGATTCTGAAGGATGAAGAACCTGAATTAGTCATCCATCCATATTTCCTGTTTTCTTTATTTTAAGTGGTAATTGGATAGGGGAGAAGTTTTATATTTACTTACTTTTTTGTAGTCATTTGAATCGTTTTTAATGGTCTTCCCTAACAAAATATTTTTGTTTCACTGAAATTTTTGGGTATGTAAATGAGCAATGGCTAAGAATTTTTTCTTTTTTTCTCTATTTGGCATTTTAGACTGTTAAAGAGTCATATTAAATGAATAAAAAGAATGCTGCCTTGCTTCAACCAAACTTGGAGACTAGTTCATTGAAAGAAAAAAATTTACTCGTAGTAGCCACACACCTTTTTTCTAGAAAAGCCGGTGAAAAGCGGTGCGAATCCTCAAAATTATATACCCAAAGAGCCAGAATGGAGCATTTTGTTTGAGAATTGAGTATGAAAAGTAAATTTCAGGGTTCATTGAAAATGTAAGCATGGAATTTGGTCAAATGAGGGCAAAAATTGGCTTTGCTTTTGGACCATTTTGAATTCGTGGGAAAATTAGCAAAAATCTTTTAAATGAGTGCATTCCTATTCACCATTTTGTCCTTGGGATTAGCAATGGTGCTTTGTTAGGCTTTACTGACTACTAGGCATGAAGCTTCCTTGGAGGAGAAAATATGGTTGACATAATATTAAATTGAGAGGTATGCTCCAGAAATGAAATCAGTATGGCTAAGAAACAGCCGAATTCTTGATATCAATCAAATAATTCTACATTCAATCTGCATAATAACCTGAAAGAGCTGTGGTAGGGGGTGTTAGGACTTCCGCTGTTCTTACATAAAAAGGATATGCTCTATGGGAATTAGGTTTAGCATTTATGAAAATCCTTAACGGCTCGGGGGTAAAAATTCCCATATCTACCCGTTTCACAAAACAACTCTTTTAATTTATCGCTTCTATCGGACCTGGAAATATAGTGGGGCTCTAGTATTTTGTCCTCCATGTCGCTCTTAAAGAAATCCATTCTCAACTGTTCAAGAAATTTAAGCCTAGCATGCAGCCTTCGAGTCTCCAGTGGTTCCCAGTCCAATTCGCATAACATCTGGGTAATGCTTTCTGTACGAAGGTAGCGGTTTTTGACGAACCACACAGCCTTCCTTGGTATTTTTTTCAGTTCGCTGATTAAGTCTTTCTTTGCTGGATCCCATACGCTCGTTGCATTATCGAGGTGCGGTCGGATGAGTGCAAAATAGCACCTTTCTTTTACTTTCTCATCTGAAAATCTTCCCACAATACGCTTGACAAATCATAATTTCTTCAGGGCTATGCCGCAAGTATTTCTTATGTGTGTTCCCCACAATAGGTTCCAGGTTATCGTTTCTCCCATGTACTTCACTTTGAATGTTGCCTCTATGTTAATACCATCCACTGCATAAACATGGTTGTAGATGCACGAGTTCAGCAAGAAATGTACCGTCATATATTTTCTCAGATTAAGTTCAAGTCCCCTCTCTTGGCTCCACAAATTAACCTTGTTTCAGTCCAATGATAGAATTTCATAGTCAGAGTGATCACTAATTTCGCGATAGATGACAGGGTCGTCAGCAAGTAAACGTGTTATACTGCTAATGCGGGAGCAGAGTTCATCAATGTATATAATGAACAGCAGGGAGGAAAAATCTATTATTCCCTTAGCCTAAATAATTGCTGAAAGAGAAAGGCCTGCACGTTAGTGCAAAAAAAAAGAAATAAGTGGTGAATTCGGAGAGAAATTTTACCTTGCAAAAGCAGAGCAGGGAATTCATCTCTCTTTAGTTCCCAGAATAATTGACGATAGTGTAATACTGACCCAAAATAATAAATTAGTCCTTGTTCTTTATAAAATGCTTTATGATTCTGCCATTGATGCTGAAAGGGATAGCCAAAATAAATCTGATATGCTCACATCCTACAACAACTAAAATTGACGTTGATGTAGTGGACGTCCAATTCTGTGCAAAATCTACACTGGAGGACGTAATACATGATGGCAGCCTTCGGTCATTTTTTTTACTAATTATTGAAAATTTCTGCTTCCTTTGCCCTTGGCATTTTAAAGGTTCATTAAATATCTTCTCAAGTTATTAGGAGTGGTTTTCTGCTGAATAAAGCTTGGGAAATGATTAAACTGCATATAAAGAGAAAGAGTGGAAACGCTACAATCCCAACAAATAATAGCTCAGGCATGCGTGCCATACTTGGAATATCTGCCCCCGGTGCCGCTCCAAACCATAGCCTATTTCATGACAGTTCGGTATATTTCACTCAAGGGAGTTTCTTTTGTCTGTTTGTTCATTGCTTTTATCTTTAAATTTTTTATTACCTCTATGAAAACTAATCCATGAAAAATTCAAAATAAATTTTCTTGATACTCATATACCACAAAATTTATTGTTATTGCCATTGTTAGGAACCTTTTTAATTTAGAAAATATTCACCAATCATTAAATATTCGATATAAAAGAAAAATATTTTTCCCTTTTTTAAGGACCAATTCTGAAAGGGGTCTAATTTTATTCTTTTTCTGCAATTGGAAGTTATATGTGTGGTGCGTATGTTTGTGCTTAATTATTTGTATACGTTTCATTTTAATCCATGATTTAGTCTTTTTTGTTCTACTACACCCCTGTTGCCCTCGTCATTTTTATGCTATGTGATCTTTTCCCCTCCATTCATTTACATCGAGTCTCTATTCAAGTCCAACTT